>NC_062548.1:22068788-22375731 GCF_016906955.1 Phacochoerus africanus | reverse complement strand
CATGGTTCCTAGTTGGATTCGTTAACCACTGCACCATGATGGGAACTCTTGCACTCAGATTCTTAACCTGCTGCATCACAGTGGAAACTCCCTGTCTTCCTTTTAAATCAGAAATAATTTAACCTCAGAGAGGTTAAGTAACTTGTCCAAGGTCACACAGCTGGCACATGCCTAACCAAGCTTCACATTCATACTGGAATTGTGGAAAGATGGCAAAATTTGTCCCAGAAGACTTGAGTCTAAATCCTGCTTCCTTTATTTAGCAGTTCTGCGATTTGGAGGGATTTCTTAAATCCCTGCGCCTTATTTCCCAGCTGCTAATTGGGATGTTTACCCTATAAAGTTGTGGATTGTAAATAGTTTTGCAACTTGATGGACTACATACATTCACTCTCTACTTCACGATTATGATATATCAGTTTTCTGAAGCCCAATAAAAGGGATAGTCATCTCAATGTCAATAACATTGGTTCCTTCCCTGTTTTTCACACACTTTACTGTTTTGGAGGGAACCAGGAACTCTATAGCATAGTAGAAGCACATAGACTTGTACTAGATAGACTAGATTCAAGTACTGGTTCTTCCATTTACCGGCTTGGGGAAATTATTCAACCTCTTCCATCCTTTCTTTCTTTCTTTTTTTTTTTTGTCTTTTTTTTTTTTGTCTTTTTTCCATTTCTTGGGCCACTCCCACAGCATATGGAGGTTCCCAGACTAGGGGTCAAATCAGAGCTGTAGCCACCAGCCTACATCAGAGCCACAGCAATTCGGGATCCGAGCTACGTCTGCAACCTACACCACAGCTCACGGCAATGCCAGATCCTTAACCAACTGAGCAAGGCCAGGGATCGAACCCACAACCCCATGGTTCCTAGTCTGATTTGTTAACCACTGAGCCACGATGGGAACTCCATCCTTGCTTTCTTTAGCCTTAAAACAGTGCCTATGTCTAAGGATTGCTTATGAGGAATGGATGAGATAATGCATGTAAATTCTTTATCAGTTTCATGGTACATCAGAGAGGCTCAATAAACGACAGTAAAAGCAATACCTACATAAGAAGTGATCATAGCACTTGTATAATGTGTTATACATTATACACATTATAAAGCAATTTAATAGCAAAAAAAAAACTGCTTCCCCGGTGGCCTAGCAGTTAAGGATTCAGCTTTGTCACTACTGTGGTGTGGGTTCAATTCCTGGCCCTGGAAATTCTGCATGCTCTAGGCATGTCTTAAAAAAAATAATAAAATACAATAAAATAAACCAATTTTATTCTCCAAGTGCTCTTGACACTAATATTATTAGTTTCCATTTTATGAATGAGGAAATCATTGCTCTGAGAGTTTTAGTAATTTTTCCAGAGTTACCCCATCAAGGCTCATTCACACCTAGAAATTCTTACTTTGGGAGCAGGGCTTCATTCACATCAACACAGTTCCAGAGAATCAAGGAGAATTTAGAGGCTCCCAGGGAAGATGGGAGGAATACGTTAGGTTCACCTGTCGTCTCCAAAAAATAGCTAAGAAGAGGTCAGAGCTCCCCAAAAAAAGTTCAGTGCAGAGAACAAGCTGTGGAATATTAGTTTCTTGAGAATGCTGAGATAGTTACTGAACCGGTAAAGCTGAGAGTACAATAGCCCTATATAATGACCTTTTCTCTCTTCTCACTTTTGTGCGGTGTAACCCAGACACAGTTAAATGGTTCATGGGTGGCCATATGGCATTTTGCAGACGCATACCTGGCCATCAACCCTGCCCCATAAACTCCCATAACTGGGCAAGGTCAGACTAGAAATGGAGGAATTTCAAGGATTGCTAAATGACTGTTGGTACATTCTTCAGAGCCAATTAGTCCAGCTGCATGGGTAGATTTTCTAAAGCATTCAAAGAGGATATCCACTCTGTGAAATCTCCTCAAAGTCTTTAAATACTCTTTGATACCAACAATCGACAAAGTCGAGGTCTTTTTATATTTGACTCTTCGGAGAGATGATATTACTTTCTCAAATTCTCACCACTGCAAAGTGGCAGAGCTGGCCTTTACTTCTGCCTGCAGGTTCCCTCGCTCCATTGATGGAGAGGCAGGGTTTGACTCTCTAAATGCACTTGTGATGGCACTGAAAGCTTTTCAGTGGCAGCTCCTTAAGAGGTGGCGGTAACCAGCTTTGGAGTCTGGTTCAAACCTCCACTCTCTACTTATTAGCTGGTAATTGGGCCAAGGAATGGACCCTCCAAAGTTTCATCGAGAAAAAGTAAGCCCCAATGTCATGAGGTGATTTGAAGTATTAAATGAGAAGGTGTATCTCATCCCTTCTTGATCTGAATCAAGAATCCCATTACCCAAGCCATCAGATTAGCCATCAGGATTCAGACCAGCAAACCCAGGCTGTCTAACTTCAGAGCCTTCAGTCACAAGCATGAAGCACGAGCAGGGATGGGAAGATTTACAGAGATGGGTTGGCGAGAGAGGTTCAAATGCATATGGCTTTTCAATACATCCATGATGAATATTTATGGCGCTTTGGTGAAAAGCCGAGCACGTTCCTAAAAACGTTATTGTAACTTAAACTATTGATAACCCTGTTCTAGAGGTAAGGGACTGAAGTACAGGGATGCTCAGTGTGTTGCCCAGAGTCACACAGCAAGTAAGTGGATCAACAGTGGAGTTTAGGGTCTCCTACCATCACCATCATACTAGACTCCATCTCTCGCACTCCTTAGAACAGAGTTTTTTGACTTCTGCAGGATGGACATCTTGAGTCAGATAATTCTTCACTGTGTGGGATGTCCTGTGCACTGGAGGTGATTAAGACGCATCCCTGGGAGTCCCTTCATGGTTCAATGGTTAACGAATCTGACTAGGATCTGTGAGGATGCAGGTTTGATCCCTGGCCTCGCTCAGTGGGTTAAGGATCCGGTGTTACCCTGAGCTGTGGTGTAGGTCACAGAGGCAGCTTGGGTCTCACGTTGCTGTGGCTGTGGGGTAGGCCAGCAGCTTTAGCTCCAATTAGACCCCTAGCCTGGGAACTTCCATATGCCACAAGCACAGCCCTAAAAAAGCAAAAAAAAAAATAAATAAATAAAAATAAAGAAAGAAAGAAGCATCCCTGGCCTCTATGCATTAGTTGGCAGTAGCACTCCCCTCCTGCCAGTTGTGATAACCGGTGTCTCCAGACACTACTGCCCAATAGTCCGTGTGTGTGTGTGTGTGTGTGTGTGTGTGTGTGTGTGTTGGCAGCAAGAATAATTTGAAGCTCAGCTCAACCATTTGCCAAGCTGTGTAACTTTGGGTAACTTACTCTCTGCGGCTCAATGACTTCGTATATGAAAGGAAGACATATCTTCGCCAAGATGATCAGGAAGATAAAATGATGCCTGTAAAGTTCCTGAACATAGTAAGCACTCAACAAATGGTAGCAGGAATTATCATGCCACGTTATGTGATATATGACACCTTAATATCATGATTGATGCTTTTATACGATTGACATTTTATAGCATGATCATGCTTCCATACGTCATTTCAGCAAATCTATGAGACAAGCAGGGTTCAGGATCCGCGTCTCAGGCCATGAGGTTGAGAACCACCCATTAGAGAAATGAAACTTACCAACTAGATAAATCACTCCTCCTTTCTTGGGAAGGAGTGGAGGGTATTAAGAGGGAAGGAGATTATACCTCTAAAACTCTTTCTTTCTGTAAGGTGGAATGGAAATCCTCTCTCCTTAATGGAAATCTGAGCAATGCTTTTCATACCCACCCCCAACCCCCAACAACAATAGCCATGATAGACAACTGGCTTTGGGACTTTACTAGGTACCAGAAAGTCTGCTTAATTTTTTTTTGTCTTGCATTGTATTATTTATTCCTTACAAGTATTCTGTAATTATCTTGGTAGTGGGTTGATTTCAGTAACGGCCCCAATATGTTCAGGTCTCATTACCTTTGTCTATTTGCGCCATTCATGCCCTTGGGTCACGCCTCCTCATGCGGACACTGGGTTGGGTCATGTAGTGGTTTCCACCAATGTTCCCAAACTGGGTGCAAGCAGAGATCTGAGAAGTGATTGTGCCTCAGGACTTGTCTTTTTTTGCTCCTCTTGGAAACCTGAGCTGCCATGTGAACAAACCCAGGCCGGCCTCCTGGATGACGAGAACCTCATAGCCCAGGTGCCCCACTGGTTGTCCTTCCTGAGGGCCAGCCAATTTCACACAGCTGACAGCTGACCCCAGAGGCATCAGGGACATCACGCACCTCCTCTAACATCAGAAGAAGTGCCCAGATGCGCTTAACCCCAATTACCAACCTAGAAGCAGGAGTTAAAGAAAGAGCTGTTTGGGGTTTATTTTTTTAAGCCACTCTGGAGTATCTTCTTGAAGATGCAAAAAAGACCAGCTGTGACAATTCTCTTTTATAAATGATGACACATGGGGTCCAAGAAGCTGAGTAAGTTTCAGTGGTTACACAGCTGGTAAGTGAGAGCATTGGGAAATGGTCACCTCCTTCCAGAATCCCTATAGCTCCAGCCTGGGTTGGGGAGATATCTTTGGTGGGAGAAAGGACAAGAAGTAAGCCAGGCACCAAGGTTAGGTTCAACTGGAGCTGAGGTTCATCTGGTGAGGGAGCGCTTGGTTCCATCCTGTTCCTCTCCCACTGTTTCCCTTAATGATTGGCAAGAGCCCTTGAGCTCTGGTGGGCTTGGCCTTCGCAGGTAGTAAAGGACACGTCACATTCATTATTCCACAAGAAGAAAGCGTCTGCAGAAGTGCCACAGGAAAAAAGGAAGGCCAGTCCTTGGTAGAACTTTATTGCTGAATCTTTGTCCTCCGACACCGTTCCTTAATTTTCACATTTCCCAGTGTGTTAGCTATCCTTAGCTTCTCATTTCCCACACAATAGAACATGTTTCATAAAGTACTCCATTCTTGGGGTATTTTAGGAGATGGTAAGTCCACCCCAAATCCTGGTTTCTCGCCTCTGTTCTCTCACCTTCAAGGAAGAATGGATGTCATCCCAGAGATTAGCATCTGTACATTTGAACAGGTGGCTGGTCCTAGCGGGTGTGGTCATTCTGAGGTGTGATGCACATGGTAGCGTCCTCTCTTTTCTGCAAGGAAGATCTGGGATCCACCCCGACATAGGATGTTTTGTTGTTGTTTTTTTTTCCCATTTCTCCCTCTCTCTCTTTTTTGTCCTACCCTTGCATCTGGATCTGTTCAAAGTAGGTAATCTATATATGTTAGATGCCCTCATTTCCTTCTGTATTTGCATAGTCCTGATCAAAAGACCCAAGATTAAGGTTGGAACTTAACAATGAGGTGGAGGCATCTTTGCTTTCGCATCATTTCAGGATCTCCACCCCCCACCCCAGCAGATAGGCTCATTTCTGTACTTAGCACTGAATCTCAATTTTAACTCAATCTACTACACTGCAACGTAATTCTTCCTCTGCCTGTTTCTCTTCCAGGCTATTAAGTTCCCCGAGGCTTTACAATGGTATCTTTTTTGCTTTTGTATTCCTATTATCTAACCCAGGATTTAGACAGTGTAATATAAATAGAGGAGAAATGTTTCTTGAATGAGAAAGTCTGTGTTCAAATCGGCCCCTCTCCTTCCTAGTTGCAAGGCATTGAGAAAGTAACCTTTCGGAGACTTAATTTTCTCAACTAGAAAATGAAGATAACCATGCCTATCTGACAGGGTTATTGTGAGAACGAAATGAAATAAAATATATAGAAGTCCCTAGGACTTGTGTAAACATCGAAAGAACATTATTTTCCTTCTTTTCATGATAACCCACCTGGGAATGGAGGGGGATGTGGGGGCGGGGAGGGCTGTGCAGCAGGGAAGTTACCACATCATTGGGCTGGTTCTGCGGCAATTTTACCCCAGATCTGCCTCATTTGCATGCATCCATCCCTCCAGTAAAGGACTCTAGAGCCTGGTTTTCTCTTTTAGTGTTGTCAAGCACCAGCCCTAGCCTTCCCCAGGTGGTGTCTCTGCGATTAATGGCTACAGAATCACCAGAGCTGGAGCAGGCTGGCTTTTCTTGGATTCTTTTTTGAGTTTGTAATCTTAGCTGTCATCCCCTTGGCTCCGAAGATTATTAAGCATTCCACAAGGAAAGCATTCTCTTTAAAATGGCTCTGAAGCAGCCATGATTGAAGAAAGCCACTTACCCTGCCTTGCACTCCTGCCCCCTTGCCTGATATCTCGCCAAGAGTCAGCCATGACCTTGGCAAAGTGGAGGCCGCTTGCCTCGTTCCAAGCTCAATTATCAGGAGATAACCTCTGCAAGTTGGTTAAATAGGATTTCTCTTTCCTATTTTTTCCCCCTTTCTTTTTTTCGTTCTCTCTCTTTTTTTTTTTTTAAGCTCAGCAGAAAAAAGGCTTTGCGGGATACAGCAAGGACAAATACGTACCGTGGTGGAGGAGAGTTTTCAGGTTTGTTGAGGAGAGAGATTGTGTGTCAACCCACAGATACACACACGCTGCCTCTTCAGAGGGAACTTCAAAAGCCTCACTCCAGAGATTTGCTCAGAGGCTGCGTGGCCTGTTGGTTAGCGTAGACTGTAACACTAGCTTTTATCCTTATAAATATTTTAACTCTTCTTTCACTCTGGATCCCTTGGTTTCAAAGCCAGTTTTTTTTTTTTCCACTTTGTTACTAGGCTTATACCTTCTCCTCCGCATCTGAGCCATTTTCCTTATTCTGCCCAAGGCTTGCATTAAGGTTAGGAAAATAAGTCTGCCCTCTCCATCTTTCCCAAGCTCTGGCAATTGGACAGCTCACTTGTTTGTGCTTTTAGGAAATGCTTCCATCTTGGTTTATACTTTGGTTGCCCTCCTCTTTGCGATGCTCAGACCTCAAGCCCCCTCCTTTTTTATTTCAAAGTAATGGGTTTTTTTTTCTTCTCCCCCTGTTGTGTTTGCACTTTCTCAAATATATTGACTCAACCAATATCGATTGCTGTCTTCTCTGTATCCATCCTTGCACTTAGAAATGGTGAATTTGTTGGCAGCTCTTTCCAGGAAGAACTTATAGAGTGTCCTAAATACTGTCCCTGTCTGTCTATCTGTCTATCTATCCATCTATATCTATATCTATATCTATATCTATATCTATATATATCTACAGATATGTGTGTATCTAGATCACTATATAGATCTGTCTATCATCTCTCTAGGTAGAAATAGAAATAAATATATATATACATATATACAGATATATGGATAGGTAAGATATAGATATGGCTACACTGTGTAAGGAAGCATAGAGAACTATCTAAGAGAAACTTATGCAAGACTTTGAGTGCAGGGGATCACGAAAGACTTCTTTAGAGCTTCATATTAATGTATGAATAAGCGATAGGAGTTATTCAGTTGTATCCGTAGGGGAAAGACACTCTAAGCAGAATAGATAACATATAAATAGTTGTAGAAACTTGTGAGAGTGGATCTTGTAATGTTGGATTAGGATGAGAATGTGGTGTGGCTGGAGACCAGGATTTGTCAGGAGAGACGATGGCAAATGAGAGGAAACGATAACCAGGACTCATGCTAGTTCTTTTCCCATTGGAATAAAGAATTGAGGGGTTCCTGTTGTGGCTCAGAGGGTTAGGACCCTGATGTAGTCTCTGCAAGGATGTGAGTTCGATCCCTGGTCTCGCTCCGTGGGTTAAGGATCCAGTGTGGCCACAAGCTGTGGCATAGGTTGCAGATGTGGCTCAGATCCAGTGTTGCTGTGGCTGTGGCTGTGGCTGTGGCATAGGCTACCACTGCAGCTACAGCTCTGATTCAACCCCTAGCCTGGGACCTTCCATATGCCACAAGTGCAGCTTTAAAAAAATTGAGCTCGGATTTTCCCTGTGGATAGTGTGGGAGTCCTGGAAGTTTTTAAGCAAATGTGTAACTTGTTCATATTAGGAAATTTTGTAAGTGACAGTGAGGAATAGACTAGTTCAATAAGAAATTGAGGCAGGATATTCCTTAACTTTTCTTTTCTTTCTAAGGCCACACCTGGGGTACATGGAAGTTCCCAGGCTAGGGGTCAAATTGAAGCTTCAGCTACCGCCTACACCACAGCCAGAGAGCAACACTGAATCTGAGCCACATCTTCAACATATGCCTGCAACTTGTGGCAATAGCGGATCCTTAACCCACTGAATGAGACCAGGCATCAAACCCACATCCTCACAGAAACAACATCGGGTCCACAACCCCCTAAAGCCACAACAGGACCTCCTCCTTAACTTTTTAATTTGCCAAATCATGACCAAAATTTCTGATAAGTTCTAGAGAACTGGTCAATACAAAATCAATCACCCCACGTTTTAGAAACCTCCAAGTCAAATGCAGGCTACATTTCACATGAAACGTCAACAACACAGACAGATGCCATAAAGATGGAAATAAGCACACTATCTGAATACCAGGACTATAGGCTTTTGTTCAAGACAAGGCAAGTATTGACATTTTGATTCGGTAGTTCCTGGCATGGTGGTCCTGACCTTATGTACATTTCACTCACTCTGATTTATGTCACAATGAGATCGTAGTGCTCCTTCATTGGATAAAAATGGTTTTAATTCTTTGTTTTCCAAAATTGTGCTTTGAAGTCCAGTAAAGGCTGTTCAGGGTTGTCCAGCCTACGAGTCAATAGTTAGGAGGTTATTGGGTTAAGTCTTCGGCGAAGCCTTCCTCTGTATACCCATAGCATTTTAGACATGTGGAAGTTGGAGAATTTACTGTAATGTATTGTGATTATATCTTTGAGAAGCAGTACAGTGTAGTGATGAGGAGTACAAGTCTAGAACTAGAAAGTCTGGCTTCGATTTCTGGCTGTAAACTTGAGTAAATTACTTAACATTTGTCTCAGCTTCCTCATCTGAAAAGTGAGAATATCATTACATACATTGTGGTGTTGTTAGGAGGAGATAGGGGGTAATTATGTGTCAAGTACTTAGAACAGAAAGGGCTGTGTAGTAAGAACTCATACAAGTTGGCATTCTTTCCCTAATTATCTGACTCCTCCAGTATTTCTTACTGTGTCTTGTTGTATGTGGAAAATGATCTGATTTGCATGGCACATTGAGATAAATGGACGAGGCTGCTGTGTTTGAGATGACCCAGGTGAATGTCCTCTCCCATCTCAGGACCCTTCTGGAGTTCCCCCTTGTGTCTCAGCAGGTTAAGAACCTGACCAGCATCCATGAGGATGGGGGTTGGATCCCTGGCCTCACTCAGTGGGTTAAGGATCCAGCGCTGCCACAAGCTGCAGGGTAGGTCTCATGTGTGGCTTGGATCTGGCATTGCTTTGGCAGCTCTGATTTGACCTCTAGCCCGGGAACTTCCATATGCCACAGGTATGGCCCTAGAAAGAAAAAAAAAAAAAAAAAAGACTTTTCCAGCTGCCCTGATGGCTAAGGAGATTGCATTTCAGCATACCTGCATCCCTTTGTAGGAAATTCTGACCTGGCAGGTGTGAATGAAGGATGGAGATTATGACCCATCTTTGCAGCTGCATGCTTTTTGTCACAGTCCTGGTACTTAATAAGTATTTCAACAAATGGATGGAAGGTCAGGAGACCCTCTCTTTGCCCACCTAAGGTGATGTGTTCTCCTGGAAACACAGTGTGTGCTGTCTATGTCTTTGTCTTTTCAGTCCAGATAATACATCTGACATTCCAATTTACAGTAAACTCTGTAAGATCACTTTAGGGGAAGGAACAAAGAAGGGCTCTTGAAAGATGCGTTGTCACAGATACTTGGGGAGATTGGCTGAGCTTCAATTTGAACCACTAGGAAATGCTTGGTCATTCATGGGCTGAGCATAAGTCCTGCTGGGCAAAAATGTTTGTTCTGTGCTAAGTAGTCTATTAGTAGATACTTTATTTCCTTTCCTCCTCCTCCTTCTTCCCCTTCCTCCTACTTCTTTTTTGGGTTTTTTTGGTTTTTTTTCTTTTTTCTTTTTTGGCCATCCTGTAGCATACGGAGTTCCCTGGATCGGATCTGAGTCACAGTTGCAACCTAAGCCACAGCTGCAGCAATGCTGGATCCCCAAACTACAGTGCCAGGCTGGGGATCAATATGCATCCCTGGGCTCCCAAGACGCTGCCAATCCCATTGTGTCTCAGCGGGAACTCAGGTACATACTTTGAAATAAGGAGAAGGATGGACTTCCCCTGCGGCCTACAGCATAATTACACGCGTTGTCTCTACAATGGCTCTGATTTGATCCCTGGCCCTGGAACTTCCACATGCTACAGATGCAGCCAAACACTTAAAAATAAATTAATTAATTAATTACAAAAAAAAAGAGAGAGAGAAGGAAGCCATTCTGTTCAGTGATGGCAAGAAGCCAAGAGTAGACAAAGAAGTTCTTGGAATTAAGGCGTTCCCATCTCGGCTCAGTGGTTAATGAATCTGACTAGCATCCATGAGGACACAGGTTCGATCCCTGGCCTTGCTCAGTGGGTTAAGGTTCGGTGTTGCCGTGAGCTGTGGTATAGGTCGAAGACATGGCTTGGATCCTATGTTGCTGTGGCTGTGGTATAGGCCAGCAGCTACAGCTCCTAATCAACTAGCCTGGGAACCTCTATATGCTGTGGGTGCGGCCCTGAAAAGCAAAAAAAATAAAAATAAAAATAAAAATACCCAAAACAAAACAAAAAAAGAAGTTCTTGGAATTAAATTCCTCTTAAGATCCTAGAAGTAAGGGCAGGTCCAAGATTCCAGTCTGGATAAGAAACTAAATTCCACTTACTGGTGGGCTCTTCTTTTTAAATGTTTTATTGTGAGAACTGCCATTCAAGATTGCTCATATTGGAGTTCCTGCTGTGGCCCAGCGGGATCTGTGGCATCTCTGGAGCACCATGACGCAGGTTGGATCCCCAGCTGGGCACAGTGGTTTAAAGGATCCAGCCTTGCTGCAGCTGCAGTGTAGGTTGCAACTGTGGCTCAGATCAGATCATGGCCTGGGACTTCCATATGCTGCAGGGCAGCCAAAAAAAAAAAAAAAAAAAAAAAGAGAGAGAGAGAAAGAAAAAAGATAGTTTGTGTGAATGAAATGGCTCAAGAAATATTTTTAAATAGCAGACAATCTCTCTCCGTGAGAGAAATTAGGGGAAAGTACTATTCACATGCCAGGATAAGGATTTTCTACAAAATACAGCACTGATTCCCCAAACGTGCACTGTACCCATTTAACAAATATATAGCAATCCCCCCCCCCTTTTTTTCAGTATTTAAATTTTTTTATTTACAGAAAAACGGCAAGAAGAGTTTTACAAACGCCTCTATTTTTCTTCGGATTCATCTCTATCTTTCAAAAGCAAAGATCACTTATTTTGAACTGTAAATGTGTCTTTGTTTATTTCCTGCACAGAAGTCTTGGCCTTTGGGTTCTGTATTTGGCAATAAGGAACTGCAACCCACAGGACCCAGCGCTTCCCTTTGTGAAACTGCAGAATAAGCTGCCCTGGGGGGAGAACCCAGGTGAGCCAGCTGCGGAGGGAGACAGAAACCTTGGCATAAACTTTTTACTTTGCGAGTGTAGAGGGCTGATTGGAAGAAGCAACCAGGGAGTAGCTTCTTCTAAATTCTTCTCAATTCCCAGGGAGTAGAGTTTCTGTGAAGCGGCACAATTCACCAGCCAGAAGTCTCTGCTCCAGCTGCCAGTTGTCAATCTCAACGTGCTTCTGAAAATGAGGCCAGAACCTACGTTAATGAAGCCTTCGAATTATTGTTGGATTAATTAGCAGCTTTGCCAGTGGTCTGCATGTGCAGGGTCAGTAGCAATTTATGATAAGTCACATTTAAGTAATTTCATTCAATTCAACCAGCAGTTACTGCACCCAAGCTTAGAGCTCTGGGCAGGCCCAGGGCAAGAAAAGAGACTGCAGTAGACATAGCATCAGAGGGGTTTGACTGCTCTCTCTGCCATTGTGTTCTGAGCAGGGAGAGAGTCAAGGCTTGCCACAGAAAAGGCTTAGGGAAGCAAATCTTCACAGGGGCTGGCTTACCGATTCCCAGGGCAGCCCAGTGAATTTCAGACCAACACGAGTCACACTGGATAGCAACACGTCTGTAATTAATTAGCATCCCTTGGGTCGCCATTGACATAAATCCGACTCGCATTAGCTCAAACATCCATTACGAAGACAAAAACAACAACGACAAAAAAATGAAAATGTAATGACTTCTTTAACAGCAATAGACAGTGGGTTTTCTCACATCAGGAATGGCTGGATCCAGGTTCTTCCTTGATGGTCTTTGGCTCTGATTTCTTCTCTATGTGGTTTTTTCCCTCAGGCACGCTTCTCATCGTAGTTTGGGTTCCTCTACTACCACTACCAGCATTAAAACGGATTCTGGTGCCGGTAATTAATTTTGGAGATGGGGTACCCATGAAAATGCACTCAGATCTTATGCTGTAGGAAGCATCCTTGACAACCCCGCATCCTACCATCATGGATCCACCGTCCACTGTGATGATCTGCTGTGAGGGACTGAACACAGTGAGGCCACAGGGAGCCCACCAAGGCAGGCCCATTCCTGGCAGTTGTGGGGGCCCTCTAACAGGTGGCTTTGACTTGAGAACCTCCCCTTACCCTGGACAACCTTATCTTGGAGTTGTGCCCCCATCCATACCCTTTCCTGTCCAATTATCCCTCCTTCTCTCTCTCCTTCACAGCAGAAACCCACCTTCCCCAGCCTTCACAAGAAAGCTTGTGCTTGTCTAATCTTACCTTGGCACCTGCTTCCCGAGGCATAGAACTCACATAAGAAGGGGTCGCGGGATGCACGAGTGGAGCAGTGGGGAAGGTGAGATGGAGACAGGAGAAAAGGTAAGAAAAAGGGCACAAATGAACAGGTGATCACTGTGGGCAAGTCACGCTGGGATTTCCTTTCTTTCTTTCTTTTCTTTCTTTTTAGAGCTGCCCTTGTGGTATATGGAAGTTCCTGGGCTAGGGGTTAAATCAGAGCTGAAGCTGCTGGCCTTCACCACGACCAGAGCAATGCAGGATCCAAGCTGCACCTGCAACTTACACCACAGCTCACCGGATCCTTTACCCACTAAGCAAGGCCAGGGATCGAACCCACATCCTCATGGATACTAGTCAGGTTCTTAACCTGCTAAGCCACAATGGGAACTCCTCCTTTATTCTTTTTTCCTTCCTTTGGCCACGCCTGTGGCATATGGAAGTTCCTAGGCCAGGGGTTAAATTGGAGCTGCAGCTGCTGGCCTACACCACGGCCTCAGCAATACTGGATCCGAGCCACATCCACGCCGAGCCTTGCAACAATGCTGGATCTTTAACACACTGAGTGAGGCCAGGAATCAAATCCTTACAGAGACTTAACCCGCTGAGCCACAGTGGGAGCTCCCAGTGCTGGGATTTCCTTGGAGACCAAATGGGGCGTGCTCAGCATCGTCCCACCAGAGGTGGGGACACTCAGATGTTTATCTACTATTTTCCATTCCCCATTGGCAGAAGGTTGTATTCTCTCTCTCATACTCCAAATTGCACAGAAGGGTCCTGAAGTACCAGCAAAAGGCCTTCAGGAAGAGAAGATACAGATGCTTGAGGTTTGAAACCTATCAGAGCCCTGGGTAAACTCAGATGGGCCAAGGGAATGCGGCATCAACAGCCTCAGCGACACTCATGGTTTAAAAAAACTGAGGGTTGGAGTTCCCATCGTGACTCAGCGGTTAATGAACCCCACTAGGAACCATGAGGTTTCGGTTCGATCCCTGGCCTTGCTCAGTGGGTGAACGATCCAGCGTTGCCATGAGCTGTGGTGTAGGTTGCAGGCGCGGCTCGGATCCTGCGTTGCTGTGGCTGTGGCGTAGGCTGGTGGCTACAGCTCCGATTAGACCCCTAGCCTGGGAACCTCCGCGTGCCGTGGGAGCGGCCCAAGAAATGGCAAAAAAGACAAAATAAATAAATAAATAAATAAATAAACAGAAAAACTGAGGGCATCTAATTGCTTATAACATCCCCAAGGAAGGTCATTCCAGACAGCATTTCTTCTCGTGAATTTCAACCAGTCTTTAATATGCTTCTGATTGGTTGAACTCATGTCACATGACCATTCCTGGGCCAATCATTGTGTCTAGAGTGGAGTGTTCTGTCTCACCCGGGGGGTATATGAGCCGGCCACCTTCCCAACGCACATCTACAGAGAATGGGGCAGAGATGATTCCCTGAAAGAGAAGAGAAGCCGATGCACCTCCTGTGACCACCACTGGATATGGTCTCGAGGCTGAGAAGATGGAGGAAGAGTCTAGACGGTGGCCCTTTTCAGCATCCAGTCGGGGAGAGGAGGGTGCCGACCAGCTGCTGTCTAGAGACCTCAGTATTACACGGCTTCTTGGGAGCCAAGTTCCCTCCAAAGCACACTGGCTACAATTACCAGATGTCACTTCCTGGCGGGGAAGCCGCCTTTTGCCACTTCCATGCTGCGCTTTCATTAGCTGAGCCTTCATGGTTTGGTCCTCACTGGCTCGCGGCATGGGGAGCTGGAGCCTGCAACTGGCATCTTCTCATTTCAAGACTCTGCTCAGTTCCTTGCCAACCTAGAGAAGGGCTGGCAATCCTTGGGGATGCTGTTCTCCAACTGCCTTCCACTCTTTTCTTCAGCCACAGGCACAGGCCATGTTTGTGTTTGGTTTGGGAAGTGGCCTCTGCCCCAGTGCCCTGCGGTGGGGAAACAGGAGACGTGTACAATTAGCAATTAACAGCTTTATCTCGACTCACATGTAAGAGACATAATTAGCTCGCTCCATCTGTTACTGATACCTGCTGGAATCAGCCATTCACACCTCAGCCAGATAATACAGTGAGTGGGAGGGCCTGTGAAGGCATCATTTCAAAAATAACCCACTTTTTGTTGTTTCAGACATCCTGCCCCCCCACCACCACCACCACCAGGAGTCCGTCTCCAAATTTACTTCCCTCAGGTGTATCCAATTTGCGGTCATTTGGCAAGGAAAGGTGTGCACTAAAGAAGATGCAAGCTGAGAGTTCCCGGTGTGGCACAGCAGAAATAAATCTAACTAGGAACCATGAGGTTGTGGGTTCGATCCCTGGCGTCGCTCAGTGGGTTAAGGATTTGGCGTTGCTGTGAGCTGTGGTGTAGGTTGCAGACGCGGCTCAGATCCCGCATGGCTGTGGCTGTGGCTCCGATTCGACACCTAGCCTGGGACCCTCCATATGCTGCGGGTGCAGCCCTAAAAAGACAAAAAAAAAAAAAAAAAGGAAAGAAAAAGAAAGAAAGAAAAATATGGAAGCTAATGCTGTGTATGAGTTCCTCAGGAGCTGAGAACTTCACCTTAAAGAGACCAGACTTGGTGTGCCATGCAGCAGGAGTGGGGCTGCTATGGCAGGTGGGGCTATGTGGGGGCTGGGCTCAGATATTGAGGTGGGAAATAGCATCAGTGGGCAAATCCAAGTGTAGGAGGACCAGCTGGAGTTGCCATGGCTGCTAGAGGAAGTGACTGGCCCAAAGTCATTCAGTGAGGAAAGAAGTGAGGTGGGATTTGCATCTCAGTCAAACTCCAAAGCCCATTTTCTGGATCCTGAGGCATCACTGTCATTGGGGAAAGTTTTGTGGGTATTGTGGCCCCAGGTCCCAGGAGAATTAAGAAAGTCCAGGATCAATTTTTATTTTATTTTTTGAGGCCAAGACAGCTATGCAAAAAAAAAAAAGCATTTAAAGAGAAATATTTCCACCTACATCATTAATGCTTTTAATGTAAAAAGGTACCATGCAATATCATTGGGTTATTCATAAGATAATTACAGGGTTCATAAAATATTAATTCATATGACGCTATAAGAGCAGAGTTTGAGTGAGGGACTTGAGTATTAGAGTCTCAACAGGAAAATGACATGCTCTGATTAAGATTATTCAAGGAGAGCTTATTTACAAAGGGATTATTTATAGATGTGTGGGTGTTGGGGAATCACAAAAGACAGTAAAGTCAGCTGGGCGAGTTTCAGCTGACTTGCCACCTCTAGTTTCCTAGGGACAAATGGAAGGAGAGGCAGGGGTGAGGAGAGAAAGTCACCGTGGCCGCCATGCTGACTTGTCAGGGCAACAGCTGGCCTGTGGTGACCTCAAAGGTCAGGACCCAGGTGACAAATGAGGTGACCTCATTGTCCAGTCTCTCTCTGAAGTCTTACCAGGGCTTCTCAGGGGGAGAACTCACTTCTAAAGCTGAAGGCATGGGCAGGGCTGGGATGAGGGTGAGGCAAGGGAAGCATCAGGAGATTAACATTAAAGGAAGCCCTCACTCTCAGGGTTGTGCAAGCAAAAGGAGAGGGAGGGTGGGCAAGGCACAAAGCTAAAAAGAATGACATAGTCCTTGAGGATATGACAAAAACTGGCTAGAACCAACGGGGTCCAACAGGATGGATGATCTGACTTCCGGTGGACCTTGAGCCTCATTCTATGCTCATTGTACTACATTAGCATATGCTAATGACATGCCCACAGGCACCATGACAGTTCTGAGGCTGACCATAAAAGGCCCGATTCCTGGACACTCCTGCCCTTTCCTGGAAATTGTTGGAATAATCCTCCCACTCATTAGCCTATGAAATTGCCCAGCTCATAAAAACGCACCACCGCGTATTTTGGGGCCCTTTCATGTCTCACCTTCTGAGATGGCCCACACTTTGTCTGTCTCTCAATAAATTTACTTCTTTTTTTTTATTATTATTACTCAAATGAATTTCCACTTTGTCTGTGGAGTGTGTTTCACCCAGCCATTTGAGACAGCCCACACTTCGTCTATCTCTCAATAAATCTACTTCTTTTTTTTATTATTATTACTCAAATGAATTTATCACATCTGTAGTTGTATAATGATCATAACAATCTGATTTCGCAGGATTTCCACCCCAATAAATCTACTTCTTACCTATCATTTTGCTTCTCACTGAATTCCTTCTGCACTGAGACATAAAGAACCTGAACTTCAGTAAGTTCTAGGACCAGGTGTGTGACTTAAATTAAAAAAACAGTGGAATAAAGTCTCAATCTGGGCTTTGGCCAGGTTTGAGTCTCAAAGCATGGGTTCAAGTCTCCATCTGATGTGTACAGTTTCACAAGTATGGGGTCAGGTTTGGGGCACTTACACAGCATGGAGAGCCAAGGCTTCCTTAAATTTTGCATCCTCAGTCCCTCACTCACCTCACCCTACTCCCAGTCTTGGGCAGGGGTATCTATTGATGAAATCTACACAACTTAACCTTTTGTGGTCAAGATGAGATGGAGGAGTTCCTGTTGTGGCTCAGCGGGTTAAGAATCAGACTAGTATCCATGAGGATGCAGGTTTGATCTCTGGCCTAAATCAGTGGAAAGATCTGGTGTTGCCTCAAGCTTCAGCATAGGCTGCAGATGTGGCTCAGATCCAGCATTGCTATGGCTGTAGTATGTGCTGGCAGCTGTAGCTCCGATTAGACCCCTAGCCTGGGAACTTCCATATGCTGCAGGTGGGGCCCCCCCAAAAAAAAGAAAAGAAAAAAGACAAAAAATAAAAGAAAAAGAAAAACAGAAAAGATGAGATGGAAAAGGGAAATGAAGATCTAGAGGAGCACATGGAAGAAATTCAGCACAGAAAACATTTAAATATTTAAGGTAAACCTTTTTAATTTCATCATATTCATTGTAAAAATTTGATAAATAGAAAACAATTAAATAGATTCAGGATACCTGAAGGGGGAGCTCTCACATCCTGTGATGATAGTTGAGCCCAACAGGAAGAAGATACAGTTTCTTTCCTGGCAAGGACTCAGCCATTGAAAAGCCATGGACTCTTTGTTTACTCTCACCTCCCCAACTTCCTTTTCCCCTCTATAAAGGAGTTCTCCTTTCATTTCCATGTGGGGACTCGCACATGCTCACCACAGTTGCAGATCCTGAGTTGCAATTCTCTGCTGATTTCAAATAAACACATTTTTTTTGCTGGATATAAACACCTGGCATTTGTTTTAGGTCAACATCACCTATTACTGAGACTGTGTCTCTTAACCTCATTTGGAGAGATAGGCAAATCAGAGACATTCATGACACCTCATTTTCATCCTGTGATAAGTCTTGATGGACCTCAGTCACTTATAATTATTGGAGACCTCTATCTGGCTTGTGTTGCCCCCATGAAAACACATTGGCCTTTTCCCATTCTTTGGTGGCTCTCACACCACACTCCTCTTCATCTTTCAACCCAGCTCACTCAATGGCTCTCCAACTGGCTTTAGCTCCTGCTATTTCCATTGAGCCATTTCAGACCATTATCTTTACCTTCAGATATCAACTGGGGCAAGAACCTTAATTCTCCTAATGAACCTCTTTCTGTTCACTGTCTTTTGCCTGATGCATCCTCCCCAGGCTATTTGCATAATGAATTCTTCTGGTGGCCTTTGTTCTACCACAGTCTGGATGGGCCTCCTGTTGCAGTTCAGCCCTCTGACTTTCAGCTAGGTCCTGGCAATAATTGGGCCTCGCTTTCATTCATGCTTCCATTCATACTATGCTACTTAATTATTATCTGGTGGAACTAGTTGAAATCTCTAATTGCTTCTAAAGATATTCAGCACTAACTTACATTTTTTAATTTTTTAAAGTTTTATTGAAATGTAGTTGATTTATAATGTTGTGATAATTTCTGCTATATGACAAAGTGATTCACTTTCACATGTACACACATCCATTCTTTATCAGATTCTTTCCCCATATAGACCATCACAGAATATTGGGTAGAGTTCCCTGTGCTATATAGCGGATCCCCTTTGGCCAGTCATTTCATATACCACAATATGCATATGCTAATCCCAAATCTCAATGTTTTGTTTTTGTTTTTGTTTTTGGCTCTGCCCACAGCCTGCAAAGTTCTGGGTTAGGAATTGAACTTGTGCCCATGCAGCAACCTGAGCCACAGTAGTAATAACACCAGATCGTTTAACCACTAGACCACCAGGGAACTCCTACACAATTTTTAAAGTTTACTTTCCATTTATAGTTATTATAAAATATTGGCTATATCCCCTATGTGGTGCAATACACCCTTGAGCCTATCTTATACCCAATAATTTGTACCTCCTACTCCCTCATTCCTATGTTTTCCCTTTCCCCTCCCCACAGATAACTACTAGTTTGTTCTCAATATCTGAGAGTCTGCTTCTTTTTTTTTTGTTATGTTCACTAGTTTATGGTATTTTAGATTCCACTTATAAGGGATATCATACAGTATTTGTCTTTCTATCTCTGAGTTATTTCACTAAGCATAATGCCTTCCAAGTACTTCTGTGTTGCTGCATCTGTTGATGGACACTTAGATTGTTTCCATTCCAGGATTAATTTTTAACATTTTTATGACATTCTACACTAAGAGCAAAAACTCACTGGAAGGTAACATGGATGTTACTTGGGTTTGGAAGACAACATGGCAGATTTCTCAAGGGCGTCACTGTTAGACTTAATCCAGGTCTCTGCTAATGGGCTATTTGACTGTTATTTAACATCTGTAAGCATCAGTTCTCTCTCTTGAAAAATAAGAATAATGAAAGTATCTGTTGATGTAAGAGTTGGAAGGATAATCATTACATTGTTTCTATACATTAAATTGTTGTGGATTTATATTTTTGTAATATTTTTAGTTTTCTTATCCAAGGTTATGATGGGTAGCTATACTTGATAAGACATTTACACATAACTAGAAATAGAGTTTTATAAATAACACTTGGAGGGATAAGATTTATTCTCACCGCATATGGAGGTTCCCAAGCTAGGGGTTGAATCGGAGCTACAGCTGCCAGCCACAGCCACAGCCATAGCAACGCAGAATCCTAGCCTTGTCTGCAACCTACATCACAGCTCCCGGCAATGCTGTATCCTTAACCCACTGAGCAAGGCCAGGGACTGAACCCACATCCTTGTGGATGCTAGTCAGGTTCATTTCTGATGCACCACAATGAGAACGCCTGAAGTTCTTTTTGAATAGGATTTATTTTTTCCTCTTTCTAATAGTGAATGGTTATACGACTTATTTTTATATACTTACTTTGCATCTGTCCTTTTTGTTCATTTAAAAATTAAATAAATTTTGCTCATTTAAAATTAACATATAGATGGCAAATAAGCATATGAAAAAATGTTTCACCTTATAAGTCACCAAGGAAATGAAAATTTTAAAAATGAAATACAGCTACACACCTATTAAAATATCCAACCAGCATAATGACAACACCAGACGCTGGTAAGGATGTGGAGCAACAGGAAGTCTCATTCATTGTCTTTGAAAGACAATTTGGTGATGTCTTACAAAACTAAATATACTCTTACCGTGTGATCCAGCAGCTGCATTCCTTGGTATTTACCCAAAGGAGTTGGAAATGTATGTCCACACAAAAACCTGCATACAGATGTTTATAGAAACTTTATTAATAATTGCTCAATCTTGAAAACAACCAAGATGTACTTCAATGAGTGAATGGATAAATAAACTGTCGCACACTCAGAAAATGAAATAATAGTCAATGATAAAATCAAACGAGTTGTCAGGCTGAAAAATGTAGAGAAAACTTAAATACATACTACTACACTAAAGAAGTCAATCTGAAAATGCTATGTACTATTCCATTGACATCACATTCTGGAAAAGGCAAAATTACGAAGACAGGTTAAAAAAAAATAGACCGTGGTTAACAGGGGTTGGGAGGGAAGAGATGGTGAACAAATAGAGAATAAAGGAATTGAGGGCAGTGAAAATACTCTGTATGATACTATAATGATGGATACCTGCCAGTACATATTTGTCAAAATCCACAGAATGTACAAGTTCAAGAATGAAACAGTATAAACTGTGGGCTTTGGGTGATTGACTATGATGTGTCAATGTGGGTTGATCAATTATGAAAAATGTACTACACTGGTGAGGGGTTGTGGATAATGGGAAAGGCTACGCATTTGTGAGGGTTGAGAACATAAAGGATTTTCCAGTAAACTTAAACTACTCTTTTAAAGAAAATATTCCAAAAAATGGAACCTATAACAAAGTTAGAAAAAGATTAATTGTAATACTCTCTAGTCTTTATAGATATGCAAATAAATAACTTGCAAATAGTAAAAATTTTGTCAATTCCTTTCTAAAGTTTATGCCTGTACATATTTCATGTCTTATTGCTTTGGGCCAAACCTTAGTCTTAACTGCATAAATATCTCCAAGTCTTATCCTTTCTTTTTCTCTTCTCATCACTTTAGACTTCTGCAAAAGAACAATGAAGACTAAGTTTAAGGGTTTTTGAATTTTCTTTCAAAATAACTACACTTTTTTCCAATTAAAAGTATAAACACTTTGTTTTTCGTGTGATTCACTATCCACTGATTTAAAAGAGCCCATGTGTAGATGGTATTTTCCCAATGGTGACTCTTGTGTTTGGTGTGAGCATGTTTGTATTTCATTCAAGGCAGCAATGGTATCTGCTTTAATTTTTTATTTTTTTAATAATTAAATAAAATAACCCTTTAAATATTTTCCATTTAAAATAGAGCAGAGAAGAAAAAAAAATAAAATAGAGCAGAGATTCCAAGAGCCTCCAAATACATCTTGAGGGAACACGAATGGAACATGGTGGAGCAGTAGCATAGGCTCTGGACTCAATCACTCAGCTGAAGACCACCAACTGACATAGTGGCTTTGACTATTGTACAGTCTGGAGTGTTTTGCCTTTTGTCTTTTTAGGGTCGCACCCGTGGCATATGGAAGTTCCCAGGCTAGGGGTCAAATTAGAGTTATAGCTGCCAGCCTACATCACAGCCACAGCAATACAGGATCTGAGCTGTGTCTGTGACCTACAAAATAGCTCATGGCAATGCCAGGTGCTTAACCCACTGAGCAAGACCAGGTATCAAACCTGTGTCCTCATGGATGCTAGTCAGATTCGTTCCCATTCACCCACAATGGGAATTCCTGGAGTTGTTTTTATGCTTCGTCATCATCATGCCTTTCAGGTTCATTGGTTGTCACACTGGCACTAGGGTTCAAGACAAATTTCACAGCCACTCAACGTGGGTGAGGGGATAAGGCTTTACCAAGGGAAGGAAACATCAAGAGAAGCCTGGGATCCTTAACCTCTCATCAGCTTGTGGAGAGATGAGTGAGGTGAGAGAGTCTAGACATGCCATGAGAGTTTATATTCCAGTGGAGAGACCCATTCCCTTGTTACTCTCCCTTTTGACGTGGCAGTGGGGGAATTAATAGACCACAAGGTTTTCCAGCTGTTCACGAAGTTTGTCTGGCAATGCCAGCTCTCAGCACTCAGAGACCTCGGGGCCCATGGGAAGTTGTACTTTCTTTCAAGGTTGGAGAGATGCCATTAGTCCCGGGATGCAGACCCTCCCACTAGGAGAAGGCAGGAAACTGGTCCATCTCAGTTATCTCTTTGACCAAGCAATCTGGGGTGAGCATCTGAGTCACTTTGAGACAGTGTGGCTCTTTGCGTGCCAAGAGTAGATTATGCATTATTCGACAATAGAGAGTATACAGCAGGGTGATATTGAAAATGCAGCAAGTTACCGAGAAACAAAGTATGATAATAAATCAGCAAATTTACTTCAGACTGACCTTTGCTGGATTTGCAAGTTATATTCCTCTGATAAAAGTCTGATTCAGTGCACCACAATATCCTTCAAAACTAACGTTAAAAATAGAAAATAGAGTGACAATTATATACAATATAGCTTTTCATTTATTGAGAATAATGACTCCCCACACCTGCAACATATTATTTGGAGAGAAGTGCTTGCAAACATCAGCCGGAAACCTTTTCCTGCATCTTATCATTTAGAATGACAATTATATGTTTAAAAAAAAATCAGTACAAAATTTAGGATTCCAAACATCCTAAAAGGAGTTTCTTTTTTTTTTTCCGATGCTTTGCAACATAGTAAAATTCTGTCCTGAAACCAACTCATTTTTTTTTCCTTTCATAAATTATTAAAAGTAAATCTGCCAGCTTTACATCATATATTAGATGGGGACAAGTCAAAATTTGTCTTAATATTGTGGAGATTGTAGCCTGATCGTTATAGCATACCACTTAATAATATAGTACTGTAATGGAATTTTTTCAAAAAGTCACACTTATTTATAAACACTGAAATTATTAAAATCCCTAAGGGCTTGCAGTAGTCTATTTATTTATGAAAGGGGTTCATGAGTCAAAAAGAGGCTGGAAAAAGCTGGTATAATGGGAACCACTCCTCCATTTATGAGCTCTTTGTATTTGGACAATACAAATTTACTTAACCTTTCTGAAACTCAAGTTCCTCATCTTTAAAAATGGGAGGAGTTCCTTGGTGGCTCAAGGGGTTAAGACTCTGACTTTGTCACTGCTGTGACTCTGATTACTTTGGTGGTATGGGTTTGATCCCTGCTCCAGGAATTTTCACATGTTGCGGGCGTGACTAAAAAAATAAAAATCGGAGTTCCCATCGTGGCTCAGTGGTTAACGAACCTGATCAGCAACCATGAGGATGCAGGTTCAATCCCTGGCCTCACTCAGTGGGTTAAGGATCCAGCATTGAGGTGAGCTCTGGTGTAGGTTGCAGACGGGACTTGGATCCTGCCTTGCTGTGGCTGTGGTGTAGGCTGGTGGCTACAGCTCTGATTCCACCCCTAGCTTGGGAACCTCCATATGCCACGGTTGCAACCCTAAAAAGATAAATAAATAAATAAAATTTTTAAATTAAAAAATAAAATAAAAATTAGAAAATGATATGCAATTTGCAGGGCTTTTCTTTTTAACAATTGCATAAATTATGTGAAGTGCTTGGTACAGAGTCGGTTTTCATTAAATGGCAGTGATTATTATTGATTCATTCTTTTAATATATTTATTGAGCACATATGATGTATCAGGCATAGGGTTACATACAAGAGTTAAAAGAAGGGACAGGATGGGGACCTCCCATTGTGGCTCCGTGGTAATCAGCCTGAGTAGCATCCATGAGGATGTGAGTTCAATCCCTGGCCTTGATCAGTGGGTTAAGGATCCAGTGTTGCTGTGAGTCGTGGTAGGTCACAGACGTGGCTCAGATCCTGTGTTGCTGTGGCTGTGGTGTAGGCTGGCAGCTGCAGCTCTGATTTGACCCCTAGCCTGGAAACTGCCATATGCTGCAAGTATGGCCCTAAAAAGATTAAAAAAAAAAAAAAAAGGACAGGCTCAACACTCTGGTTTTGTTTTTTTGTTTTTTTGTCTTTTGTCCTTTGAGGGCCGCACCCGTGGCACATGGAGGGTCCCAGGCTAGGGGTCTAATCGGAGCTACAGCGGCCAGCCTACACCAGAGCCATAGCAATGCCAGATCCAAGCCAGATCTGCAACTACACCACAGCTCACGCAACACTGGATCCTTAACCCACTGAGGGAGGCCAGGGATCGAACCCACAACCTCATGGTTCCTAGTCAGATTCATTTCCGCTGCGCCATGATGGGAACTCCCTCAACACTCTATTTTTATTTTTATTTTTTTATTTTTGTCTTTTTAGGGCCACACGTGTGGCATATGGAGGTTCTCAGGCTAGCGGTCCAATCGGAGCTGTAGCTGCCAGCCTACGCCACAGCCACAGCAACACCAGATCCGAGCCAGATCTGCAACCTATACCACAGCTCATGGCAATGCCAGATCCCCAACCCACTGAGCAAGGCCAGGGATCAAACCCGCAACCTCATGGTTCCTAATCGGATTTGCTTCCACTGCACCACGACAGGAACTCCCAACACTCTAGTTTTAAATTAAAGATTATAACACTGTGTGAAGGAGGATAATAGAGCATTCTTTCTGCCTAATTGGTCAGGCAAGTGAGATTTTCCCTATGTGTCTATATGAATACCAGTGCCTAACATTTGTATGGAATGTTTCCTATGAACTTGGAAGTGTGTCGAATGCTTTGCTTACATTGTCATTTAATGCCACGACAAACCTACAAGGCATTTACTGTTATTGTCCTACTACCCATTGCACAGATGGAGTAGCTAAAACCTGGAGAGATTAAGTAATGAGTAAGGGATAAACCTGGGTGCTGACCCCTGGGGGTTTGGCTTCAGAGCCCACATATCTAACTGTGACATATTGGCTTGGGAGTATCTTAAAGGCTAAGAACATTGATATACAGAGTGTGGGTTATGGACCTGATGGAGGAACAAGGCTTTAAAGGGTGGAGTGGAGTTGATCCGGTTGGAATAACTAACTGATTAAGCAGAAGGGCCGGGACACAATGGATGGAGTTTGAGAAGAAGATGCGGCCCCAGTGATGATGTAACAGTATTTTAGAGGAAAGACAAAGAGAAATTACACGGAGGGACCACCAGTAGGAGGGGCAGAGAGAAGAGGCTACTATTTAGAGAGCAACAGCAGGGTGAGCCCTGTATTCATTGGGAAGTAATAAGAGACAGAACGTGGAACTTCTCCAAAACACTCACCTAGGGGAGCAGAAACATAATGGTACTTCCATCTCGATGATGGAAATTTGATATAAATTCAGCAGGTGCAGGTAAATTAGAAGTTTTTTTTTTTTTTTTTTTTTTAATCTGGGAGGATGTTCTGGCATTAAGAAGTAATTCGGCGAATTCTTCCCAAGATGAGTCCTCTGGAAATGTTCTTTTCTGCAGAAGATGGGGAATGAGCTCTATCTGAATAGATGAGTTTATTTGGCTAGATGTACTGTATTATTGCTCAAAGAATAGGACCATGGTATCCTAGAATCTCACTTTTTAATTTAATTTAATTTAATTTTAGGGCAGCGCCTGTGGTGTATGGACGTTCCCAGGCTAAGGGTTCAATCGGAGGCTGCAGTTGCCAGCCTACACCACATCGACAGCAACACCAGATCCCAGCTGTATCTGTGACCTATGCCACAGCAATACTGGATCCTTAACCCACTGAGCAAGGCCAGGGATGGAACCCTCATCCTCTCCGACACTATGTTGCGTTCTACACCCCCTGAACCACAATGGAAACTCCACTTCTGATCATCTGAAACAATTAAGGCATTGCACATAGGAAGACTGGCCAAGAGGGAAAATGGTTTCACCAACTAGACAAATAGGGGTTCCCTTTTAAAGAAAGATCATTTTAAAACTCAAAGCTTGAGAGACATGCATGGCAAACTCGCGTGCTACACAAGCTGGGATGAAAAAGCCTGGACATGAAGGGTCATGTTATTAATGTGATTATGGGCATCTGGGTCAGGATGCATGGCCTCTTTTCACTCAATGCCAAGGTCCTTGGTGGTCTCCTCAAGTTAATGATGCTTCTATAGCCAATGGGAGGAATGCACATTTGCGAGGAACCTTTGTATTGAAGGCTACAGAAGCACCAGCTCAAACTGGTTTAAGTTCAAAAAAATAGGAGGTCTCATCTTCTTCTTCTTCTTTTTTCTGGCTTGGGGAATTTTTTTAAGTACAGTTGATTTACAGTGTTGTGTCAATTTCTGCTGTTCAGCATAGTGACCCAGTCATACATATACATACATTCTTTTTCTCACACTATCCTCCACCGTATTTTATCCCAAGAGATGGTATGTAATTCCCTCTGCTGTAGAGCAGGACTTCATTGCTTATCCATTCCAAGTGCAACAGTCTGAATCTGCTAACCCCAAATTCCCCATTCGTCCCACTCCCTCCCCCCTCCCTCTTGGCAACCACAAGTCTGTTCTCTATGTCTGTGAGTCTGTTTTTGTTTTGTAGACAGGTTTCTTGACTCACCTGGCTGGATCTAGAGGTTTAGGCAACATTGTCACATCTTTCTCCTTCTCTCCCTCCCTTTCCTTTTTTTCTGGATTGTTTCAATTTTAGGCAATCTCTTTCCAATTAGCTACAAAATAGACATGTATAGCTTCAGAATTACATAGTCCTTAGTACCTAAGATCTTTTATTTTTGTCTTTTTAGGGTTGCACCCAATAGCACATGGAGGTTCCCAGGCTAGGGGTCAAATCAGAGCTGTAGCTGCTGGCCTACACCACAGCCACACCAACACCAGATCCAAGCTACATCTGTGAACTACGCCACAGCTCATGGCAAGGCTGGATCCTTAACCCACTGATCAAGACCAGGGATCAAACCTGCCTCCTCAAGGATGCTAGTCAGACATATTTCCACTGAGCCACAACGGGAACTCCCAGTACCTAAGATCTTGGAAGCAAGGAAAGAGTATCATTTTTCTGGCATCCATGTGGGCTCTGAGGGGTTGGAAACCCTCCTTTGAAATAACCACACTGTATTTGTGAGATAAGATATACCGAAGGGAGAGCCTCGGTCAAGAGAGGCAGGGCCCCAGTTTTCACAAGCCCAGCAGTTGGGGAGAGGTTGCCCTCAAAAGCAGCTCAGCAAGAGGCTGGCCACTGTTGGGCTGAAATCTGCCCCTGTCTCCTCCAAGCTGTTGTTACCCCCAAGTGTGGTCTATGGGCCACCAACATCGACGTCAGCTGGGAATGTGACAATTCCTGGCCTCCAACCCAGACTCAGGAAATCAGGAATCCCATCTTAACAGCCTTTCACATGAGTTTAATTGTGCTAAAATTTGAGAACCATTCCTCCGTTTGACGAGTCCCTTACACATTCTCTAGTTCATCTTTCTTCCTTCCCTTGTTTTATGAAATGTGGTCAGAGCCCCCGGGGAAGGCAATTACTTCTCTGTCCTTGAGTGGGGGCTTTGTCCCTGTCAGCAAAGCCCCCAAAGTCCCTCATTGCAGAAAACACCATCCGTCTGCGAAGGCTCCCCTCACTAAATACTTTATCCTGTCATCTTGGTGGCTGAGAAAGAGCCAGGTTTTTTAGTATTCCTGTCTGGTAACAGATATCACTTGGAAATCCATTTTATAATCATTTAAACTGGTTTGCTTTGGGTCTATTTACATAATTCCGTGAGACGCATGGAAAGAGAGGCAGGGTGTTATTTTTTCGCAGCCAAATACGTGGAAAAACCACTTTTTAAGGTAATTACCACTTCAGTGCTCCCTGCACTGTTCGAGGGCAGTGTGAAGAAGTGTGCCTTCTGGGCCCAGGGCCACCGAAGTGTGGAAAGAATGCACTTTCTCCCTGGGAAAAAGAAACAACAGGCTTGGTGCGAAGCCTCTTTACTTAGAGGCATAATTGCATGAAGGTTAGGAGGCTGTGGCACTTGGAACAAACCAGGTACTTTAAAGACCTTTGAGGTGTGTGGTGCCCTGGGGGAGGAAACAACAGCCGAATTCCCGCTGCAGGGACCGGAAATGCAAATCACTCTTCCTGAGGATTAAATCAGATTTATGTCTCCCAGTGGATGCCAATGGGGGCTTTTTAATGGAAAATGTCCCCTGCTTCTTCAGACACCAGCCGTGGTGGAGGAGTGTGCATTTCAGTCTTATGAAGGCTCGCACATTGTTGTCCACGTGTGAGCTGGAAAAAGAATTTCCAGACTCAGAGCGCGGTGAAAAGAAAAGTTCACTGAAATGAGAGACCCTGCTGGTGCAGGTAGATGTCTACCTGATGATCAGGGAGTGCTGACTTCAAGTGCATGGTCGTGTCTGTTTTTATAGCCCAGGGAGAGAGGAGAGGTCTTATGATACAACTATTGACCTGTTGATTGGTTGGGGGAAGCGGGGGGTGTCTTAAGTTATGCTTGCTGGTTGTTGGGGGCATATAAGACCTGTATAGAGAAGTGGGTAAAGAGTGGGCCACATGCCTTTCCTGGTAGAGGGCAGGAAGGAGTAGGCCAGGTTGCTCAAGGTGGGGAAGGGGGCGTTACAATGAGAGGCATGGGGCGGTAAGGGTCTGGTAATTCTTGTCTTGGCCAGAGGCTTTGAGTTCTGTCTCTCTGAAGGGGCCTTAAAGGACCACACTCATGAAGACGAGGCACTGAGTTTTCTCAAGGAGAGATGCATGGACTGTTATCCTGGGTGAGACTGTCCTCCATTTATCCCTTAGGGCTCTGTCTTCTGTATTCATTTAGGCTTTGGAGCTCCCCCCTCCCTTTTTGGTTTTCCCGTCATACAGATTTGGACATTTCTCTGGATGTTTCCAGTTGCTAACTCTAATCCTGCATAAAACCCAAGTTCTGGTACACTCATATCCCATTGGCATCTTGAAAAATGCATATATATCTGGTATGCTTGTATGCCAGAGAATGGTCAGGTACCAGTGAGCCAAGGATGAAGAGACCCATTCTTTATCCTCCAAAAGGTCCAAGAATAGATTATTTTAATGGTGAGGTCTTGGAATTAATGACTTAGAGGGGTTCTGCCTTGCTATGCAGTTAAAACAGGGGTTTGTGATCTGGGACGCATGGACCCTCAAGGGATCTATAGATAGAATCCAGGTATACGTAGGAATGGGGAATAATGACACCCTGTGTTCTCATGACCTGTCTTGATGACTCTTTATCTCTACGGTTTGCATTTCATTTTCAAACAATGATTCACAATTCCACCTACAAGAGTTCCCACTGTGGCTCAGTGGAAACGAATGTGACTAGTATCCATGAGGATTCAGTTTCAATCCCTGGCCTCACTCAGTGGGTTAAGGATCCGGTGTTGCCATGAGCTATGGTGTAGATTGCAGATGGGGCTCAGATCCAGTGTCGCTGTGGCGTAGGCCGTCAGCTGCAGCTCCAATTCGACTCCTAGCCTGGGAACCTCCATATGCCATAGGTGCAGCTCTAAAAAGACAAAAAAAAAAAAATTAAAACAAAAACAAAAACAATTCCACCTACAGATAAGCTAGATGGCCTCCCCAGGGCTTGCCTTCATTAACTATGGTGCTAATTGCCAGCAACCTAGGTTTTTATCAAAATGTCATCCCACCTCACCACACTCTTCTCATCACAAGTGCTACCATCCTAGCTTCTTACTCTCCCCCAGTCAATAACTTCCAGTTGCTTCTGGTTGGCTTATTTTTGCTCATACCTTGAGGTCAGCTTTGCCCATGAACTATTGAACAGAATTTTATCTTGCAAGTTCATTGGCTTAATATTAACTCACTCTTGTTCCTAGAGCTGCCTACTTGTTATTCAGATCCATGTCTACTACAATTTGGGGCAGAGACCTCACCTTTTTTTTTTTTTTTTTTTTTTTTTGCTGTGCCCTCAGCATGCAGAAATACCTGGGTTAGGGATAAAACCTGTGCCGCAGCAGTGACAATGCTGGATCCTTAACCAGCATTCCCTGCTGGGGTCGGAGGTAGATGGGACCTGGGCTGAGAAAGGCTGGGACTTGTTAGGCTAAGTTGACAGGTGTCTGTCTGACACCTCAAGGAAAAAGTTAATTTCAGGAGCTGAGCTCTGCTGGAGTAGAAAGATAAGATGACCACTTGAATCACTCTTGGGGTCCAGGAGATATTCCCAATTATACATGTGCAGTAAAGCTCCTGGGGGTCCAAAGGGAGGGGACACCGGGCCATAATAAGTTCTGATACCATGTTGGCATCCTTTGCTCTGGAATCCATCTTTGCCAACAGATGTGCACGCATACTGGGGAGAGACCTGTGTCCTCATTCAGGTGTGAGAAATAAAACAAGATAATTGGGCAAAGGTAAACAAATACCTGGAAGAACTGTCCTATAGAAGTGGTTTAAATCACCTCTCTGGTGCACTCCTCACTCAGGAGATGCCCACATCTCTACTCCTCTTTAGAATGTGTATTACTTCTTTGCTTGGGACTTAAATAAATTCTCTGTGTGCTCTCCCACATGTCATACTATGACTCTGACAATAAACTTTGTACCTGTTTTTTACAGTCTTTGTCTCCTTGAAACATTCTTCCTTTCAACAGGGGGCAAGAATCAGGGCAATTCTACTTTTAGGCTCTAGCTAATCTAGTGACTAGGACACCTGGTTTTCATCCAGGCTGCCCAGGTTCAATTCCTGAGCCAAAAATTAAGATCTCACTCTAAGCCATCACTAAGTGCTCTCTTTCTCTCTCTCTCTCTGAGATTGCTATCAGAGAACAATGCTGGATCCCTAACCAGTTCCCCTATCAGGCAACTCCTATGTCTCTCCATCCTTATGTCGTCCCCACAAACCAACTTTTCCTTTGAATCTATGTAGCATGGCTCTGTCTCTTCCTAGCTGTATAGCATTGGGCTAATCACTTAATTTCTCAAACGTTCACTTTCCTCATTTGTACTCACAGTACCTACCTCATGGGTTACATGGATTAAAAGAGATAACACCCAGTTAGTCTTTGCTATGTATTAATTGTAATTATTGTTTGTATTTTTTCTTTAAAACTATTAGTACTTTTATTTATCATACAGTTAATGACCAGAGATGAGGCAAAAATATTAGGATGTCAGTAACTCCAAGTCGTTCTAACCCACAAATTCTTACATCTTTTCTTTCTGTTTTCCAGGTTCACTTTTCTTCACAGCTTGGTATCAATGTCTTACAAACTGTTATTTCATATGTTATGTCCATTTGATCATTTGATGTTTGTTTCAGGTAGGAGAGCAAATCTAGTCCATGGCATTCCATTTTGGCCAGAAGAGGAAGTCTGCAGTTTTTTAATTAATTTATTTTTTTTGCCCTTTGATTTAAAAAGTCTCAAGGAGTTCCCGTCGTGGCGCAGTGGTTGACGAATCCGACTAGGAACCATGAGGTTGTGGGTTCGATCCCTGGCCTCGCTCAGTGGGTTAAGGATCCAGCATTGCTGTGAGCTGTGGTGTAGGTTACAGACTCAGCTCGGATCCTGCATTGCTGTGGCTCTGGCTTAGGCTGGCAGCTACAGCTCTGATTAGACCCCTAGCCTGGGAACCTCCATATGCCATGGGAGTGGCCCAAGAAATGGCAAAAAGACCAAAATAAAAATAAAAACAAAAAAAATAAAAAGTCTCAAAAGGCCTTTTCATTTCAGTTCCTATAGATGTGCTTCTTTTTCAATTGCTACTTAGTATAATAATACTGAGTATACATAATACTAAGTATAGTATTCTAAGATCCATGTAATAATACTATAATAATACAGCCTATTGCTATTATTTGTTGAGCTCTTACTATGCACCAGATACTGTGCAGTGCCCAGTACATCTGAGGATCTATTTGCAGAGTTGGACAAGAACCCAGCTTGAACTTGGGGTTGTGGCAGTCAGATAGCCGAGGATGGCAAGTGATGCCAGGAAACAGGAGCATTAGGAGACTGCCAGCCAGGACCACAGCCAACTCTTATCTGAAAGCCCCATGATATTAAGTATTCCCCTAGTGGTGGACACTTAGATTATACTTTTTTCTTTTTTTGCTTCTTTTTTAGTGCCACACCTGTGACATGTGGACGTTCCCAGGCTCAAATTGGAGCTGCAGCTGCAGGCCAATGCCACAGCCAGAGCAACGTGGGATCTGAGTCCTAAACTTCAGCTCACAGCAATGCTGGATCCTTAACCCACTGAGTAAGGACAGGGATCAAGCCTGCATCTTCATGGATGCTAGTTGGATTCATTTCTGCTGCACCACAGCAGGAACTCCCCCATTCTTAGTGTTTTGTTATTACAAAACCAAGCTAGAAGCAACATTTTACACACACATATCTTTGTTCACGTGTGATAAAATATCCCTAAGATTGTTCCTGAAAATGCAATTTCTGCGTCAAAAGATGTACATAATTCAAAATTTGATAGGTACTGTCAAATTGCCCTATAATTATATTGTACCAATTTACATTCCATATGACCATGTAGAGGATTTGTTTCTGTAACCTTTAACAACAGTGGTTATTACTAATATTTTCAAACTTTTTCAATCTAATAGGCAAAAACTGATACTCTGACACTTTAATATGCATTTCCCTGATAAAATATTCACATCTTTTGGACAGATTGCATCCTTTTCTTTGCTTAAATTTCTGTTGGAATCTTTTGCCCATTTTCCACATGGATTATATGTCTCTTAGTGATTTTTGGAACTCTTCATATTCCAGATCTTTATCTCTTCTGACTTCCCTATTGCAATTATTTTTATTGCAACTAGTTTCTGAGGCTCTTGCTTATTTTTTAAAATTTTGTTTATCTTCTCCTTTGACTTTTAATTTTTTTAATTTTTATTTAGAAGTTTTTAATTTTTATTTAGTCAAAATGGTGAATCTTTCCTTATGGGCTTTGGGTTTTAGTTTTGCCTAGAAAGTCATTCTGAATTCCAAGATTACAAACTAGTTTACTGCATTTTCATCTAGTATGTTACTAGCCTAACTTTTCATGCTTTACTTTTATCTATCTGGGATCTATATTTATATGTTGTGTGTGTGTGTGTGTGTGTGTGTGTGTGTGAATGTGATGAGAATTTAAATTTTCCCCCCCTCAAGGGGATATGCAGTTGTCCCGATACCACATACTGAGTATAAAATGTCATCTTTAACTCAAATGGAATTTCTATATATACATGCATCTCCTAGCTCCCATATTCTTAGGATACACTATTGAATTTTACTGATTTTTTTTAATAATATCAAGTTGTTTTAATTATTAGAGCTGTATGGTGTGGTTTTTTTGGAAAATTTTATTTTATTTTATTTTATTTATTTATTTTTATTTTTTTCTTTTTGCCATTTCTTGGGCCTCTCCTGCGGCATATGGAGGTTCCCAGGCTAGGGGTCCAATCGGAGCCGCAGCTGCGGGCCTACGCCAGAGCCACAGCAACGCAGGATCCGAGCTGAGTCTGCAACCTACACCACAGCTCACAGCAACACCAGATCCTTAACCAACTGAGCAAGGCCAGGGGTCGAACCTGCAACCTCATGGTTCCTAGTCAGATTCGTTAACCACTGTGCCACGATGGGAACTCCGGAAAATTTTAGATTTTGTTTATTAGATATTGTGTTGGTTATGTTATTTTATTCTCCTTTAAAATTAAAGTGTAGTTGATTTACAGTGTTGCGCCAATTCCTGCTATCCAGCAAAATGAGTCTGTTATACATATATATGCATTCTTTTTTAATTTTAATTTTTAACATCGTCTATCCCAAGAGATTGGATATAGTGCCCTGTGCTATAGAGTAAGACCTTATTGTCTATCCATTCTAAATGTGATAGTTTTCATCTACTAATCCCAAATTCCCAATCCATCCTGTTCCCTCCCCCCTCCCCCTTGGCAACCACAAGTCTGTTCTCTATGTCTATGAGTCTGTTTCTGTTTTGTACATAGGATCATTTGTGCCATATTTTAGATTCCACATATAAGTGATATCATATGGTATTTGCCCTTCTCGTTCTTCTGTCACTATTTATGAGAATCTCTAGTTGCATCTCTGTTGCAAGGAATCGCATTATTTTGTTGTTTTTCATAGCTGAGTAGTATTCCATTGCATATATGTACCATATCTTAATCTATTCCTCTATCAATGGACTTTTCGATTGTTTCCATGTCTTCGCTATTATGAATAGTGCTGCAATGAACATAGGAGTACACATATCTTTTTCAATTGTAGTTTTGTCTGGATATATGCCTGTGTGATATTTGGTTGATTCGTCCCATCTCGGTTGCCACTCATCATTCAGTATAGTGAATGGCTGTATAAAGGTATAAAATCATGAAGGAACAAATGGGGTCAAGGCCCCATTAAACATGGCATTATTGCTGGAGCATAAACTGTTAAGAGAGCAAGTGAGGCTAAAGACTTAACAGGCAGAAGTAAAGTACCAGAGGAAGGATTTTGGAGAGTGGTTGAAGGTTGAATCTTGGACCAATGTGATTATCTTGTCTTGTGCTAACAATGAGAGATTAGGCTTCTGGTCCTAGATGGTGAGATTTAAATAGAAGGAAGGGGAGAAAAGGGATCAGGAAAGTTCTGGAGAAATCACAGGTCAAGGCGGGCACAATATAATTGGCTACATTTTATTCTTTCGTACGGCATGGTGGTTTCCTCCAAATAATAAATAATTACAACCACAACAACAGAATGAAAAGGTATCATTCATTACGTACTAACTCTATACCAGATATGGTGCCAACTACTGTATTCTCACAATCTCCATCTCTACAATACTACTATTAAGGTGAGAATTTTATTATTTACCCCCACCTCATAAATGATGGTAACTGAACTTCAAAGAAGTTAGTCCAACTAAATCGAGGGTTGGAATCTAGATTTGTCTGATTCTGTCCTTAACTCCTTCACTAGCTCACCAGTCCATTAATAAGCAGCCTTATACCTGGGCGTGTCCCAAACATACATAATAAAGATTTCACCCTCTGTTCCCTGTGAAAAAAATTTTTTTTAAATAAATTCAAAATTCACCTGCCTGAAAGAAGATGTGTATGAAGTTTTTATGTTAGACTCGTCTGTACTTCTGAAGTCCATCACACTTCAGAAATTTAGAATTTGATGTCTCATCGAAAAGTGTCTTTTCTATCTTGACTCTTTTTTAATTTTTGCACACATATCTGGGCTCTTGACTGATCTTTCTTTCCTCCTTTCTTCCTTTCTTTCTTTCTTTCTTTCTTTCTTTCTTTCTTTCTTTCTTTCTTTCTTTCTTTCTTTCTTTCTTTCTTTCTTTCTTTCCTTTCTTTCTTTCTTTCTTTCTCCTTTAAAAGGCTGTACCCAAGGCATAAGGAATTTCCTGGGAGAAGGGTCAAATCAGAGTTGCAATTGCAGGCTTATACCACAGGTTGCAGCAATGCCAGATCCTTAACCCACTGAGGAAGGCCAGAGATTGAACCTCCATCCTCGCGGAGACTATATTGTGTTCTTAATGTGCTGAGCCACAATAGGAACTCCTGACTCACTCTTTCTTGATGGAAATTAACTTACTAGAGTCCACAACTTTTATTTAAACTAATCAACAGAACTTCTAGGATCACAATAATGCATTTCCTGAGCTTTTTTCCATGAACTCTTCTAACCTCCCTCCCTCTCCCTCCATCCTTCTAGCATGGGAATCTCCTATGAGCAAAATATTTGCTATTAGAAACTTAATTTATTGATGTGCTTTCCTCCATGAGTCAGAGAAGTGCCTGGTAGAAGGGATTAAAATAAAGTTCACCACTAAATTAGGGAGATCTCAGAGCATTAGCCAAAATGGAAGAACATTTTCCAAGATTCTTTGTGATTGAGGCATCAAGCCGGAGGAGTAAAGCCCATCCTATCCCATGTACCATTTTCCTGAAGAACCTCAGCTCCCACCCCACAAGGATGGAATCTGGGACCATTTCTGAACCATGTACTCCTGCCCCTTGGCCACACTGAACTAGGGATGGACACCTGATCTTAAATGAAACCGTGGTGTTCAATGGACCAGTTGATAGTCTTCCTCCCAGGAACTAGGAATTGGATTTGGATATGTGGTTTATTTTCTGCTGGTCATTCAGAATTAAGAATATGCAAATTTGGGAGCAGCAGGGCAGCTGCCTTTGGCCGTTTTCTCTCCAAGTCAAGCCTAAGCTAGTCTGTGAGTGGGAATGAAGTGGACCCAGGGAGGCAGAGATGAAAGGCCATCTGGCCTCGGAAAGGGTGTGAGGAAGGGAAAGAAGGACTATAACAAAGCAGGACCCTTGGGGCCTTCCAGGTGATAGGTTCCCAAGAGAATGGAAGAAGCTCCCTCTCTTGGAAGGTAGCCATTCAAATTGGAGAGCAAGAAACCACTGCCTGCAGAGATTAACCACTCCTAAGGATTAACTGCCCCCTCTATGTCAATTCCTGTTGCTGGACTTACCTGGTGATGAGACTCTTGACCCCAACCATCTTCTCATATTGTATAATTTTCCATCCCCCCATAATTACCCCTGCCACAATCACTGGGTCATGGGACATGACCCTCCACTCCTTTCCCAAGTTGTGTAACCTTCCTTTCATTGTCCTTGTCACAAGTTCTCACCATAGACTCTAGCCACATATTCCCACTACGACCCTTTAGAAGACTAACTTCTCTTCACGGTCGGGGGTGGGGATGCCATCCTGAGATCAGCCCATCTCTCTCAGGATGCCTCCGTAAATATCTTGCTGTACCAATTTGGCCTTGGTGTGTTCCTCCTTTGGGGAACCTAACACCTGGGGACAGACCCCTCCCCCATATCCTCTGCTTTCGCTCCTCCATGAAATACCTAGATAGATAACAGTATCTGATGCACATTTCCCAATTTGTGAAAATCTCCCCTCACCTAGTTTTTAAAAATGCTTTACAATTTTGTTCAGGGAGTTTGGTGGGGTTTTTTTGCTGGGGGGTGGGGGGGGAGGCATGATTTACCTGTCTCTTTGCATGGCCTGAAATAAAGCTTTCTCTGCTTTAAACTCCAAAATTCCAATTTGTTTGGCTGCACTGTGCATTGGGAACATGAACTTGAGCTAACAGGAGGAAGGTAGGAAACACGGGTTATACGGAGAGGATGAGCATAAGGAAGAAACAGACAGAGAGGGAAAGAGAGAGAGAGACGGATTGCAGAGTGTCTGACCATTTTCTAGCTCCTGCTTTCAGTCTCTTGTTGGGAGTTGTGGCTGTACTCGCCAGCCTTCAGTGCCAAGCCAGGCCCCTGTATTATGTTCAGTTTCCTTTTTTGGTTTGAGATAACAGAAAGAACCTTGATTAAGATGTGCTTGCTCTTTGGCACATTTCCAATTGCAGACTAACAAACAGACAGAAATCGGTGAGCCTGCTGGGGGCAGCAGTTGGTGATGTAGGGGTGGAGCTTATCCCGGAACTGCTGACGTCAGTGCATGAAAATGCAGATCGCTTTTGTAAAAAGAATGTGCTGCGAAGTTTCCTGATCCCGGGCAGAAAGGTGCAGCATCTGTGTATTCATTAGAATTGCAGATAGATGGTCTGGTGGGAGAAAGGAGTTGGGACTGGCACTCCATGAATCCATTTTTTTTTGAAGGGGCATTAATCCAGAATGATCTCAGAGAGACATCGGTGCATGATAGCTTGAATTGAGATCTTAATTCTCTGCTCAGGAATTGAACCTGGGCAACCTAGAGGAAAACCAGGCATCCTAGCCACTAGATCAGCTAGAAGCTAAAAGCAGAATTGCCCTGATGCTTGCCCCCTGTTCAAAGCAAGAATGTTTCAAGGAGGCAAAGACTATTAAAAAAGGCACAAAGTTTTTTGTTAGAAACACAGTACAATACGTGGGAGAGCACGCAGGGAAGAGTCTATTTATCCAAGGCAGAAGCAAAGCAGCAATACACACCCAAAGGAGGAGTGCAGGTGCAGGCATCCTTCTGAATGAGGAGCACACCAGAGAGGTGATTGAAACTTATATGGGGCGGTTCTTCCAGGTCTTTGTCTTCCTTTGGCCAATTATCTTGTTTTATCTTTCACTCCTGACCAGACGCAGCGCCCTCCCAGATCTGCGTGTGCATCTTTTGGCCAAGATGGATTCCAGAGCAAGGCATAATGGGAAGATTATCTAGACTTATTATGGTCTGGCATCCCCTACCTTTCTGACTCAAGGAGGTGTCTCTGTGCATGTGTAACTGGGGCCTCCCTAGCCCTGAGGATGGAGAGTATGTGACCTCTGGCTCTTTTGCCCAAGCAGGGCTTAGCCCCTCTTTTTGATCCTGTCATTACCATTGTTTAACAAGTTCACAGAAGACAAGTACCAGTTATGTGCCTTGTGCCTCTTGTGACTTCTACCTTGGAGCATACATAGGTGGCTGGTTGTAAATGCTTATCCCAGAGCCCACTTATCTTCTGCCTCTTGAAGTGTAAACAACAGGCTACTTGCAAATGTCTCTCCTGGAGCCCATCTATTTCCTGCCTCACGAAGACCAGCCAAATGGGCAAAGTATGAGGTCAAAGTGGCTCAGTGATCTGCTATCACAATTCAGGAAAATGATGACGATGAGGGTCTAAGCTAAGAGAGCAGAACGTTCTAACAAGTGTATCTAAAGTGATGCTTAAAAGCCTACACATTCGTAAGCAGATGAAATTCGACCATAATTACCTAAATTGTCTCCAGAGGGATGTTTTATGATGCTTTATAGAATGTATTTTATGTTGTCCAAAGGTAAGACTTATTTTTAGACCAAACCCTAAGTGGGGAGTACTTTTATTTCTTTCTCCAAAGGAGTCTTATATGTGCACAGAGTACTGTGCACCAGTGTCCATAGAATACTGTTCACAGCAAATTCCTCTAGCAAGTGATTAAGCTCAGAGACCTTTTATGAGTGTTAAATAGAATTAACTAAGAACTATATGAACACTCAATAAATTTTAGCCACTACTGCTATTACCATTAGTACTACTATTACCACTACTACCCGTAGTATTACCATTACTACTATTAGTGCTATTACTGGTAGTACTAGTACTATGAGTACTAGTACTAGTGTTATTATATGTACCTGGAACATAGCTGGTACTCAATCCCTAGTCTTTCTTTTGTAGAGCAAAACGAAACTCCTGATTTTTTTTCTTTGTCCCCCTTAAACCAACTTTGCAGCCGACCACACAGAGATGCTGTCTTTTGGGTTTTCACCACAGAAAATGATGTCTTTGTGGTGTGCCCTGCAAAATGCCACCTTTTCCATGGTGCTTCCTACAGGGGACAGTGAAGGTGAGCACTGCACCAGAATTATAGACTTCTAGTTGGAGAGGGTCTTTACAGGTTAGTTCCAGTCCAAGAACTGGCATCTCCTCCCAACTTCTTCAACACATCCTCATCTCATTTTCCACCGCCCACTCCCCAGAACAGGGAACTTTCTCCTTCCCATGACTGGCTGTACCAATGTCGGACGTCTTGGATTATTTCCACTGACTCGAAATGCATTTCCCTCAAGTCTGAACGTTCAGGTTCTGGAACCACACAGCGTCTAGGTCATCTCTTCCTCACAACAGAAGCCAATTCATGCGAGTTTTATGCCTCTACCTTCTGCCATTTATCTGCTCTGTTCTTTCAACCATGGCACCTCTTATAGGATTTCAGACTGTAACATTCCACTTAGTCTTCCCTGGGCTTGCTCCAGTGTAACGAGTGTCTCTTTGAAAAGACATCGCATTTAAAAGTGGACAACTACTTCCTGAGCTGTTCAGAGAGCGCAGAACAAGTATGATTCTATCCCTCTATTCATCTGGATCCCGCATGATTTCCATGACTGCAATCTAAGTGTGAATTAGATTTTTTTTCTCCCCCTCTTTGAAGTCATGTTACACGCTGGCTCAAAGAAAACCCTGAAGTACTTTTCACATAAAATATCATTACATTTTTCCTCACATTCCAATGCAGCAGATCTTTTGAACCCATCCTCATTAACCTATATATTTCTCTTAAAAATGAGTTTCTTTTTATGTCGCCTGAGCGTCTATGGCAAGTTTTATTGAATTGGTCCAATGACTCTCTATTGCTTATAGGATAATGCTATAATGCCCTTGACTAATATAAGCTTTCTCTCATGACTTGAATGTTGGCACCACAAAGCTCCCTTTCTTCCTGCCCTTTAGCCATTCTATACCATAAGCAGGTCACCAAACACACACTTTGTCACATCTCTGTGCCATTGCATGTGCCATTCTTTCTGCTTTTAGAATGTCTTAACTCCTCATGCTTGCCTGTTGAACATGGTTGGGGAGGGGAAAAAAATTTCCCTTCTAGGTTCGTTGGCTGATCTAATAATTAAATAGACATAAGACAGATGAACAGGAGAAAAGCAAAGTGAATTTCATATGTATAGAAGAGCCTCACAAAGACATGAGAATTTCCCCAGCAATCAGGTAATTGAGGCTTGTGTACTGTCTTAAGAAGCAGATAGTGGTCCGGGGTCTCAAAGAGAAGGAAGATAAAACACAGGAAGATGAGAAGAGTAGATGTTTGGTCAAATGTTTGCCAGGGCATGCAGATAAGTCTTTTTGATATAAAAATTTCTCTTTGATGTTAGCTCTCTCCTGGTACAGGCCTTCCATTTGAATTCTTTTAGGCAATTCAGAGGGGAGTCAAAGACAACAAAAACAAACAAACTCTTCCTAATTCTGTTGGGTCTTGATTGTCTTCAGCTTGAAATAATCCATGTGTCAAAGCAGACTTCTCTGAACTCCATCAAGGCCGACTCATCCTTAAAAACCCAGTTCAAATGTCACTTCCTCCATGTCACCAAAGTCTTCCATGACTGTGATAGGGATGGAGTAGGATAGTTACTCCTATCTAGTGGTAGCATATCTAGTAGGGGACCATAGGTAGAGAGGGAAACCTAGGGAACTTGGAAAGATCCCTGTAAGTTAATAATCACTCAAGGAAGCCAGTGGAACCAAGCAGGCTTGCTTAACTATCAACCCAAAAAATATAAGCACAAGATATGCCTCAGGTCTTTAAGTGAAAGAAAAAATGGAGCCTGCATTCAAGTTCAGCAAGATTATGATCCTTATCAAGGAGAAAAATTTAAGGGAAAGAGGACATTCCAAAGTAGGAGACCCTCATTATACAGAAACCTGAAATGATTCATCATATTTTAGCATCTGTTACCTCCCTTCTGCTGATTTGAATAAGCACCCTGACAGTCCTAGTTGGACCTCATAGCATCAAATACCCTCTTACCCAATACGAAGGGGGAGCCAGTGATGTCAGCCTGATGTCTACTCAAAGAACAAGGAAGAAGGTTGTCTCTTGCCCTCCCTTCTCTCCTTGGATTACAAACCTGTGATCCTCAGGGAGCCTCCTCACAAGCCCGTTTGTATCCCTCACTAGTGTCCTATCTTAACAAATCTATTTCTTGTCTATCACTTTGTCTCTCACTTAATTCCTTCTGAGATGAGACATAAAGAATCTGAACCTCAGTAAGTCCAGACACCACCAGGCGAGTGATTCTAATTTTAAAACCTATGGGTTCAAGTCCCAGTCCAGGCTTAGGCTGGATTCAAGTCAGAGATGTTTTATTTTAATTTCACGGTCTACTCCTTCCGGGAAAGCATATAGTGTAGTGGCTTTCCCTTGGCCGCACACTTAGGATCACAGTCCAATACCTGTGTCAAGGAAAGCTATTCTCCTACATTTTCACATTTCTCGAAATCATCTCTCATGATCCAGTGCTTTACTCTGGGCCAGTCACAGAGCTAAGGACTTGATAGGCACTACCAATTTTTTACTTCACACTGTAGCCTCTCCCTATATTGGATGCCATGGGTGTGCTGCCATATTCCCGTGTCCACAAAGCTTCTTATTGAAAGCATCTCTGACTCTCTGCTTGAGGGCTTTCTCTGGTCTCAGGAGGATGCTCAGCCAGCGTTATTTAGAGTAGGCTTGAAGTGCCAGAGAGCTGACACTCTGGAGGAGCTCTCATCAATAATGCACAGCAGCTGTGTTGCTGAAACTCAGCCTCCATCCACCAACGCTGAATAGAAACATGGAGCCAGAGTTTTGGGTGAAGGAGAAAAAAAAATCTTTATCACTTTTGCCAGGCAAAGGAGGACACAGTGGACCAAATGCCCTAAAGACGGTTCCCTCCTTTGGGAGAGAATAGGAAAGGATTTTGTAGTTTGAGAACAGAAAATCAGGCTGCAGATAAGGATCAGGGTAGCTGTAAGCTTGTATTCTTCTTCCAAGTTGGTGATTAGTGGCCCAGGCACTGGTTCTGGTGGTTCTTCTTCTAGAACGAAGAATGCTGCATCAAGTAGTTAACATCTTTCATTTTGGGAGGTTTTATCTCTGCAGAAGAGTTCAAAGATACTGTTATGTGTATTCCTTGAGGAGGAACCAGGACCCTGCCCCAGGCTGCGCTATTGTTTCTTGCCTGGTCCTCCCCTGGTCTCTGCATCCCCTTCCTTCTCTGACTAGCAGCTGTTTGAACCTGCCTATTGGAACTCAGGGAAGATCGTGGAGACTGAATGAAGCCTATTTCCTACAGACAAGAAATGGGGCACACAGAAAGCCTTCTGTGCCCAAGAGCCCCAGTGCGCCCTGCTTGGTTTCAGTTGGTGGAGTTATGTCCAAGCTCCTTGCCTCTTGGGTGGGACAACTCCGGTGAATGTTCTGCTCCATCTCCCAGAGGTTCCCAGAGAGACTGAGCACCAGTTTCCTGCAGTGGTAACGTTTTCACTAATGAACCTCCTATTTGCTTCTTCTTGTTATAGGAAGGGGAGCTCCATCCAGGGCCTGAGATTGGGCTCTTGTCTAACACTTGGAAATGAGTTGTCTGTGGAGACACACAGGCTGACAATGCAAAAGACCTGGAGTTCCCGTCATGGCGCAGTGGAAATGAATCCGATTAGGAACCATGAGGTTGTGGGTTCGATCCCTGGCCTCGCTCAGTGGGTTAAGCATCTGGTGTTGCCATGAGCTGTGGTGCAGTTTGCAGACATGGCTGGGTGTTGCCGTGGCTGTGGTATCGGCTGGCAGCTAGAGTTCTGATTAGACCCCTAGCTTGGGAACCTTCATATGCTGCAGGTGCCGTCCTAAAAAAAAAATAAAAAAAAAAAGCCTCTTGGGGAGGGGGTGCCTGGGTAGAAAGAAAGCAACAGGTAAGGGAACCCAGGAGAATCGCTCTGCCACGTGGCTTGCAATCTCAGGATTTATGGGAATGGGGTTAGTTTCTGGTTATCCCTGGCCAATAGTCTTGCATGGCCCGCATTTGGTCTGACTCAGGGTCATTCCTGGTGGCACATGCACACCTCTCCACGAAGATGGATTCCGGCAGCAAGAATCCTGGGAGGTTGGTTGTCTCTTCCCTCCTATTCGCCCCTCCCAAATCTTGCAGGTTAGTCTTCAGGGCAGTAGCATGTTCCCTCTCAGGGCCTCCTATTGTGGGATAACTCAGGGAAGTGGCTATTATCATGCCTGGCCAAAGTGGACAGTTACAGTTCATGGTCTCCTAACATTCCCACCCCTGTCTCATCCACCCACTGCCTTAACCAGTGCTTGCTACCGTTACCTCGCAAATAAACTACTTGCATGCAAATCCAACTCTCAGGATCTACTTTGGAGAAAACACAAAGTAAAGTGATTCCATTTTGCCCATGAAGACCCTGAGGCTCACATATGTGAAATAACTTAAATCACTTCGCCAGTGAGTGACAGAGTCCACATTAACACTCAGCTACGTCGAGAGCCCACATCATTAGCTCTCCTGAGACCTGAAAGGAGAAGGGATCTGGGCAAACTGGATCTCAGAAACATCTCTGAAAGAAGGCATTCACAGACTTAAGTCCTGACAAGGCTGCCCACTTCTGCCTTTATCCACCACTTGAAAACGAGCCAGCGCACAAGCCTCCAAAGGGCAGTAAAGTGACACTGAATAATTGAATTCTGAACAAGCCAGACTAATGCAAATATCTGACAAATTGATTTAATTGCATTCACATACAATAAAGCTGAGTTCTAAAAGGTCAGCTCGAAAATGGGAAAGGACCCCTGGGAGCTTCCAGGGAGAGGCTGAATTTAATACACATTCATCACATTTTATCATCTAATTAGTCCACACAATGCCCAACTGATAGACAGAGACCAAAACCAGTGTATTGATTATTTGCTTGGCATCTATCATATCACCTTAAGGCTGTCCCTGATAGGGGCAGGCAGAAGTTATTTAGTGGCTCAGCAAAAATGGTTGTGCACTGGAGAGATTTTTTTTTTCTATGAGGAATTTGAGGCTCCAAAAACATTTTACTCAGGCACCGAGGCTGCCTCGAAGGGTTACTATTCAACAGTTTGCTACAAAGGCAGCCACTGGAAACCAACTTTCTCTTGTGCCTGCCCTTCTGCTGAATGAATATTTATAAATCGTGTAGTACAGAAAACCCTTTTAGGCTGTAAAATATTTAATTCAGGTAATTAACTAGTATCCGCCTTGCATGGAAATACCTGGGCAGAGAAAATGTTCTAGAGAATTTAATGGGAATCCAATTGGACTCTGCAATTTTATTCCATTGGAAATGAAAGTAAGGATGTCAGTCAAACCTTTTGCATGGTGGATTTGGGCTCAGGTAAAATGCTGGCTCCGTTTTGCTCCTCACAAGGATGCTGAAACTTAGATTTATCCAGGACATGAGATGTGGGATTGTTCCTAACATGAAGTCAAAGCTGTGCTTTAATTGTTTTCTTTCTTGTGCCTTTTGAGAAGTCCGTTCGTTGTTATCACTCTGAACCTTAGTTACTTCATCAATAAAATCTCGAGGTGATTCTGTGAGGTGAATTGGAAATGAGATTATGCATGCAGAAGCCCCTTTGAGCTAAACTTTTGTATAAATGAGAATTACTATTGGTATAGGAGTACCCTAAAGCTCTGGTACTACTGTATCCCCATATAAGAAGTTTCCCTTAAGCCGACTTCATATTCTATATTTATCTTCCTATTTACAATCAGACTTCTTTGAACATTTTCTGTATTTACCATCCCTACCTTGAAACCTTCCATTCACATTTGAATCCCCTGATATAAGAGTTCTACTTCTGCCAGTGCCACTGCTCCCATCAGGATTATCAATGACTTGCATGTGGCTAAATCTAAGGTCAACTCTTAAGACTTTATATGAACTCTCAGCCTGGCTGGGCACCATGAATCATCTCTCTTTTGGAAACACTCCTTGGCTTTGCAATATTGTTCCCTCTATTTTCCTCTTACTTCCTATATACTTCTGATTTTCTTCTGTAGGATCTTTTTTTTTGCTTTTCATTCCAGAGTAAGAGTCTAAGGAATTCTGTCTTAGCTCACTTCTCTTCTACAAGATTCCATGCCATAATTTTATCATTTGAACGATCATTAATAAGCTGATCAGTCACAAACCCTGCATCTTTCCTGCCTATTTTTAACCTCTTAACCCAGGACCCTTCATGGGCCTCCTCCTCTCTCTTTTGTGGAAATTCATTAGCTTTTTCAACGAAGAAAGACTGGTTTCTCCAAGACTGGTCTTCCTGTTTCCAGTCTTGAGTAACCTCCTCCTCCCTACATCCATCCTGCGTCCTTGTCTTCTACAATGTTTCTTGCTCAAACCAAAGTGATCTTTCTAAAATACAAGTCTCAATTCTCCAAAGGCTTCCGTGAATTCAATTATTTGTTTCTGCTCTCTTCTCTGAAACCAACTGAAGACAACAACAATAAAAAGCAATAAATGAAATTCTGTATTCAATAAAAGTAGGAAAGATTGCAGCTCCAAGTTACAACATATGAAGAATATCCACAGAGTATAGTTGAGCCAGATCAAGGGTATACAACTAGACATGTACCTCTACAGATTTCAGTTAGCATGCAGAGTCCTCCAAATACAAGTCAGACACTGTTTCTGCAAAGGCAGGGATTATGGGAGGGTTACCATCCATGAGACCATTTAGAGACTGTGAAGTGTATGATATTAACAAGAGAGAGACAGAGAGATGGAAAGAGATAGAAGAAAAATAAACATTAAATCACAAGAAAACTTGGAAGATACAGTACATGACTACAAGCTAAATAGGACAATCTTCCCCAACACATGTATGTGGAGACGTTACTTAAAGGAGGAAAAAATGTTGATAGAAGGGAGAGGAGGTTAAATAATACAACTGGTAAAAAAACGTTCTGAGACAGAATACAATTCTGAGTGGCCAGCTGGCTTAGTTCACTCTCCCAGCTTGTTCTCCAAACCATCCTTTATTTCACAGTTTCTCTAAAGAAATTCTCTCATTAGAAGATAAAGAAAATTTAGGAACTAAAATAAAGGCAAATATATAGTAAAGCCTAGAAAAAGTATATGGTAGTTTGGGGGAGATTTGTACAAACACCTCTACAAAATCAAAGAAAATAAAGAAAATTAAATAACAGATATAATAGCTCAAAAAGACATATAAAGGAGTTCCCATTGTGGTTCAGTGGGTTAAGAACCTGATGTCATTTCCATGAGGATGTAAGTTCAATCCCTGGCCTCGATCACCTGGTTAAAGATCTGGCATTGCCACAAGCTGCAGTGTAGGTCACAGATGTGGTTTGGATCTGGTGTTGCTGTGGCTGTGGCATAGGCCTCAGTGCAGATCCAATTCAACCCTAGCCCAGGAACATTCATACATCACAGATGCAGACTGTAAAAGAAAAAAACCACAACATAACAAAACAAAAAACCCAACATATTAAGACAAGAGAAGAAGAAAAGTAACTTAGTAGAACTTAAAGAAGAAAATAGAAGAGAAAAATAAAACCATAAGTTAAATAAAAATCATGGTGGAAGCATCAACAAGAAGAGTTAGCATTCCTGACAATATACTTAGGAACATAGCTTTGAGAAGGTGAATACAATTGAATAAAAAGAACAAGGAGTTAGAAAGAATTGGAGGGCAAAGAAGTTGCAGTGTATGTATAATTGACATTTGTATGTTATAACACTATTGTGATATCATTCATATATTGTGCTAATTTAACATCATTCAGCAAGTAGTCAATAATGCTACATTAACACATGTCAATTAGCACAATTTAACATAGGTAACATATGTATTCAGCACCATGTTAATTAGATAGCCTATGTGTTAGAGTGTGTGTGTATATCTCCCATTTTCTTATATAAGGGGTAGTATGGTATACACACATTTCAATAACTTGCGTTTTCACTTAGCAATATTTCCAAGAGATCACACCACTACACAGTTCTGAGGAAGAAAAGTTGTAACTCAAGAGTAAAATTCTTGCTCAAATTCGAAAGCAGTCAAAAGACAATTTCTAGCTATGTAAGGCCATGGAAGTATTATACTGGAAACCAGCTAACAAACTCCAAAAGAGTTGATCCATCTTATGTATAGATGAATTAAAGAGGTCAATTTTAGGGAAATTTGAGGCCTAAAAGGAGTGGCAGAGAAATGATTCAGTCATAGAGTTTAGGCATATAATGGTTGTCTACAGAATGCAAATGTGAACACACCTTGAAAGTTTCCCTGACAAAACAGTAGTATTTTGAAAATAAGAACTCAAGTTTAAAATTTCAGTAATAACTAACAAAGAGAAAGAAAAGAGTGTAATAAAAACAAAGTAGGCTGTTTTTCTCATCGAGATGCAATGAATTTGCAACTTTAATAACTGAAGAAATGAATATTCAATTTAAAAATTGAGCTGTGAGTGTGCGTTCTAAATTGCTAATGGGGGAATGGGCCACGGAGAGACTTCCCTGGGAGATGTGCGTGGCTGATGTGCAGCAGCAGCCATTTTGCAGCTCATGGGTTATTGCCAATCTGCTGACACATGACCTCAGCTTGAGGAATCCAGATCTTTCTTCAACATCCGCCACTCCTGAACTATGTGTATGTGGTTTTTTTTTTAAATTAAAGTATAGTTGATTTACAATGTTGTGCTAATTTGTGCTGTACAACAAAGCAATGGTCACGCATATACATACATTCCCTTTCTTATATTATTTTCCATCATGGTCTATCCCAGGAGATTGGATAGAGTTTTCTGTGCTATATTGTAGGACCTCATTGCTTATCCATTCTAAAGGTAATAGTTTGCATCTACTAACCCCAAACTCCCAGTCCATCTTACTCCCTCCCCCTGGCAAACACAAATCTGTTCTCTATGTCTATGAGTCTGTTTCTGTTCTGTAGATAGGTTCATTTGTGCCCTATGTTAGATTCCACATAGATATGATATCCCATGATATTTGTCTTTCTCTTTCTGACTTCACTTAGTGTGAGAATCTCTGTTGCATCCATGTTATTATGAATGGCATTATTTCACTCTTTTTTACGGCTGAGTAGTATGCCACTATATGTATGTACCACATCTTCTTAAACTATTCATCTGTCAATGGACATTTAGGTTCCTTCCAATGTGTTAGTCCATGAGGAAGTGCCTCTTTCATCCTTTGTAGGACATCCACACCACTGAGGTCAGAGACCTCATGAGGTCCAGCTTAAAGTTCTCTGTGGACTTTAGACTCTTGCATTAGACATAGGCAGAATAGCCTTCCATATTTCTTAACAACTTCAGTTGTGTGTAATCAAATTCCTATAAAAATTCATATGTGTGTATCTGTATGCTGGCATTTTTTTTTCTTTTTCTTTTTAGGGCCACACCTGCAACATATGGAAGTGCCAAGGCTAGGGGTCCAATTGGTGCCATAGTGGCTGGCCTATGCCACAGCCACAGCCACATGGGATCTGAGTTAAGTCTGTGATCTATACCCCAGCTCACGGCAATACCGGATCCTTAATCCAGTGAGCAAGGCCAGGGATTGAACCCATGTCCTCATGGATACTAGTTGGATTCATTTCCGACGAGCCACATCGGAAACTCTCTAGAGATTCTTCATTGACTGAACTCTGACTGAAAGCCATACCCACACTGATACAGATAAACACTATATAGTTTGGGTTATAAATGTATTAGGGAAAAGATAATTAATTCCAGACTTGACTCTACCGTCACCTTGTATAATATTGGACAAATCCTGTTATTCTGTGACTCAGTTTCCTGTCTGTAATATGATGAATTGGTACCACTAATCTCTAAATGTGCCAGTTTTTTTTTTTTCTCCCAAGTTGTGATACAAGATCCACTGGTGAATTATGAAATCAGGGTAGTAGTGGGTAGCAACCAGCATCATTTTTTAAAAAAGCAAAACAGAATAGAGTAGAATAGAAAATGTAAAAGGGCATTACATGTAGGATGGGTAACATTTTTATTTCAGGTAGATAGATGTGTGCGTGTGTGTATTGCAATGTAAAATGCATTTCTTACTGGGAGCCAGGTTAGAGAAAAACTTGAAAAGCATTTCCTTTTGAAATGATCAGAGGTTATTTCTCAGATCTAAAACTATGTGTTCACTCTGATTTGGACAATTCCAGTAGAAGGAAAACCCTCAGATTACGTTCTGCAGCTACTGTGTCTGGCTACTGTTTCCTCTGTCGTTGTTCTCCTTGGCTTTCTAATGTTGGAATACATGCACGAACCACATGGAATTTTAAGTGTGAATGAGACAAGAACAGTAAAACTTTCAGAGGTGCATAAAATCTAAGTTGCTTGCTTCTCTCAAAAATTCAGGACATCTGTCATGGTGGGCGGATTATACTCGGAAAACAATCAGTTGGAAAGGTAGGGATTGCTCTCCTGTATATGGGCATGGGCTTTAAAATGAATGATTTATTATTATTCAGATACGGTAAGGCCAACTGGTCTGGAGACAATTGCCATTGAAAAGATTGTTTGTTTGTTTTTCTTTTTATGGCCATGCCTATGGCTTATGAAAGTTCCAGGGCTTGCAGCTGCAGGTCTACACCACAGCCACCATGGCAACACAGGATCCAAGCTATCGGCTAACATGAATATATATTTTGGGTGGGTATTGGGGCATATGGTTTGTCCCTTGTTGCCTGGTATCTGGTCCTGGGGTGATTAGTGCAAGGGAATAGTGGCTCAGACAGTAAAAGCCTTATTAAGGGGAAGGCTTGGAGGTGTGAGCTCTGGATTTGCATATGAAAGGCATACTTTCAGGGCAAACGCTTAGATATCTTTAGGGATTGTTTAGCTCAGGGAGGGGCAGTATCTCCGGGATTAGCCTGGCCCCAAGAGGTCAAAGCATCAGAAATACCAAAAATAGGAGTTCCCCTGGAGCTTAGTAGGTTAAGTATCTGGCACTGTCATTTCTATGGCTTGGGTTGCTGTTCTGGTGCAGTTTCAGTGTCTGGCCCAGGAACTTTCACACGCCATGATCAGGGTAAAAAAAAAAAAAAAGAAATAAAATAAAAAGGCATGATCAGCATAGCATGGGGTCTATAGTTTGCTGTAGTTCCCAACAGGCCCATGTTGCCCAAACGTGGCCTCTGTCTACCAGGGATGAAGAAAAGCTTGGAGACAAGAGTTTTGGGCAAAGGAGAAATGAGTAGCTTTTATTGCTTTGCCAGGCAAAGGAGGTCACAGCAGGCTAATGCCCTGAAGACAAGGTCCTCCTTTGGGATAGAATAGGAAGGGGTTTTATAGTTTGGGAGTTGAAAATAGGGTCACAGATAAGGATCATGGTAGATGCAGGCTTGTTTTCTTCAAATCTCCCCATCGGGCCCCGGGACAGGTTCTGGTGGTCCTTGAGACGATGGAGCCATGACCTTCTCTCTGGAATAAAGAACGCTTCATCAAGTGGTTAACCTCTTCCATATATGTTGGGAGTTTTAATTCTGCAGAAGAGCTCAAAGATACTGTTCTGTGTGTGCCTTGAGGAGGAACCAGAACCCTGCCCCAAGGTTGCACTATTTTTTCTTGCCTGCTCCTCCCCTGGTCTCTGCATCCCCTTCCTTCCCTGATTAGCATCTGTTAGAACCTGCCCTTTGGAACTCAGGGAAGGTCAAGGAGGCTGAATGAGGCCTATTCCCTACAAACAAGAAATAGAGGACACAGTAAGGCTTTTGTGCCAAGGAGCTCCAAGTAGTCCTGCTTGGTTTCACCAAGTTCATTCCTTTGTTCCAAGCATTTGAGTCTGAGACCCCTATAGCCTGATGTCAATTTCCCATGGTACGGTGACAAAGAATATTTTTTAACCTAGGAAATAGCTACAGGGTTTTTAGTTATACACTCTGAATAGCAGAGAACAAGAAGGGCAAGGGAGTTGTCTGGTGTTGGAAGGAACAGAACGTGAAGCAGTGACACACCAGCTATAGTGCTCACCATTCAAAGCTGATGGATTTGGGCTGATGGAGGAGACAGAGTGTCTCTGAAACCTCTGACTGGCAAAGGATCCAGTGCCTGGGGAGCAGAATTTTCCTGGCTGGATTTTCAAAGGGTTCCAATTTCTCCGGGCAAGAGTTGTCCTCCGTCAATGCCATCGAAACATGACTCGGGAGTTCCAGTTGTGGCATAGTAGAAACGAATCCAATTAGGAACCATGACGTTGTGGGTTCGATTCCTGGCCTTGCTCAGTGGGTTAAGGATCCAGTGTTCCCATGAGCTGCGATGTAGGTTGAAGACGTGGCTCAATCCTGCATTGCTGTGGCTGTGGCACAGGCCAGCAGCTGTGGCTCCGATTTGACCCCTAGCCTGGGAACTGCCATATGCTGTGGGTGCGGCCCTAAAAAGCAAAAAAATAAAAATAAAATAAATAAAAATTACTTGGAATTTTCATTTTTAAATTTCTAGATTGGGACCAGCACGTATGATCACCACTCCTACCAACAATGGTGACTTTGGCTGGAGTATATGGAATGACTGGCCAACGGGGACGTGCTGTATAGCACAGGGAGCTCTATCCAATATTTTGCGATGGTTTATGTAGGAAAAGAATCTGAAAAAGAATGAATGTGTGTACATGTCTAACAGAATCCCTTTGCTGTACAGCAGAAATTATCCCAACATACATTAACTATATGTTATTAACTATACATTAATGAAACTTTAAAAAATAAAAAATGTAGGAGTTCCCGTCGTGGCGCAGTGGTTAACGAATCCGACTAGGAACCATGAGGTTGAGGGTTCGGTCCCTGCCCCTGCTCAGTGGGTTAAGGATCCGGCGTTGCCGTGAGCTGTGGTGTAGGTTGCAGACGCGGCTCGGATCCCGCATTGCTGTGGCTCTGGCATCGGCCAGTGGCTACAGCTCCGATTCGACCCCTAGCCTGGGAACCTCCCCATATGCCGTGGGAGCAGCCCAAAGAAATAGCAAAAAGACAAAAAAAAAAGTAAAAAAATTGGTGGCCTTTGGGGACTGGAGAAGTCAGGGCTTTAGGAGAACAATATGCCAATATGTGATTTCTGTACTTGCCTGCAACAGCAATGATACTAGTGGAGTTCCAGACCAGTGAAGGAGCAAGAGCAAAATTGGGGCCCTCCTTGGCACCTCTTCCATTTGGCTGGCGATATATATGCCCAGAATTTTGATTCGAGGCCACAAAGTAGGGAGTCCATCTAGCACCAAGTGATATTGGTCATATCATCACTTCAGCACTTGGAAAATTGGAGTGTAATTAGTTTAAGAAAAAGAAATGGGTCATTTCTTGCTTTATATATTTTAAAAAAATTTTTTTAAATTTTTTGTTCTTACAGGCCACACCTGTGACATAGGGAAGTTCCCAGGCTAGGGGTCTATTTGGAGCTGTGGCTGCAGGCCTGTGCCACAGCTATAGCAATGCCAGATCTGAGTCGCATCTGTGACCTAGGCCATAGCTCAGGACAATGCCCAGGGATCAAACCTGCATCTTCACAGAAACAATGTTGGGTTCTTAACCTGCTGAGCCATAAGGGGAATTCTTCTTCCTTTATATAGCATAGAGAAGTTTTTACCTGCCATCTACGAAGAATCAAGAATCTTTGTTTGGAGTGCCATATGCTGCAGGTGTGGCTGTAAAAAAAAAAAAAAAGAAAAAAAAAGGATCCTTTTTATAACCAACATGGACAGTATAATCGCTGCTTCTAGCAAAGATAACTGTGTCAGTTATCTCTTTGCAGCACTATTTTGGATAACAAACTATCCCCACAGTGTGGAAACTTAGAACACTCAGCATTTATTTCATGCATATTCGTCCCTGGCTTGGCTATTATTTATTTGACTTTCCTGCACTGGATTCCATGCTTTGAACACCAGCATTCAGGTTGGGTTCAGGGCCCCTCCACATGTCTCATGTCTCCTGGTTCTTTTTTTTTTTTTTTTTTGGTCTTTTTAGGGCTGCATCCATGGCACATGGAGATTCCCAGGCTAAGGGTCCAATCAGAGCTGTGGCCACCAGCCTACACCACAGCCACAGCCACGCCAGATCTGAGCCGTGTCTACGACCTACACCACAGCTCACGGCAACCCCGGATCCTTCACCCACTGAGCGAGGCCAGGGATCGAACCCGCAACCTCATGGTTCCTAATCAGATTCATTAGCCACTAAGCCTCAACCGGAATACCTCCTCATTCTTGCTGGATTAGCCACTTCCCAGGGTGTGCCCTTCCTAGAGCAGGTCACGTGAGTGAAAGAGGACGAGGGAGACACACGGTGCCTCTTCAGAGGTGAAACCGTCATACACACTTGTGAGGCTGAACCAATCAGACAACCAGCCCTCAAGGGAATACGCCAGACAATGATCTAACCCATCGCTGTCACATCAGAGGACAGTTGGGTTTGCTCGCAACTCAAACGGTAACACCTCCTTAGCTGGATGTGCTTTGGTTAAGTCATTTCTTTTTTTTCTTTTTTTTTTTTTTGGCTTTTTGGCTTTTTGGCGTTTTGCCAATTCTTGGGCTGCTCCCGTGGCATATGGAGGTTCCCAGGCTAGGAGTTGAATCAGAGCTGTAGCGGCCGGCCTACGCCAGAACCACAGCAACGCAGGATCTGAGCCGCATCTGCAACTTACACCACAGCTCCCGGCAACGCCGGATCCTTAACCCACGGAGCAAGGGCAGGGATCAAACCCGCAACTTCATGGTTCCTAGTTGGATTCATTAACCACTGCACCGCGACGGGAACTCCTATTATTTTCCTTTTAAAGAAATTTTTATTATAGTCAATTTACAATGTTCTGTCAATTTCTGCTATATAGCAAAGTAACCCAATTTTACATATAGACATATTTTTTGTAATGATTTTTATTTTTTCTCTTATCGTTGGTTTACAGTGTTCTGTCCGTTTTCTACTGTACAGCAAAGGGACCCAGTCACACACACACACATATGTATATATACATTCTCTTTCTCACCTTATCCTCCATCCTGCTCCATCCCAAGGGACTAGATACGGTTCCCAGGGCTATACAGCAGGGGTTAAGTCATTTGCGAAAAGGGTATCAATCTACGTTACGGGCTTGTTTGGAAACTCCGGTGGCTGCAGAAGGGCTCTATAAAAGCCAAAGCCCCTGAAATGTACGCTTCATAATTGTTACAATGGTGATGATAAAAATCAAATTTGTCTCTGAGGCTTCAGCCTGTGCTTCCTACTTAGATATTCATTTTCTGTGGGATGGCTCCAGGAACCGCCGAATGCTGGTACAGCCTGTGCAGGTCACAGTGCTGATGCGGACCCTTGAGTTCTAGGACAGCAGACAGCAGAGGACAGGCGTGGGATACACAGCCTAATAAAAGAGGACAGGATCTCTTCCAGCATTTACTATTTGTCGAATTCTGGTCCTAGTCATCTGTCCTCAATTGCAATGGAGAAACCCGGAACGCTCCATTTTTTTTTTTTTCATAGAAAGTGCACGTGTTTGTACAAAATGAGCAATGTAGGCTAAACATCCTTCTGTTGGCTCAGATCTTGCTGACAATTTCCCAACCTCATGACTGACACGACTCTAATGTCTAGTCCATGTCACCTGCGCGCGCGCGGTGGGTAGGAGAAAATTTCCTGCACGTGTGTAAGAAGGAAGCTGGGGGTCGGAAATCCGGATGCCTTGCTTCCAGGACTGGCACTGCCACTTTCCCTTCTGTTTCCTCATCTATAAAATGGAGTTAAGAATAACTGCCCTACTTTCTCACATGGTGGCTGTGAAGACAAAATGAGAAAAGCCTGTTGCAAAATAAGAAATGCTATTCAAATGTAACACAGTTTTAGATTCTCCAATTCCTCTCTCAATTAATAATAGCCCCTCACATTCATATCATGTGCCTCAATTTTTTTTTTGTCTTTTTTTTGCCATTTCTAGGGCTGCTCCCCCGGCATATGGAGGTTCCCAGGCTAGGGGTCTAATCAGAGCTGTAGCCACCGGCCTACACCAGAGCCACAGCAACTCGGGATCTGAGCTGCGTCTGCAACCTACATCACAGCTCACGGCAACGATGGATCCCTAACCCACTGAGCAAGGCCAGGGATCGAACCCGCAACCTCATGGTTCCTAGTCATATTTGTTAACCACTGAGCCACGATGGGAACTCCTCATGCGCCTCAATTTTCAAAGACGTTCCCCTTGTGTTATCTCATTTTATCTGGACCTCCATCCTCAATTTTGCAGAGGAGGAAACAGGATGAGAACGGTCCCGTGGCTTGTGTAGCACCATCCAGGAAGGAACAGGACTGGGAGAGCAGCCGATGTCCCCAGTGCTAGTCCTATGCTTTGTCCACTGGAATCCACTGCTTTGGCTTCTCTGTGAAAGCCTTGGAAGCCTCCCTGGGAAAGGGTGAGGGCAATGCCTCCGGTGGCCTGAGGGCCATCAGGGTGTGAAACAATCTCCTGGGAATGTGGGCTGAGGGCTAGAGAGAGTAACTCAGAGCCTGTCCAAGCTCACGAGTAGGTTCTGGATTTTTTTTTTTTTTTTTTAAATTGATGGCTGCATCTGCGGCATATGGAAGTTCCCAGGCTAGGGGATCAATCAGAGCTTCCGCTGCTGGCCTATGCCACAGCCACAGCAATACTGGATTCAAGCTGCATCTGCAACCTACCACTTCCAAGCTTGCAGCGACACCACATCCTTAAACCACTGAGCGAGGCCAGGGATCAAACACATATCCTTACAGAGACAATGTCTTGTCCTTAACTCACTGAGCCACAATGGGAACTCCCAGGGTCTGGATTAATCTCACTTCACCAGCTTGTTAGGAAGGTGGAAAGGTGGCCACCAGGTGAGATACCCAACAGGCATTTCTTTTTCTTTTTTTTTTCTTTTTGTCTTTTTGCCTTTTTTAGAGCCGCTCCCTTGGCATATGGAGGTTCCCAGGCTAGGGGTCGAATCGGAGCCACAGCTGCCTGCCTACGCCAGAGCCGCAGCAACAGGGGATCCGAGCCGCATCTGCAACCTACACCACAGCTCACAGCAACGCCGGATCCTTAACCCACTGAGCAAGGGCAGGGATCGAACCTACAACCTCATGGTTCCTAGTCGGATTCATTAACCACTGTGCCACGATGGGAGCTCCCAACAGGCATTTCTTGAATGCCCTATAGTGATGTGGCAAAAGTCTACAGGGCATAGAACTATCTACTTTAAATGGAAAGAAATTCAGAGCTCTTTTTTTTAAATTAATCAATTTATTTATTTCTCTTTTTAGGGCTGCACCTGTGACATATGGAAGTTCCCAGGCTAGGGGTCAAACTGGAGCTACAGCTGCCAGCTTACAACACAGCCACAGCAATGCCAGATCCTTAGCCCACTGAGTGAAGCCAGGGATCGAACCCATGTCCTCATGGTTAGTAGGTGGGTTTGTAAACGGCTGAGCCACAGTGGGAACTCCTAAATTCAGCACCATTTATATTCCAAACTGTTCATTGCATAGCTAGAATACAAAGGTTACAGCGAGTGGAAGCTTGCTCACGTTTAGAGAATGGGTTTGTATTTCTTGCACATCTGGGGGTACATTCTCCACTCTGCCACTTGCTGATTGAGAAGCCGGGATGGTAGAGAAGGACAAAGTGAGATAAATGTACTTAAAATAGTGAGCACGTAGTGGCCACTGCAAGTCTAGTAGAGTCTGAATTGGACAATGTGCCTGACTACAAAGTGAACTCACCTTAGCTAGTGAAAAGGGATTTTAAAAAATATATATAACATGAGGAGTTCCCATTGTGGCACAGTGGAAATGAATCTGACTAGTATCCATGAGGACGCAGGTTCGATCCCTGGCCTCGCCCAGTAGGTTAAGGATCTGAGGTTGCCGTGAGCTGCGGCGTAGGTTGCAAATGGGGTTTGGATCTGGCATTGCTGTGGCTTTGGTGTAGGCCAGCAGTTACAGCTCCGATTCGACCCCTAGCCTGGGAACCTCCATATGCCATGGGTGCAACCCTTAAAAAAAATAAAATTAAAAAAAATAAAACATAGAACATCAGGGAGCTCCTTCGTGGAATCTTTAAGAGGCTTGAGTCAAAGTTGGAGAGCCCACAGCCAGGAACGAAGCACACTGGGAGACCCCATCCTATTCTTCAAAGCACCCCTAGATGGTCTGGTCAGAAAATGACTTCCAGGCAGAAACTGTCCGTCAGGTTGCTCTCATCCAATGATGAGGGGACTCACATGATTGGCAGATCCCAGGTCACAGGACTGCACCACAGTTGCACGGGGAGCTGGGAAGCTTAGTTGTGGATGCTTTCAAGCTTGAGAAGGAGACACTCATAATGTGAAAAATTCCTTGACCATAGGAAGAATTTTCTTTTTTTTCCTTTTTCTTTTTTTTAGGCAAGAAATAGATTTATTAAGATAGGATGCGTGTGAGAGATACAAGCGAGCAGGCAAAGAAAAAGAAGCACTGCCCTGAGTATTAGGTGGGCTACACTTTTACGATCCAAATTGCTGCGGATTCCCTTGCTCCTCTTTGTCATGGTCGCCTTATGCACACCCTGACCCTCACTGACTTGTCCCTAGACTCCCAAACCACTTACCTATATCACACTGACCTCTGAACTGGCCCAGGTAAGCTCATCAAAGGCATCTACCAGTTTGTGTCTTTCCTGGAGTCCACTGCTCACTTTCACTGCTCTCATACCACCAGTGGTAATCCAACAGTATACTGCAAATATTTTTCCATGTCACTGATTTTTCTTTTGCAACATGATATTGTTTTGGCTGTACCCATGGTGGGAGTTCCCAGGCCAGGGATTGAACTTGCATCACAGCTGCTACAGTGACAACACAGGATCCTCAATCCACCACGCTGCAGGAGAACTCCTGCAACATGATTTTTAATAGCTACATAGTATTCCAGAGTGTGGATGCACCAAAATGTATTTAATCGACTCCAAACTGTGCTAAAGTCATTGTCTATTTTTTCCCCCTTGGTATCACAAAGGATTCAGCAATTAGCACTCTTGTGCAAAAATCTCTTTGCTTGGGATTATTGTGATTATTTCTTTGGGTTAGTTTTCTAGAAATAGAAATACCAAGGCAAATGGTCTTAAAAAACTCTTGATAGATATTGCCAAGTTGGCCTCCAAACCAATATAAGCTCTTATATTCCCAACCACTGTGGCAACACATATTCGATTGTGTCCTTGCAACCACTGGGTGTTATCGCTCTTTAATCTTTACTAATTTTATAGGTGAAAAATGTTTCTCATTATTATTTTAGTGCACACGTCTTTGATTATTAGCAATATTAAATATTTATCTTAATTGTGTTTTTTTACTAGCAGAAGTTTGTAATTTTTATGTACTCAAATCCATTCAACTTAAAGCTGATCTCACCATTTTCCCTCCTGAAAGTTTCCTCCAAGCACTGACTTCATTATATCAGATGCCACTGGATGGGTAGTGTCTATCAGCACAAATCTGTTTTTCTTTTTCTTTTTTTTTTTTGCCATTTCTTGGGCCGTTCCAGTGGCATATGGAGGTTCCCAGGCTAGGGGTCTAATCAAGCTATAATTGCCCGCCTACGCCAGAGCCACAGCAACGCGGGATCCGAACCATGTCTGCAACCTACACCACAGCTCACGGCCATGCCGGATTGGTAACCCACTGGGCAAGGGCAGGGACTGAACCCGCAACCTCATTGTTCCTAGTCGGATTCGTTAACCACTGCGCCACGACGGGAACTCCTAGCACAAATCTGTTTTAACAGAGTAGGGAAGTGTATTCGATTGAGTAACAGGAAGATGCAAAGATATCTGATGAGAGGTTTTTTAAAATGAGTATTTGGACTTGAGACTATTTTGTATAAAGCATTTTATTAGAAATAACATGGTTTGAACAATAGAATTCAATGGACAGATCTTGGTGACAAAAAGAACATGCCACAGTCAGCATGACATTTGGATTTGCAGACATGACAAGGAGGAAGACACAGTATACTTTTAACCTTCTGGTGACCACAAAGGGTCAAGCACTAGGGCGGGGTTTGAGAGATGTTCGTCCACAGCATGAAAATTTGTCATGTGTGCAAGGTTTGAATATAAATGAAAGGATACACAAAGCCCCTCTTCTTGGGTCTAGCACCTGCTTTTTGTTTCTCCAGCTAGATCAAAGATGTAAAACCATCAATACTAGAAGAAAATAATAGAATCTTTTGGGGCGGGGACTTCCCATTGTGGCTCAGGGGGTTAAGGACCCAAGGTAGCCTCTGAAAGGATGCAGGTTTGATCCCTGGGCTTGCTCAGTGGGTTAAGCTTCCCACGTTGCTGTAAACTGTGGCGTAGGTCACAGGTGCAGCTCGGATCTGGTGTTGCAGCTGCAGAACTGATTCAAGTCCTAGCCTGGGAACTTCCATATGCCCGGAGTATGGCAGTGAAAAAGAAAAAGAAAAAAAGCCAAAATATAATCTTTTTATTTAGTTCTATTTATGTAGGTACATATTTATTTATTCATGTATGTTACACTGATCTATGACATTGTATGTTTCATGTGTACGACATTATATTTCTACTTCCGTATACTGTGCAACACATTCACACCTGGAAATTTGTTTTCTGTGTATCACCACAGAGTTGATCGCCTCTACCCATTTTTGTCTTTCTGCCCACCCTTTTCCATCTGGTAAGCACCACTATATCTATGTGTTTTTTTTGGTTTGGTTTCTTCATTTATTTTCATCTTGTGTGTTAGTTTGTTATATTTCATATGGGTGATGTCATGCAGAAGTTGTCTTTATCAGGCTTATTTGACTTAGCATACATAATACCCTCAAGACCCATCCATATGATCACAAATGGCAAGATTTTTTAATGACTGAGTAGTATTCCATTGCACAGATAGATAGATAGATGATAGATAGATTGCATCTTCTTTATCCATTAATATGATGTTGAAAGTTTTCTTTCCATATCTTGGCTGTTATAAATAATGCCTCGATGAATGTGGGGGTATGGATATATTTTTGGATTAGTCTTTTTGCATTTGGATAAATACACAGAAATAGGATAGCTGGGTCATATGGTAATTCTATTCTTAATTTTTTAAGGAATCTCCATACTGTCGTTCATAGTGGCTGCACCAATTTATATTCCCACTAGTGGTGTATGAGGGTTCCTTTTCCTCCACATACTTAGCAACACTTGTTATTTCTTGTCTTTTTGATAATGGCCATTCTAACATGTGTGAGGTGATATCTTGCTTTAGTTTTAAGTTGCATTTTCCTATAATTAGTGATTGTTGAACATCTTTTCATGTGCCTGTTGGCCACTTGTACGTCTTCCTTGGAAAAATTTCTATTCAGTTCTTCTAGCAAGTTTTTAATCAGGTTGTTTGTTTGTTTGTTCTGGTTGTTTTTGTTGTTGAGTTGTGTATATCCTTTGTGTATTTTGGATATTAACCCCTCATCAGATATATTACCTGCAAATATCTTCTCCCATTCAGTATGTCGTATTTTTGTTTTATTGATGGTTTCCTTTGCTGTGCAAAAGTTTTTTAGTTTGATGTAATCCCATTTGTTTATTTTTGCTTTTGTTTCCTTTGCCTGAGGATACATACATACAGATAGCAAAGTATACTGCTTATATTTTCTAATAAGAGTTTTATGGTTTTAGGCCTTTAATCTATTTTGAGTTAATTTCTGTATATGGTGTGATAGTTTTTATTTTATTTATTTATTTTTTTGCATGTGGTTGTCCAGGTTTCCCAACACTGTTTATTGAAGAGACAATTTTGTCTCCATTGTGTGTTTTTTAGTGCTTTGTAATAAATTAATTGTCCATATATGTGTGAATTTATTTCTGGGCTCTTAATTCCATTTCATTGATTTACATATCTGTTTTTCTGCCAAGGCCATTATGTTCTGATTACTATGGCTTTGTAGTATTGTTTGAAGTCAGAGAGTGTGATACCCCCAACTTCGTTCTTTTTTCCTCTTCAGGGTCTTTTGTTGCTCCATCTAAGTTTTAGGATTTTTTTGTTCTCTTTCTGTGAAAAATTTCTTTGGGATTTTGATGGGGATCACATTGAATCTTTAGGTAATGACAACATTTGGATAATGTTTATTCTTGCAATCCACAAGCCCTGAATAACTTTCCACTTATTTGTGTCCTCTTCAATTTCATTCAACAATGTCTTATAGTTTTCAGTGTGCAGGTATTTCACCTCCTTGGTTAAATTTATTCCTAGGTATTTTATTCTGTGTGTGTGTGTGTGTGTGTGTGTGAGTGCACACACATGCATGTGCACATCAGCTTATACATTGATTGTTTCTTAATTTCTCTTTTTGCTAGTTCATTATTAGTGTCTAAAAGTGCAACATGGAGTTCCCGTCGTGGCGCAGTGGTTAATGAATCCGACTAGGAACCATGAGGTTGCGGGTTCAGTCCCTGCCCTTTCTCAGTGGGTTAGGGATCCATTGTTGCCGTGAGCTGTGATGTACGTTGCAGACGCGGCTCAGATCCTGTGTTGCTGTGGCTCTGGCGTAGGCTGGCGGCTACAGCTCCGATTGGACCCCTAGCCTGGGAACCTCCATATGCCGCGGGAGCAGCCCAAGAAATAGCAAAAAAAGACACACACAAAAAAAGTGCAACAGATTTTTGTATATTGATTTCATACTCTGCAACATTATTATATTCAGTTATTATTTCTGGTAGTTTTCTTATGGAACCTTTAGAGTTTTCTACATATAAAATCATGTCATCCACAATTGGTGACAGTTTTGCTTCTTCTTTTCTATTTGGATATCTTTTATTTCTTTTTCTTGCTGAATTACTCTGGCTAGGATGTCCAATACCATGTAGAACAGGGATGGCAAGAGTGGGCATCCTTGTCTTGTTCCTGATATTAGAGTGCTAGCTTTCAGTTTTTCACCATTGAGTAAGATGTTAGTTGTTGTTTTGTCATATATGGCCTTTATTATTTTGAGGCATATCCCTTCCATGCCACTTTATCGGGAGTTTTTTTTAAATCATAAATGAGTGTTGAATCTTGTCAAATGCTTTTTCTACATCTATTGAGATGATCATATTTCTTTCCTTCTCTTTGTTTAATGTGGTGTATCACATTGATTGATTTCCAGAAGTTGAACCATCCTTGCATCCATGGAATAACTTGATCTTGGTGTATGGTATATCCTTTTGACTTACTGTTGGATTTAGTTTGCTAATAGTTTGTTGAGGGTTTTTCAACTGTATTCATCAGAGATATTGGCCTGTAATTTTTTTGTGTGTGTTGTCTTTGTCTAGTTTTGGTATCAGGGGGATACTGGCCCTGCAAAATGAGTTAAGAAATGTTTCTTCGTCTTCAAATTTTTGGAATAGTTTGAGAAGGATAAGTATTAAATCTTCTTTGAATATTTGGTAAAATTCACCTATGAAGGCATCTGGTCCTGAAATTTTTTGTAGGGGAGGAAGATTTTTGATTACTGTTTCAATCCCTGTACTAGTGATTGGTCTATTTAGATTTTCTGAAAATAATCCAATCTTGAAGAACAGAAGGGATTTCTAATCTTCACTTGACCAGTGTCTACAGGAAAAAAGCTTTAATAGAGTTAATTTTATCATAACCAGAAATTTCTGTATGAAAAATCTGCATATGTAAATTAAAAACTAAACAGTAATCTGGGAAAAATATTTATAACATACATGAAAAATTTTCAAGTTACTAAACAATATAAACTGCACCCAAAAACAACAAGAAAAACACAAGGGAGTTCCCGTCATGGCGCAGTGGTTAACGAATCCGACTAGGAACCATGAGGTTGCGGTTCCGTCCCTGGCCTTGCTCAGTGGATTAAGGATCCGGCGTTGCTGTGAGCTGTGGTGTAGGTTGCAGATGCGACTCAGATCCCGAGCTGCTGTGGCTCTGGCATAAACCGGTGGCTACGGCTCCGATTCGACCCCTAGCCTGGGAATCTCCATATGCCGCGGGAGCGGCCTAAGAAATAGCAAAAAGACAAAAAAAGAAAGAAAGAAAAAAAAAGAAAAACACAAGGACTTCAACAGAAATATGAGCATGTAAATAGACAGTTACCTAAAAGCATTCAAGAGATAATAATCATATGAAAAACAGCTCAGTTTTGTTAGTATTTAAACAACCACAAATTTAAGCAATGAGATAACATTTTATAGATAATGTTAAGTGTAAAATAGCATGATATAGAATTTGCGTAATTATAGTTTTGATTAAAAAAAAAAAAAACATAGAATTTCCCATTGTGGGAGTTCCTGCCGTGGCTCAGTGGTTACTGAATGCAACTAGGAACCACGAGGTTGTGGATTCAATCCCTGGCCTTGCTCAGTGAATTAAGGATCCAGTGTTGCTGTGAGCTGTGGTGTAGGTCACAGATGTGGCTCAGATCCTGTGTTGCTGTGGCTCTGGCGTAGGCCGGCGGCTACAGCTCCGATTGGACCCCTAGCCTGGGAACCTCCATGTGCTGAGGGTGCAGCCCTAAAAAAAAGACAAAAAAGAAAAAAGAAGTTCCCATTGTGGCTCAGCGGGTTAAGGACCTGACATTGTCCCTGTGAAGTTTATGGTTTGATCACTGGCCTGGCTCAGTGAGTTAAAAGATCTGGCATTGCTGTAATCTGTGGTGTAGGTTGCAGATGTGGCTTGGATCCAGTGTTGTCATGGCTGTGGTGTAGGCCTCAGCTGCAGCTCTGATTTGACCCCTAGCCCAAGAACTTCCATATGCCACAGGTGTGGCCATTAAAAGAACAAAATGAAACAAAATACCCATAGTAATAAATTCCCATCCCCCTTGTTGATAGTGATTGTCTTTGAGTGCTGGGGTTATAGGTGATTTATCTCTCACTCTTTACTCCTATTACTTTTTAAAAATTCTACCATAAACATCAACTGCTTTTGAAATACGAAGATCTATTATGTATGTATTTACTTACTTTTTTAGTGCTGACATGTTTGTATGAAAATGCATATTCTTATGTCCTCACAGTGGGACTATACATAAGTTCAACATTACTAGAAAGTGATTTGTCAGGAGAGAAATTCCCAGAATCTATATAGCTTCAAGGTGACAATTCTGCTTTGTTAAACTTCTATTAAAATCTATGAAAAGCCTGAGATATAGGAACAAGAAGATTCATTACAATGCAGTTATGTGTGGTTGATACTTGTGACAACTTGTATATTTAAGAAGACAGGACTAGAGTATAATTACAGAATAATTGGTACAGCTCTGAAGGATGTTATTTGAAGGGCCTCAAAAAAGTGAGTCATGCTTGAATAAATTTTAGAAACACCATGTTAAACAAAGTTAAATATTTCTCTTTAGTTGTAGGATTTTCAGAGATTTTAATAGCTAATATGCATTATCACAATTCAAATAGGCAGTATTTTCCAAACTTATTTCACCAAGAAACATTTTTTCCTCAATGCACCTATTAGATTCTTTTAGAAGAATGTTTGTAGACTATCAGTTTTTGAAACATTGTCATGTAGAGTCCTTCCGAAGTTGTTGAAGGAGGGTATTTCATTATATAGATAAGTATATACAATATAAACAAAATGATAAAACCGGGGACAGAAAAATATGCATAATGTGATCCCATTAATGGAAGACTATGAGAAGACCGAAAAGAAACTGGACCAAAAAAAAAAAAAATTCACAACAATTCACTATTAAAAGTGGTTATGGCTGGGTAATGGAAAATGGGTAATTTTTATTTTTTCTCTTTTATACACATTTAATAAGATTTCATACTGAACATATATTACTGCTGAAATAAAGTGAATGATAAAAGTTATAAAAATGATGTAGAATAATAAGCAATGTATTGTTCGTCATGTGTTCTGTGAGGAAAAGGAGATTACAAAGCAGTTTGTCCATTATAACTTCTTTTTTAAAATACTTCCATATATGGGTCGCTGTGCAAGAGAAAAGGAAATGCGCCAAGATAGTAACAGTTATAATGTGAGGGTTATATCTGGGATTATAGATAATTTTTTATAGATAATTTTATGTAAATACCCACTCCTTTGGTCTTGGTCTTTTGCCACTAAAAATGTGGCTGGAACCTCTCTGTTCTTAGGGAGATGGTCTCCAAAGTGGGGTGCAACTATCCCAGGGAGGGTGTGAGATGATATATCGGGTGGGAAACATTAGATCCCGTATTTCTTTTTCTTATCCTTTAAATGTCTATCTTTCCATGTTTAGTAAGGTACTTAATACATGTATGAAGTGTATAGATATGTGTATATGCCTCGGTGTGTTTTCTCCAAAATTTTTTCCATGGGATTTCACGATCAAAAAAAAAAAGTTCATTGACTGTATCTCTAAAGCACTGAAACACCAACAAGTGACATCACCAACCCCATTTTCAGTCTTTTACAAAGACACTGTCCTGATGACATGGGTACAGGGTCAGTGACCTAACTGCTGAAGTCTTCTCTCTGAATTTGTTGAGCAACTTGTTTGAAGATCCCAGTTTTCCTGTCTGTTCAGATTCCCAGGTCCCAACTGCTGCTCTCAGGGTGTGGAAAAGGGCATTATATTGATAAGGTAGCCCTTGATTCTTTTTTTTTTCTTTTCTTTTTTTTTAGGGCCACACCTGTGGCATATGGACGTTCCTGAGCTAGGAGTTGAATTGAAGCTGCAGAAGCCAGCTTATGAGACAACTACAGCAACACCAGATCTGAGCCACGTCTGCAACCTATGCCACAGCTGTGGCAATGCTGGAAACTTAACCCACTGAGCGAGACCAGGAATCAAACCCACATCCTCATGGGTATTAGTTGGGTTCTTAACCCACCGAGCCACAGTGGGAACTCCACAGCCCTTAATTCTAAACACCAAATAGTTCTGGCTCTCCACCTTCTGGATGCATGTTGATTGCTATTCTTAAGCCCCCTTGAGCAGTTATGTAATTCATTCTGACCAACGAGTTGTAGAGTCACGTGTCATTCTTAGTGCAAGGATTTGATGACTATTGTGGGACCTTCGTTTCTACAACAAGGACCTGTAAGGAAACCCTAAACAACACAAAAAGACAACCCACAGAATGGGAGAAAATCTTTGCAAATGAATCCACTGACAAGGGATTCATCTCCAAAATTTATAAACAACTTCTGCAGCTCCATAGCAAAAAAACAAACAACCCCATCCAAAAATGGGCAGAAGATCTAAACAGACAATTCTCCAAAGAAGACATACAGATGGCCAAGAAACACATGAAAAGATGTTCAGCGTCACTCATTATTAGAGAAATGCAAATCAAAACCACGATGAGGTACCACCTTACACCAGCCAGAATGGCCATCATCCAAATTCTACAAACAATAAGTGCTGGAGAGGGTGTGGAGAAAAAGGAACCCTAGTACACTGTTGGTGGGATTGTAAATTGGTGCAACCACTGTGGAAAGCAGTATGGAGATGCCTCAGAAAACTAAACATAAAACTACCATTTGATCCAGCAATCCCACTCCTGGGCATCTATCCAGAGAAAACCACGACTCGCAAAGACACATGTACTCCAATGTTCATTGCAGCACTATTTACAATAGCCAAGACATGGAAACTACCTAAATGTCCATTGACAGAGGAGTGGATCCAGAAGATGTGGTACATATACACAATGGAATATTACTCAGCCATCAAAAAGAATGAAATACCAGCATTTTTTGCAACATGGATGGACCTAGAAACTATCATGCTAAGTGAAGTCAGCCATACAATGAGACACCAACATCAAATGCATTCACAGACATGTGGAATCTGAAAAAAGGGCAGACGGAACTTCTTTGCAGAACAGATGCTGACTCACAGACATTGAAAAACGTATGGTCTCCGGAGGAGACAGTTTGGGGGGTGGGGGGATGTGCCTGGGCTGTGGGATGGAAATCCTGTGAAATCAGATTGTTATGATCATTATACAACTACGGATGTGATAAATTCATTTGAGTAATAAAAAAAATGAAAAAAAAAAACACACAAGGACCTGCAATATTTGACACTATGGGCCTCCATCATCTTGGGTCCCAGAGAGACGACAAGATGACCGAGAGCAGAGCTCCCAGTTGAGTGAGTGAGTCGACTGATGGATGAATGGATAAAGAAAACCTGGACTGCATATACTGTAGAATATTATTCCATCATAAAAAAGAAGGAAATCCTGCCATTGGCAACAATGTGGATGAACCTGGAGGACACTATGCTCAGTGGAATAAGCCAGACACAGAAAGATAAACACAGTATGATCCCACTTATATGTGAGGTCTAAAAAAGTCGAACTCAGAGTTCCTGTGATGGTGCAGAGGAAACAAACCTGACTAGTGTCCATGAGGATACACGTGGCTGTAGTGTAGGCTGGCAGCTGTAGCTCTGATTCAGCCCCTCATAAGAAGAGTTGTACTGAATGTTCTGGAATAACTTATATGGGGAAAGAGAATGAATATCTGTATATGTATAACTGATTCACTTTGCTGTACACTTGAAACTAATACAACACTGTAAATCAACTATACTCCAATAAATTTATTTTTATTTATTTATTTATTTATTTTTTGTCTTTTTGCCATTTCTTGAGCCACTCCCACGGCGTATGGAGGTTCCCAGGCTAGGGGTCGAATCGGAGCTGTAGCCGCTGGCCTCCACCAGAGCCACAGCAACATGGGATCTGAGCCGCGTCTGCAACCTACACCGCTGCTCACAGCAACACCGGATCCTTCACCCACTGAGCAAGGCCAGGGATCGAACCCGCAACCTCATGGTTCCTAGTTAACCATAGAGCCACGATGGGAACTCCCATTTTTTTTTTTAAAGTTGAACTCATAGAACCAAAGAATAGAATGGTGGTTGCCAGGGGTGGGGGGTGGGGCTGGAGGGGGGATAGGGAGATGTTGGTCAAAGAGTATAAACTTTCAGTTAGAAGATAAATAACTTCTGAAGATGTAAGTTATAGCAGGGTGACTGTCATTAACCACACTGCATTGTGTACCCGAAATTTGCTAAGAGAGTAGATCTTTTTTTTTAATTAATTAATTAATTAATTAATTGATTTATTTGTCTTTTTGCCATTTTCTTGGGCCACTCCCACGACATATGGAGGTTCCCAGGCTAGGGGTCGAGTTGGAGCTGCAGCTGCCGGCCTACGCCAGAGCCACAGCAACGTGGGATCCGAGCCACATCTGCAACCTACACCACAGCTCACGGCAACACCAGATCCTTCACCCACTGTGCAAGGCCAGGGATCAAACCTGCAACCTCATGGTTCCTAGTCGGATTTGTTATCCACTGAGCCACGATGGGAACTCCTGCTAAGAGAGTAGATCTTAAGTGTTCTCATAAACCAACAAACAGAAACCCCAACCACCAAGGTAATTATGTGAGGTAATGAATGTGTTAATTAACATGACTGTAATAGACATTTCGCAATGTATGCATATATTAAAGCATCATGTTATACTCCTTAAATATATAAACATTCTTTTTTTCCTTTTAGGGCCGCACCTATGGTATATAGAATTTCCCAGGCTAGGTGTCGAATCGGAGCTACACCTCCCAGCCTACGCCACAGCCAAAGCAGCGAGGGATCCGAGCCATGTCTGAGGAACTATACTGCAGCTCATGGCAACGGTGGATCCCTGACCCACTGGTGGAGCCCCGGAACTGAACCTGCATCCTCATGACAGCAGCTAGTCGGATTCATTTCTGCTGCACCACCTCGGGAACGCCTGAGGAGTTTTTTTTAAAGCACTGGGAAAAACCCAGGCCCCCTTCCAGACCAACTCAGAACTTCTAGGGATGGATCCAGACATCAGCATTATTGGACATGACTAAGTTACTAGATTTTTTTTTTTTTGAGGGCTTTAATTCAGTATTCTTCAGTGAAATCTCTTTTCACTTTCCACCCATTTCCACAGTGGCTTCTTCCTGGGCTCCTTTCCTCATTCCCATCTGGTTGTTAAGGGATTACAGTAGAGTCACAGTTTAAGCAGGAGCGAGATTTTAAAGCGAAGAGAAGACAATATATAAAAACAGGCAGATCAGGGAGTTCCCTTCCTGGCTCAGTGGTTGACGAATCTGACTAGGATCCATGAGGACGAGGGTTTGATCCCTAGCCTTGCTCATCACAGTGTTGCCGTGAGCTGTGGTGTGGTCAAAGATGCAGCTCGGATCCCAAGTTGCTGTGGCTGTGATGTAGGCTGGCAGCTACAGCTCCAATTTGACCCCTAGCCTGAGAACTTCCATGTGCCAAGAATGCAGCCCTAAAAAAGCAAAATTAATTAATTAATTAAAGAAAAATAGGCTATTCACTCTCAAACATTTTTTCATCAGGTTTTATGATTTTTAAAAAAGTGTTGATTGCTAACCTTGCAAATGTTTTCTCAGGTCAGCCTCCCAAAGCAGCAGAAATAAAAGCAAAAATAAACCATGGGACATAATCAAACTGACAAGCTTTTGCACAGCAAAGAAGCCATAAAAAAAACAACAACAAAAAGACAGTTTACAGAAGGGGAGAAAATAGTTTCAAACAATGCAACTGACAAGGGCTTAATCTCTAAAATATACAAACAACTTATACAACTCAACAGCAAAAAAGCCAACAACCCAGTTGAAAAATGGGCAAAAGACCTGGATAGACATTTCTCCAAGAAGATATACAGATGGCCAACGAGAACATGAAAACATGTTCAAATCACTGCTTATTGGTGAAATGCAAATGAAAACTGCTATGAAGTACCACCTCCCACCAGTCAGAATGGCCATCATTAATAAGTCCACAAACAACAAATGCTGGAGAGGGTGTGAAGAAAAGGGAACCTTCCTGCACTGTTGGTAGAAATATAAACTGTTATAACCACTATGGAGAACAGCAGGGAGGTACATCAGAAAACTATACATACGGAGTTCCCGTAATGGCTCAGTGGTTAACAAATCCGACTAGGATCCATGAGGTTGTGGGTTCTATCCCTGGCCTTGCTCAGTGGGTGAAGGATCTGGCGTTGCTGTGAGCTGTGGTATAGGTTGCAGATGTGGCTTGGATCCTGTGTTGCTGTGGCTCTGGCGTAGGCCAGTGGCTATAGCTCCGATTGGACCCCCTAGCCTGGGAACCTCCATATGCTGCGGGAGCAGCCCTAGAAAAGGCAAAAAGACCAAAAAAAAAAAGAAAGAAAAAAAAAACTATACATAGAACTACCACAGATGATATATGACCCAGCAATCCCACTCTTGGGCATATATCATCCCTACAAAACTTTCCTTGAAAAGACACATGTACCCGCATGTTCATTGCAGCTCCATTCACAAGAGCCAAGACATGGAAACAACCCAAATGTCCATTGACAGATGATTGCATTAAGATATGGCGTGTATATATACACAATAGAATACTACTCAGCTATAAAAAAGCACAAAGTAATGCCATTTGCAGCAACATGAGACTCTCATACTAAGAGAGTAAGTCAGAGAGAGAAAGAAAAATACCATATGATTTCACTTATGTCTGGAACCTAATATAGGGCATAAATGAACCTTTCCACAGAAAAGAAAATCATGCACATGGAGAACAGACTTGTGACTGCCAGGAGGGAGGTGGAGGGAGTAGGAGGGACTGGGAATTTGGGGTTAATAGATGCAAACTATTGTGTTTGGAATAGAAAAGCAATGGGATCCTGCTATATAGCCCTGGGAACCATGTCTGGTCACTTGTGATGGAACATGATAATGTAAGAAAAAAGAATGTATACAGGTATGTGTGTCTGGGTCACCTTGCTGTACAGCAGAAAATTGACAGAACACTGTAAATCAGCTTATTATTAAAATAAAATAAAAATTTAAAAAGTGTTGATTGCTGCTCCAGAGCAGTAAAGCACTTGAACATTTCTCAAATTGCTTTTAAGGAATAGTTCACATGATTTTCTGCACATATGCATATATATTAACATAATCTTAAATATGTAGTAAGAGTGTGTAATTTTATCTGTACAAATCTGCACATATGCATATATATTAACATAATCTTAAATATGTAGTAAGAGTGTGTAATTTTATGTATGTGAACTAGAGTCACACCTAGTGTGGCAAATGCTTGCACAGTGAGAGGCTCGGGGGAACTGAGACTGATGGGCAAACAGTGGATTAACGTCATCTAGTTCACTCTCACTTTCCGACATAAACTATGGAGTGTGTGAATTTGTGTGAATTTCCAGCATTATTTAGGTCTCTTTTCCCCTTTGGCCACCCATGCAACATATTTGTATTTTCAGATGTTAACTGCATGACTGTTTCAGTAATGTTATGCTTCCTAATTACAGCATTTGATTCACTTTCCCTTCTCTACATTGTTAATTGGCTTTTTCCCTTTATGGAAAGCAAAGCTAATATATCCATCCCACCATTGGTCTCTGAAGAGATTTCCTATTTCAGTCCAGTTCTTGTTTCCACCCAGAAGAGCAGACACATCATACTCAGCATTCAGACTCTACGGTCCCTTTTCTGACAGCTAACTGCTGAAAAGTTGGGTCCCAGGTAAAAGGGGTTGACTTCTTTTTTTTTTTTTTTTTTTTTGCTTTTTAGGGCTATACCTATGGCGTATGAAAGTTCCCAGGCTAGAGGTCAAATGGGAGCTGTAGCTGCTGGCCTACACCACAGCCACAGCAACATGAGATCTGAGACACATCTGCAAACTACATCACAGCCACAGCAATGCTTGATCCTTAACCCAATGAGTAAGGCCAGGGATTGAACCCTCATCCTCATGGATACTAGTCAGAACAACAGGAACTCCCAAGAAGTTGACTTCCGAACTGGAGTTGGCCTCTCCAGATGCCTCTTCATTCTTTTCCATCCTGCTCTGTGCATCCCCAACCTCCCTTGCCTGCAGCTCCTTGTTGTATAAAGCACCAGCAAGAGATGGGGCAGTGGGATGAGAAAGATGTCTACCCCTCCCCCTACTCTCATGCCCCATTGCAGCTCAGGTTGCAGGTAGTTAGAGGTTTCCACGGCCTTCATTAGGTCTCCTTCCATGCCCCTCCCCTTGCCCCTTGCTCTTTCACACTCAAGGTGCTAACAACTTTTTGATAATACTAGTCTTTTTTTTTTTTTTTTTGAGCAGTGAAAAGTTTATTGAAAGGGCTATGCAAAGAGAATGGGTGACTTGTGCTCAGAAGAGCTGGAGTCCACTAATACTAGTCTTTTTTCTCTCTTTATTTTTTAAATTTATTTTATTTTATTTTTCGCCTTTTCTAGGGCCACTCCCATGGCATATGGAGGTTCCCAGGCTAGGGGTCTAATCAGAGCTCTAGCCTCCAGCCTACGCCACAGCCACAGCAAAGCAGGATCTGAGCCGTGTCTGCAACCTACACCACAGCTCACGGCAACGCCGGACCCTTCACCCACTGAGCAAGGCCAGGTATCGAACCCACAACCTCCTGGTTCCTAGTGGAATTCGTTAACCACTGAGCCACAATGGGAACTCTATTTATTTATTTATTTATTTATTTATTTATTTATTTATTTATTTTTGCTGTGTCCTTAGCATGCAGAAGTTCCTTGGCCAGGGATCAAAACTATACCACAGTGGCAACCTGAGCCACTGCCATGACACCAGATCCTTAACCCACTGAGCCACCAGGGAACTCCCTGCTAATACTAGTCTTAAGTTGCTACACCACCCACATTCATTTCCCTTATTTCTGCCCACTACTTTCTAACTGGCCATTTCCATAAATTCTCCTCATTTACACCTTCTGAGCATATTCTATTTCCTTCCAGGACCCCAATTGTTACAGACTCTTGGGAACCAAGGTATCCCTAGGAATTTGAAACTGTATGACTCATCAATGAAACCAATCGTCTTGGGGGGGAAATGCCTTCCTGTTCTTTAAAAAATTATTATGATTATTTAGCAATTTAAGACATAAATACATGCTAGGAACAATACAATAAATCCTCATGTGTCTAAAGAAATAAACATATCATTATTCGTGAAGCCTTTTTTTTAACTTCTCTGAAGTGTATCCCAAGGGTGTTTTTGAGCTGAGAATCCAGGTCAGGACCTTCCTTGCTCACAGGAGGACAGATTTCAAAGTGAAGTATACCATCTGGGATGTTTTGAAAAGTAAATGTTGAACTTATCTCTGTGTGTACTGTGTGTGTGTGGGGGGGGGGGCTGAGGGAGAATTATTTGAAGTAGTCTTTCAGGAATGATACGCTGACCCAGCAGAATTCCATTTAAGCAACTGCCTTTTCCTGAGTCACTGGGTATCTGCTGAAAGTACCAGCTTTGGAATGCGGCAGGCCAGCATCTAAGTATTGATTCTTTTTTCTTTTTTCTTTTTTTTTTTTTTTTTTTTTTTTTGCTTTTTAGGGCTGCACCCATGGCACGTGGAGGTTCCCATGCTAGGGGTCAAATCAGAGCTGTAGCCTCCAGCCTACACCAAAGCCATAGCAACGAGGGATCTGAGCCGCATCTGCAACCTACACCACAGCTCACAGCAATGCCAGATCCTTAATCCACTGATCGAGGCCAGGGATTGAACCCACATCCTCATGGATACTAGTTGGATTCATTTCTGCTGAGCCACAATGGGAAGTCCCATATCTTGATTTTTTTTATTCCCTCTGTCACCTTGAAGGAGCCTCTTCAAGGAAATTCCCTGGACTTTGAGATCCATTCCCGATGGTAAGACATGCCCAAGATGGTGTGGTGTATGTGATGTATCATGGTGTGTAAAAAAGCATTCATGGAACACAGGGTTTATCGACAAGCAGGGGAGGGGAGGTGTGCAGGCTGATTGAAAAATTTGCAAGTTTATGCGCTATAAAGGGAGTGGAATCTTAAGAGCTAGACCATGAAGTTGCTCTCAGAGGAATCGAGGAAAGAATCTTAGAACCATCTGTGGCAGCAGGTCCATTGTCATGCGAATGAGGACATGGACTCCAAGGCATGTGGTACAAGTTCAAGCTCTAACTCATCTCCCATTTCAGCCTCTCCACTGCGTTGCCTCTAGGTGATTCCAGCTCAAAGCATCTGTTTTCTTCTAGGTAAACGAGATCTCGGCATAGTTTCTCTAATTTCCCTTTTCAGAGCTTTGAAGCAGACACGTCACACGATAAGGGAAGCCAAATAGGTCTGCAGGTATGTTGCCATGTGAAGACATTTTTCTATACTCCTGTATTCACTGAGCAGAGTGGACAGGAATACGGGTTCTGGGATGCTCCAAGCATTCTGAGCTCTTCTGAGTCCTCTTTGGGACTGGACCTTGCCCTCGGGCTCTGTTCTTGGCCCATTTAGCCCAGTTTTAGCAAGAATCCTGCTAGATCACTTTAGTGAAAATTTAGAAGTTCCTATCGTGGCTCAGTGGTTAGCAAACCCGACTAGCGTCCATGAGGATGCAGGTTCAATCCCTGGCCTCACTCAGTGGGTTCAGGATCCGGCGTTGCTGTGAGCTGTGGTGTAGCTCACAGGCACGGCTTGGATCCCACGTTGCTGTGGCTGTGGCATAGGCTGTTGGCTGCAGCTCCGATTCGACCCCTAGCCTGGGAACCTCTATATACTGCTGGGGGACCCTAAAAAGACAAAAGACAAAAAAAATTAGTGAAAATCCCCCATCCTTGATATCTGATCATGTTTCTCATCTCCTACACTTCATTTCTTATCACTCTGGGCTGGCAAAATCTTATCAAGGAAGTTTACCCAGAATCCCCCTAGTCCTGATATTTCTTTAAATAATTCTTCATTCACTGACCCCTGCCCCGATCTTTGTCTGTAAATCTATTTGCCCTAGTTGTATTCACAGTTGAATCCCATCTCTTGTAGTCTCTACAAATCCCTATTGTTGTTGTGTAAGAATTAAATCAGTAAGATTTGTTAAATTGAAGGTTGTATAGGAATTAAAGGAAATGAGATCTATCTATCTATCTATCTATCTATCTATCTATCTATCTATCTATCTATCTCTTTCTCTATCTCTATATCTATATGACAGTGCCTAGGACATTCTAACACTCAATGCTTTTTAACTGTTACTATTTCTTCCATTAGAAGGCAAGCCCCTGAAGGTAACTTTTAGTTTCACTGCTATGTCTCCAGCATTCAGGGAAATACCAGGCACACAGTAAATTTTCAATAAATATTTGTTGAATAAATGGATCTCCTTACTTTCTTTTCCCAGAGTTTGGGGGGCATGGTAAAATTCTCCAACTTGCCCAAGGTGACAGAACAAAGCCTTATATTTTTTCCTCTACCTAAGTTGCAACAGCCAATGAAGGACAGAGGGTACTTTAAGATATAGACACTCATTCATTCATTCTATAAATATCTAACAGTAGAAAGTGATAGGGATAAAAAGATGACTAAGACTCTGAGGAAGAGTGTAGAAAGATGAGGTGCCACGTACAGATGATTTCAAGCATCATTTTAATGTTGCTGCTGCATCAAGGACACAGCTCTAGTTGGCAAGAGGTGAAGTTGGAGAAGGAGACAAGGACAATATCATGGATGACTTTGCAGGATGTGTTAGGTTGGGTTCCACAGAAATATTATCTGAGACCAGGATTTAGGTGCAAGTGATTCATTAAGAAGCACTGCTAGGAAAATCTAAGAGACTAGGAGGAGTGAGCTAGAAAAAGGAAAGAATCCAACTGGGGGAGCCAGCATCCAAGATTCCCCCAGTGACCCCCACTCCCCAGTGCCCTTCTGTGCAGCCCCCTCCCCCATTGTACCAAGACTGAGCTGTGTGACCAGTAGCAGAAGTGATGGGATGACACTTGGGAGATTAAGTTCTATCTTTGGTTTGCTTATCGGCTCCCTCCTTCTCTTGGATCATTTGCTTTGGGAGAAGATAGCTGACTTGTAGTGTGAGCAGCCCTACAGCGAAGCCCATCTGGCAAGAAATGGACGCCTCCTGCCAACAGCCATGTGAGTGATCTTGGAAGAACACTCTTCACCCTCATCGGACAACTGCAGCACCAGCTGACAATTTGATTGCAGCCAGGTAGGCTGCTCCCAGGTTTCTGACCCTCAGATACTGTATGAGATAGTAAATATTTGTCATTTTAGGACATTAATTGGGGGGGAGGGTTGTTATGCAGCAATAGATAAATGGAATGCCGAGTGGGAATGTGATATCGGGCAAAAAGTCCTAGACTGAACTTGATCCTGCAGAGGCATTCCTCGAAGTTTGTCTTTGTTTGAGGCAAGGCAACTGGGTCTGCTTACTCTTGTTTCAGTCTGTTGACAGGCTTCCTGACACTTTTCTCTGAACCTATACATATAGAGGCTCCATTCATGCAAGGGATAGTCTTCCAGAGAGAGTCTAAGGTGTGGACCCCTAGAAGCAAAGCAAATAGAAGCTCAAGAGAGGGATAGATACTTAGAAATGCCAGAAGGGATTCAAGGGAATCTGGGTAGAGCCCTGACCATGTCCAGTCCCCAGGCCAAACTTGTCCTTGGACCTTGTCCTCTAGGCAGTAAGGAGACGTCATAGGGTTTCAAGCAAGGACGTGACATACTTTATTTTCTGTTTTGGCTGTGATCACACTGGCAGCTGAAGATGAAGGTGGTATTACGAAGCTGTCATATAATAATTTAGGGCAGAGATACCAAAGATGGGGAGAAAGTGATGGCCGCAAGAAACATCTGGAGGCAAAGTCAGCAGGATGGTGATGAAGAATTGGGGCAAAGAAGTGGGAGGAATTATGGATGCTTGGATGCCTTCCAGGCTATTAAATGGAGAGAGAAAAAGAGAAAGAGAGCAAATTTCAATAGTGAAGAAGGACTTGGAGCAGTCAAGCCTTTAGCTCTTTTACCTGTCCCTTTTTTAACATTCATATTTATTAAACATCTACTTCAAGATGCTGTGAGCATTACAGCAGTGATCTAGGCAGTGTTCCCAGTCTTGAATTAAAGGCAGGATTAGAGATGAAAACTGACAATTACAACACTGCGTGATAAGGACTACAGTTCTGGAAAATGGTTTTTTCATTTTCATTATTTTTTTTTATTATAAACCACCTTTCTTCCTTTCTTTCATCCTCTCTGTTTTCCTCATCCTTTAGTTTTTCTCTTCCTTCTTGGGCTTTGTCTCTCATCTCCATTTTTCTTTCCCCCATCAATTCCCCCAGGTCATTTAACATCTTGGCTAAAATTTCCTCTGTGTCCTGCCTCTGTTTGAGTATTCCCTGCCCTGCCACTATTGCTGTGTTACTTAATTCTGCAGTACCTCTAGAAAGCTTTTTGACTCAATCAAATTGTGTGTGTGTCTGCATTTATGTTTTCTGGGTAGGTTGGTTCCCCTGAGAGGCTGGTGCCTGAAATGTAGAATTTGATATTCAATGATACTTCTTGTGGGGCTCACAATATTCTGTGTCTCAGGTGTGCAAATGACAAGGTGTTTAGGTTTCAGAGAACTGTCACTTCTTAGCAGACATGCATAGTTCATAGTGATCATCATTAACAATTGAATTTTCTAGTTCCAAGCCTCCCTGGATTTTCAGGGCTCTATTTGTGCTCACACAGTAAGAGAGATGCTCTTCCTTGTAGTTCTCCTGGGAAAGCAGGCTCATTGCAGGCAATGGGATTGGCAAAAATACTATCGGAACTAATGGGTTTCCTACTTTCGTTCTTGTTACTTAGAGTGGCCTCAAATGTCCCTCTCCATCCTACTTCCTCCTTGGCTATTACTCAGATATTCCCACATTGTTGCAGCTACTTTACACAAGGTGGTGAGTAGAGTTGGCAGGATGGAATTCAACCAGACTCCGAGGTGAAGATGCTTTTAATTCCTACCCCTCTACCCCTTTAATCTATACTCCTCCTGAAATGACTTCTAGAAGTTGCATGGGTAAAACACAGCAGGGGCTAACTCTGCTTGTGATCTGGTTGCTATTTAGGTCCAGGTCTTAATTTCCATCCTTTCCCCTTTCCATTGGGTTACCAGGCCTTGGTTTTCTCTTATGGGTTTGTTAAAGCAAAGCCAACAAGTTTTTCTTGCTGCCACAGGCAATAAACAACAGGAGACCCTACTTTGGACTGAGAGTACTCTTGTTATGAAGGGAATTTTTATCCTTTGTAGATAGACTCCAGTTTGAGATAGACTTTGCAAACTAGCAGTTTCTTTCCTGAATCATCTTTTCTGTTACTCTGCTACTCAGTCTAGGATCAGAGAGCAACTGAGTGTGACTGAGTATGGCAGACTCTGACATTGCTGCTCAGCTGGTGAGCCAAATATTTTTCTCTAACTCACGAGGTAGAGATATTAACAACTTCTTTGAGTCATTTAAAAAGGGAAACTTGGAGGCAACATCTGGGCCACTTATTCATTAGTCAGACTCAGTATGTGGTACAAGTGAGGTGGGGTGGTGAGGTCAGCTTTTGATTGGCCTTAGGCAATGAGATAAGTTGTTTGATGCTACTTTCAACATTAGGTGATTTCACAATGGGCAACAAAAACTTGCTTTTAAATTTGCCAGATTACAAAGCTGTCTAGCCTATCTCCTTAATCTCCATTTTTGCTTATCATTGAGACTTTAATACTCTCCTGTAAGTTCTCTTTGGCCCTCTTTCAAATATACTTGGCTTTTTTCCCATAATGCTTTGTTTTTTCCCAAAGTGGGCTCACTCACATGACTGGAAGTTGATGCTATCTGTTAGATGATAATTTAGCTTAAGTTAGCATCAGATTCAGGTTGGTAGGATTTTGTTACTGAAAGCAGGTTCAGGTCAAGGGGAGGCTCCTTGGTGTGGTTTCTTGAGAATACAACTCTCAATTTAGAGATTTAGAAAAGCAAATCATATGACTTACTATACTCCTAATGTACAATGGTGATCTCAGGATAGAATGACTTCAATAGACACTCCAGTTCAAAAATGTATGTGTAGAAGAGAGATGCATAGCTATCACTGATCCATAGCAATTCTGAAATCTAGCCAGGCAAATGTTGTCAGTTCCTTGATAAGCACTCAATCTCGTTCTCCATGGCTCTTGTCTTCATCCTCTGAGCTTCTGTTTTTTCATACTTTGAGTCAGTCTTCCTTTTCTTTTCCCAGCTTTATTGAGATATAGTTCACATACAATATTTTATGTTTAAAGTATACAATGTAATGGTTTGATATATGACATATTGCAAAATGATTACTCAATAAGGTTAGTTAACATATCTATGATCTCACATTGTTACGATTTTTGTGTGTGTCTGTGGTGAGAGCTTTTAAGATCTACTCTTTCAGCAACCATCAAATATACAATCAGTACTGTTAACTATGCTGTGTATTACATTCCCAGAACTTATACTCATCTTAAAACTGGAAGCTTGTACCCTTTGACCACTTTCACACATTCCCCATCCCCACACCCCACCTTTGGCAACTACCAATCTTTGGCAACTCTGCTTCTATGAGATTTTTTTTTATAAGTTTTACTGAGGTATAGCTGATTTACCATGTTGTGATAATTTCTACTGTACAACAAAGTGATTCAATTATGTAAGCGCACACATATATTCTCTTTCAGATTCTTCTCCCACAAAGATTACCACAGAGTATTAGGTAGAGTTCTTTGTGAAGTATGTGTATATATACACATTAGAGTCCACGTATAAGGATATCATACAGTATTTGTCTTTCTCTGACTTATTTCTATTGTTATAATACACTAAAGATTCATCCACATCATCACAAAAGGCAGGGTTTCCTTCTCTTCATGGCTAAGTAAATATATATATGTATACAAATTATTTATATATATATTTATAGTCATAATTTCTTTATCCATTCATCTATAAATCAACACTTACATGGTTTCCATATCTTAGCTATTGTAAATAATGCTGCAATGAACATAAGGTGCAAATATCTTTTTGAAATAGTGATTTCATTTTCTTCAGACATTGTATCTAGAAGTAGAATTGTTGGATCATATGGTAGTTCTATTTATAGTTGTTTTTTTTTTTGTCTTTTTATGGCCATACCTAGGGAAGTTCCCAGGCCAGAGGTCAAATCAGATCTGCAGCTGCAGCCTACACCATAGCTTGTGGCAACACTGCATCCTTAACCCACTGAGTGAGGTCAGGGATTGAACCCACATCCTCACAGAGACAATGTCGTGTCCTTAAGCCACCAAACCACAATGGGACTCTACTATTTTTAGTTTTTTTGAGAAACCGCCATACTCTTCTCCATAGTGGTTTCACCAATTTACATTTCCACCAACAGTGTGCAAGGGTTCACATTACCTATATCCGCAGGACTTGTTATCTTTTCAATAATGGTCATTCTAATAGGTGTGGGTAATATCATTTTAGGTTTGATTGGCATTTCCTCAATAATTAGTGATGTTGAGCACATTTTCATGTACCCGTTGACTATTTGAGTAATTTCTTTAAACGAATATTTATTCAGACCCTTTGTCCAGTTTTAAATGGATTATTTGTGGGTTTTTTTGCAATTGAGTTTTATGAGTTTCTTGTTTATTTTATTTTATTTTCCCTTTTTATGGATGTACCTGAGGCATATGGAAATTCCCAGGCTAAGGGTTGAATTGGAGCTGCAGCTGCTGGCCTATGCCATAGTCATAGCAACACCAGAGCCTAGCCATATCTATGACCTATTCCATAGCTTGCAGCAATGCCAGGGATCAAACCCGCATCCTCATGGGCACTATGTTGGGCTCTTAACCCACTGAGCCAAAACAGGAACTCCTGTATAATTTAGATATTAATTCCTTATCAGATAGATGGTTCACGAATATTTTCTCCCATTCAGTAGGTTGCCTTTTGTTTTGTTGATTGTTTCTTTTGCTCTGCAAAAGCTTCGTAGTTTGATGTAGTCATGCTTGTTGATTTCTGCTTTGGTTGCTGCTTCTCTTTGCATCATATCCCTAAAATCATTACCAAGACCAATGTCAAGGAGTTTCTCCTCTTCTCTATTCTTCTGGGAATTCTGTGGCTTCAGGTCTTACATTTAAGTCTTTAATTTATTTTGAGGTTTTTTTTTTTTTTTGTGAGTGATTTAAGACATGGGCCCAGTCTCATTCTTTTGCCTGTGAATATCCACTTTTTCCAACATCATTTATTGAAGAGATAATCTTTTCTTGAATATTTTTAGTTTCCTTGTTAAGTATTACTTGACCATATATGCAAAAAATTATTTCTGGGCTCTTGATTCTGTTACATTGGTCTTTGTGTCTGTTTTTGTGCCAGTATCATACAGTTTTGATTATTTTATAGATTTGAAATCTAGTTTGAAATCAGGAATTGTGATGCTTCCATATTTGTACTTCTTTCTCAGGATCATTCTTCTTTTTCTATAAGAAGTGGTTCATGAGAGTTCCCATTGTGGTTTAGTGGTAATGAACCTGTCTAGTATTCATGAAGACGCGGGTTCAATCCCTGGTCCTGTTCATTGGGTTAAGGATCTGGCACTGCAGTGAGCTGTGGTGTATGTCACAAGAACAGCTCAGATCTGGCTGAAGTGTAGGCCGGTAGCTGCAGTTCCAATTTGAGCCCTAGCCGGGGAACTTCCATATGCCACAGGAGCAGCCCTTAAAAGAAAAAAAAAAAAAAAGAAGTGGTTCATATTTTCAATTGAGCAAACTATTTAGCCTGATTCCTTCCTATAAAAGTTTGGGATGCTAAAATCCTCTTTTCATTTCAAATTCTCACTGTCCTTTCAGTTACTTCTGGTGTAATTCCTTTAGACATGCAAAGAGTTTCTTTTATTATCGACTTATCATCCACTCCACTAGCAAAGTGCACATAGACAAATTTGTTTAAAATAAATCCTTTTCTGCCTTGGGCTTCCTGTGAGGCTGCTGTAGGATAACATCCCTCAGGTTCTTGAAAATCTTATTGTTTAATGGAAAAGATCTCCCAGACATCTTCTTAAGATCCTTAAAAGGTTTATTGTCTATTTGAAAGTGTCTATGCTACTCCCCCTTTTGCAACTCACCTATAACAAAACAAACGAACAAAAAAACAAATTTAAAAATGGGCAAAGATCTTGAGTAGAAAATTCTCCAGGAGTTCCCATAGTGGCTCAGTGGTTAATGAATCCGACTAGGAACCATGAGGTTGTGGGTTCGATCCCTGGCCTTGCTCAGTGGGCTAAGGATCCGGCATTGCCGTGAGCTGTGGTGTAGGTTGCAGACGTGGCTTGGATCCCGAGTTGCTGTGGCTCTGGTGTAGGCCGGCGGCTACAGCTCCAATTTGACCCCTAGCCTGGGAACCTCTATATGCCGAGGAAGCGGCCCAAGAAAAGCCAAAAAGACAACAACAACAAAAATTCTCCAAAGAAGGGGTGCAAATGGCCAATACACATATGGAAAGAGGCCCAGTATTACTGCTCATAAGAGAAATGCCAATCAAAACCACAGTGAGATATCACCTCACTAGAGAAAGTTAGATTGGCTGTTATCATTGGCTATTATCAAAAAGACAAGCGATAACATGTGTTGGCATGAATGTAGTGAAAATTGAATCTTGTACACTGTTGGTGGGAAGGCAGAATGGTAGAGCCACTTTGGAAAACAATATGGAATTTCCTCAAAAAAATTAAAAATTCAGTTACCAGATGATCTGGCAATCCCACTTCTAGGTATATATCCAAAATAATTCAAAGCAGAACTTTAAAGAGATATTAGTGGATGCATTTCATGTCAGTGTTAATGACAATAGCCAAGTGATGAAAGCAACCCAAATGTCCATAGAGAGACGAATGGATAAAGAAAATGTGGCAATTCCCATTGTGGCTCAGCCATTAACAAGCCTGACTAGTATCCATGAGGATGTGGGTTCAACCCCTGGCCTCGCTCAGTGGGTTAAGGATCTGGCATTGCTGTGGCTGTGGCATAGGCTGGCAGTGACAGCTCCGATTGTACCCCTAGCCTGGGAACCTCCATATGCCATGGGTGCAGCCCTAAAAAGATTTAAAGAAAGGAAGAAAGAAAGAAGAAAGAAAGAAAGAAAGAAAGAAAGAAAGAAAAAGAAAAGAAAGAAAAGAAAGGAAGGAAGGAAGAAAGGAAGAAAGGAAGGAAGAAAAAAGAAAGAAAGAAAGAAAGAAAGAAAGAAAGAAAGAAAGAAAGAAAGAAAGAAAGAAAGAAAGAAAGAGAGAATGTGGTATACAGGTACAGTGGAAAAGTATGCAGTCTTAAAAAGAGAAATTCTGTCACATGCTGCAACATGAATAAACTTCAAGGCCATTAAGCAAAGTGGAATCAACCAATCACAAACTATAAAAGCTGTACGATTCTTCTCATATGAAATATCTGAAGTCCTCAAAATCATAGAGACAGAACATTGAACGCTGATTGCTATGGACTTGGAAAGGGAGAAATTGTGTTCAATGAGTTTTGTTATGCAAGGTAAAAAAGTTCTGGAGCTCTCTTTACAAAGATGTGAACTGTACAGTGGTTAAGGGAGTTCCCACAGTGGCTCAGTGGAAACAAATCTAACTAGCATCCATGAGGATGCAGGTTCGATCCCTGGCCTTGCTTAGTGGGTTAATGATCCAGTGTTGCTGTGAGCTGTGGTGTAGGTTGCAGACATGGCTCGGATCCTGCATTGCTGTGGCTGTGGTGTAGGCAGGAGGGTGGGCTACAGCTCCAATTCAACCTCTAGTCTTGGAACCTCCATATGCCATGAGTGTGGCCCTAAAAAGACCAAAAAAAAAAAAAAGGTTAATATGGTAAATTTATTGTTTTTTTTTTTAAAAAAAAACCACAATGAAAAATAACCCAGCCATTTAAGTTTTCTCAGGATTTATGGATCAAGAATTCAAGCAGGGCCCAGCTGGAGGTTCCTATGAAATCGCAGTCAGATGTTGGCAGATGCTGTAGTGATTTAAAGCCTTAACCGGATTGAATGTCCAAGCTTACTTCTCCATGTGACTGATAGCTGATGCTGGCTGTTAGGACTCAGCTGAGATGATTGATTAAAGTACCTATTCAGTGGCCTCCCCAGGTGGCTTGAGCTTCCTCACGGCAGGGTGGCCTGAGGTCAGTCGAACTTAAATCTCGCTTAAGACTCCAACACAAGGGTTCCAGCAAACAAGATGAAAACTGCATTGTCACAGAAACAGACTCACAGACTTGGAGAACAGACGAGTGGTTGCTAAGGGGGAAGGGGGAAGGAGTGGGATGAGCTGAGAGTTTGGGGTGAGTAGATGCAAACTATTCCATTTAGAATGGATAAGCAATGAGGTCGTGCTGTACAGCGCAGGGATCTATATCCAGTCTCTTGGGATAGAACAAGAGAAAAAGAATGTATATGTATGTGTGACTGGGTCACTTTGCTGTACAGCAGAAATTGGCACAACGTTGTAAATCGATTATACTTTAACTAAAAAAATACCCAAAAAATTCCGCAGAAAAGAAAATCATAGACTTGGAGAATAGACTTGTGGCTGCCTAGAGGGAGAGGGAGGGAGTGGGAGGGATCCGGAGCTTGGGGTTAACGGATGCAAACTATTGCCCTTGGAATGGATTTACAATGAGATCCTGCTGGGTAGCATTGAGAACTGTGTCTAGATACTTACATCGCAACACAACAATGGGAGAAAAAACTACGTATACATGTATGTGTAACTTGGTCCCCATGCTGTACAGTGGAAAAAAACAAAAAACAAAAAAACAAAAAATAAAACTACATTGCCTTTTTTTTTTGTCTTTTTGCCATTTCTTGGGCCGCTCCCGCGGCATATGGAGGTTCCCAGGCTAGGGGCTGAATTGGAGCTGTAGCCCACCCTCCTGCCGACACCACAGCAACAGCCACGCGGGATCCGAGCTGCATCTGCAACCTATACCACAGCTCACGGCAATGCCAGATCCTTAACCCACTGAGCAAGGGCAGGGATCGAACCCGCAACCTCATGGTTCCTAGTCGGATTCGTTAACCATTGCACCGCAATGGGAACGCCTACATTGTCTTTTTTTTTCAGATGTAGTTTCAGTCACACAGCATAACTTCTGCCCCATTCTATTTGTTATTACATGTTAGTTACAAGCTTCCCCAGATTCAAGAGGAATGAACATAGATGCTCCCTTTTAATGGAAAGATTGTCCAAGAATATAAATATACATACGAATATATACCTATCATAAAATGCAAATATACTATTGCGGACGTATCTTCAAATGGACATATTATCTAAGCTTTAAACACATTAACTCCTGATACAACCACTCAGATGATGAGCTAGAATAGTTCCCTAAAAATTGAGAGATAGTGAACTGTGCAGAAGACAATTCTCAGCTCGAGGACCTGAACAAATCTTTATTTAGATACACACGGGACTAGCTTAAGACTGGCAAACTTTTTCTGCCAAGGGCCAGATTGTAAATATTTTAGGCTTTGCAGGCCATATGGTCTCTGTTGAAACTCCTCGGCTCTGCTGTGATAGTACAGAACAAGCATAGACAATACATAAACAAAGGAGCATGGCTGTGTTTCAATAAAACTTTATCTATAAAAACATTCAGGGAGCCACAAGTCATAGCTTGCTGACCCCTGGGACAAGCCACAGTTCTTAACTGACTCCAGACTAGCTATAGAGAGGGCAGTGCTTAGTGGCAGATTCTTAAAAGTGATGCTGATATTGACAAGTCTGGCATTAGGTAGCATGAGACCCTTTCTCTCCTGACCACTGATGGTGGCTGAGGATCTGAAGCCACTCCTCTGTTTCCCTCATGGTCAAAGTACCGGCTGGAGGAGTTTACATTAAAAAAAAAAAAATCCATTTATATAAAAGTACAATTTCTTTTAACACACTCAAAGATCTAGCAATGCGGATTCTCTATGAAAGCATGGTGATGGGTCAGTGGATGGCAAAATCAGGCTTATCAGTAGATCGGCGATCCTTGAAGAATTTGGGGGGAGTTCCTGTTGTGGCTCAGCAGATTAAGAACTTGACTAGTATCCATGAGGACACGGGTTCGATCCCTGGCTTTCTCAGTGGCTTAAGGGTCCTGCATGCCTGCAAGCTGTGGCATAGGTCACAGATGCAGCTCGGATCCAGTGTTGCTGTGGCATAGGCCAGCAGTTGCAGCTCTGATTTGACCCCTGGCCTGGTACTTCCATATGTCACAGGTGCAGCCCTAAAAAGACAAAAAAAAAATTTTTTTTTTTTTTTTGGAGTCACAGAGAGAGTGGGACAGATTTAAAGGTTTTAGTTCCAGGGAAAGACTTTGTCAGGTTAGGGAAGTTCCTCCATCTCAAGACATAGTCTGGGGCACAAGAAAATGATCGGAACAGCAACTTTCAGTGAGGACCAATTTAGAAACCCAGCATTAGGATTTAAGGTACAATAAAAGCTGATAAGAAGATTAGGCTACCTCATTATCAGAGAACATCAGAGGGATCAATGATTTCTGACTCAGAACCTCATTCATCACACATCCCTTTATGGCCGGTGGCATTGCCAGGTCTTGCCCTTTCTGGTTAGGAATCTGTTTTAGTACAAAGGAGAGAGAAGGACATTTGACCTGGTGTTATGGTCCTTTGTCTGCTCCATCTGACCTCCCAAATTAAATCAACTCCAGTTATTTACATAGTAGCTGGGGCTGCCTTTCCAGAGAAAAATGTTCCCTCTTATTTATGATTCTAACTCGAAGGCTAAGCTGTAATGGGAAACAGCTAACATGTCACCCAATAGCTGCGCACTATTATTTTGGCCCAGATTTACATTTTCATTCTTTTTGTAATTTCAGTCTAGGAACATATGGAATGGGATTGTTGCCATGGAAGAAGCCAGTCTTCCTGTTATAGTCCTGCATGCCTTTCTCTTCTATTCCTTTGTGTCTTGTAACCGCAGGGGTTTGAGCGTGACTCTGACAATCCAACATGCAGACAAAGATCAGCTGTTGATACAACTGACATATATCTAAGGCTCAACAATATATTGAGCTTCTGCAGATGGGTAATGACTTCTAAAACGTGCAAGAGAGAAAAGATTCGGTGTTACCTAGTGGTGAAGTGCACAGGTGATGTGTTTTCAAAGTCGTCTCTGCCACCTATGAGTAAGTATGTGTGCTATCCATGAACTTAGCTCGTCTCTCTGAGACTCAGTTTCTTTACCTGTAAAATAGAGGTGATTATCCATACCACACAGGGTTCTTGTGAAGACTGCATTTAATAAAATGAAGGGCTTGATGCTGTGTTAGGCACAATATATTTCCTCAACTACTGGAAGGTGTGATAGATATAATTAATACTCAGTATATATCCATTCCTTCCTCCCACCCTTATCTCCATGAGGTGGTATACACCACTGATGTTGGACTTTGCCAAATGACGTGCTTTGGCCTGAGAAATATAGGTGGAAATGACACTACGAATGCTGAGCCTCAGCTTCTTCTTTGTTTTCTTTTTACAGCTGGACCTGTGGCATATGGAATCAAATCAGAGCCACAGCTGCAGGCCGATGCCACAGCCCCAGCAACACCATATCTGACCCACATCTGTGACCTACACTGCAGCTTGCAGCAACACTAGATCCTCAACACACTGAGTGAGGTCAGGGATCGAACCTTCATCCTCATGGACACTATGTCAAGTTCTTAACCCACTGAGCCACAGTGGGAACTCCCCGAGCCTCAGCTTCAAGAGCATCGTGTGTTTCTATTTACTCCTCAGGGAGCCACTATCCTTCTTCCCAGGTAGCCTGGGAGGAGGGCCACTCCAGATGACTCGAGCCAGACATGATGTCTCAAACTAAACCCAGGAGAGTATAGTAGAAGACAATTGAATTCCAGCTCCAATTGTCTGAGGACAATTGTCCTGCAGACACATGAGTGCAAAATAATTCCCCTGTTGGATTATGCCACTTTGGAGTTGTTTGTTATGCAGCAATGACTAACTGATACAGCTGAGAACAGATTAATCAAATATACAATGAGCTCTCAGCCCAGGCACAAGAGAGACTCAGTAAAGATAATTCGCATACTTACTCAGCCAGAAACTCATTCTGAGATCTTTGAGTCACATACTTTGAGTCTGCCTGGCTCTGGTTTCTTCTAATGTGAGCATATTATACTCATTTTAGGTGGCCCAATAGAATAGCAATTTTAGCTGCAAATTTTCCATATCTGTAAATTACTGTCCTATGAACATAGACTAATCTGTAATGTTTTTTGGAAACAAGAAGGCTGAATGGGACTATGATTAAAGTCAACCAAATGACAAAGGACATTGATTGAACAGAGCCTTGTTCGTAAAATCTTGGCACAGTATAAAGAAGCATCCTGAGCAATTTGGAAGAATTAGACTTAGGTCCAATGAAAAGAGCTATTTTTAAAACTGAGAAAAACTTTAGGTGCTCCTTCTCACAAAACTATCTCAAAGTGATAATACAAGCCAAATAGTAGACCTTTAGCTTCAAGAAGGTTGAAAGTCCAGGGGTCATAGATGAATTCCACCAGCTAGTACAGTGTTGCTGTTGTTGTTTTAATTAATTACTCATCAGCATGTAAAAATGGTAAAGTTTACATAAAAATCTATGTACATAGATGGCCAACAAGCCCATGAAAAAAGGCTCAACATCCCTGATTATTAGAGAAATGCAAATCAAAACTACCACGAGATACCACCTCACACCAGTCAGAATGGCCATCATTAATAAGTCCACAAAGAACAAGTGCTGGAGGGGGTGTGGAGAAAAGGGAACCCTCCTACACTGTTGGTGGGAATGTAAGCAGATACGACCACTATGGAGATCAATATGGGGGTACATTAGAAAACTATACATAGAACTACAATATGAACCAGCAATCCCACTCTTGGGCATATATCATCCCGACAAAACTTTTGTTAAAAAAACACATGCACCCGCATATTCATTGCAGCTCTATTCACAATAGCCAAGACATGGAAACAATCCAAATGTCCATTGACAGATGATTGGATTAGGAAGATGTGTTATACATACACAACGGAATACTACTCAGCCATAAAAAAGAACGAAATAATGCCACTTGTGGCAACATGGATGGCACTAGAGATTCTCATACTGAGTAAAGTCAGTCAGAAAGAGAAAGACAAATACCATATGATATCACATATCTGGAATCTAATATAAAGCACAAATGAACATTTCTCCTGAAAAGAAAATCATGGACTTGCAGAATAGACTTGTGGTTGCCAAGGGGAAGGGAGTGGGGTGTTTGGGGAGCTTGGGGTTAGTAGATACAAACTATTGCCTTTGGAATGGATTAGCAATGAGATTCTGCTGTGTAGCACTGGGAACTATGTCTAGTCACTTATGATGGAGCATGAGAATGTGTGAAAATAGAATGTGTACATGTATGTATAACAGGGTCACCATTCTACACAGTAGAAAAAAAAATGTTGGGGAAATAATTATTTAAAAAATCCATATACATAAACATTAAAATATCTGTCAACACAGAGCCTCTATTAAAGCTCAGGAATAACCATTTGGAGCTAAGTAAGAGTCTTCTCCTTTTGGTAGGGCTTAAGCCCTCTAATTTCCTCCAGTAACCACCTGACTTACATCACCCTTCTTGCCCAAAAGCCTTTTGCACTTAAAATCCTTGGTTTTTGACAAACCCTAATGACCGATCCTAAATCAATATAATTAATAGGTAAAAATCATCATTAATAGTTGTAGGTCGTTGTCATGAAAGGTAACTGGATTCTTTTCCAGGGAGTTCCTTGGTGTCTCCAGCCTGGAGCAACTCAGGGATCTATTTTTCTATGCCCTTAAGAGAAAGCAAGTTGTCTGAGAGTCTTCTGTTCAATGGTTGGAAGTAGGATGGGCAATTTCATGTCAAAAATTGAACCCATTCTTTCATTGACTAACTTGTGCTTTCTCCTTTGTTACATATTTTGGTTGATGATACGACACATCTATTAATGCCAGAAATCTAAAGATCATCTGATTTTATTCTTTTTTTTTTTTTTTTTTGGCACACCTGCAGCATGTGGAAGTTCCTGGGCCAAGGATCAAACCTGCATCACAACAGGGACAATGCTGGAACCTTAACCCCCTAAGCCACCAGGGACCTCTAATTTTATTCTTTCTTTTCTTCACAATAGCCAAGTTCACATCCAAGTTGCCAACTTTTCTGACATCTTCCTTGTGTCAGTCTCTCTTTCTTCTGTTCACAGGCCACTGGTTTAGCTCAGGTTTATATCTGGACTATTGCAAACACAAAAATAAAAAAACTCACCTAATTGGTAGGCTTAATTTTTCATGCATTCCTCTCCCCCCCTCAAATGTCACCCTATAACCAGAAAGAGATGTCTAAATATATCAATCTATTGATGTTGCCCTCCTTTATAGAACTTTTCAAAAGTTGATTTGCCATCGCTCGTCACATACAAACTCCTCAATTCAGTGGTCTCCAAAATTTAGCTCTCTCTTGCCTCTTAAATCTTATCTCTTGCTATCTGTTGCCACATAGCTTGTGTCATAGCTACTCTGACACAGTTGTCAAAATAAATTCTTCATGTGTAGGACACTTTATTTTTTTCCTGGTCTCCCCGCCTAGCATGCTCTATCTTCCATGGCTCTCCAGAAAACTTTTATTCATATATGAAGTCTCAGCTCAAAGATTACCTTTTCTATGAAGTCTTTTCTGGTTCTCCTGAGCCATAAGTCACATTTAATTGTATCACTCCTCACTGCTCCAATGGCTGTTTCCACTTTTATCTATTAGAAGATTTACTCCAACAGGTGTAAATTAGTTGTTTCCCTGCCACATTATTGACTTCCAGAGGACAAGTTTAGGTTTCATTAATCACTGTAGCTCCACCATCTATCACAATGTTGGGAACATTGTAAAGATCAGTAAAGGGTTGCTTAAAGGAGGAATGAACGAATTACCCAGACAATAATTTTAGGTTCTTAGCCGAGGTTTAGAAACATCCATGTTCCATTCATCCTGTCGCATTCCACAGTCTGACTGACCCCTATCTATACATCTTAGCCTCTGTGGTTCTTTCCTAGATTTTTTTTTTTTTTTTTTTGCCTTTCCTAGGGCCACTCCCGAGGCATATGGAGATTCCCAGGCTAGAGGTCTAAGCGGAGCCGTAGCCCTGGCCTGCGCCAGAGCCACAGCAACATGGGATCCGAGCCGCATCTGCAAACTACACTGCAGCTCACGGCAACGCTGGATCCTTAACCCACTGAGCAAGGCCAGGGATCGAACCCGCAACCTCATGGTTTCTAGTCAGATTCGTTAACCACTGCGCCACGACGGGAACTCCATCTTTCCTAGATCTTTAAGTCTCTTAAGATTTGCTTCCCAGTTTCTGAATCCCGATTTATTTATTTATTCATTTATTTGCTTATTTATTTATTTATCTTTTTAGGGCCGCACCAGTGGCATATGGAAGTTTCCAGGCTAGGGGTCAAATCGGACCTACACCTGTTGGCCTATACCACACGCACAGCAATGCCAGATCTGAGCTGCATCTGCAACCTACACTACAGCTCATGGCAACACTGGATCCTTAACCCACTGCCCGAGACCAGGGCTCGAACCTGCATCCTCATGGATCCTAGTCAGTTTCATTAACAGCTGAGCCACGAAGGGAGCTCCTGAGACTCACTTTAGATTGCCTACTCAACTTTGGAGGCACATTGGAATTACCTGGGGAGCTTTCAAATGATTAAGGGATAGATTTCTTTCCAAAAGATTTTGATATAACTCGTCTGGGGGAAGCCTGAGCACTGGGATTATTCTAAAGAATAGCCAAGATTGAGAAGGAAAGCAGTTCTTTTGCCTCTTTCCTGTTGGCCATTTCTATGCCCCTCTAGCCTTGTTCCATTGAAAACAGGCATCTTTCACTCAGCATCAAAATGACAATGCTGAGGAGTTCTCATCTTGGCGCAGGGGTAACGAATCCCACTAGGAACCATGAGGTTGTGGGTTCGATCCCTGGCCTTACTCAGTGGGTGAAGGATCCGGCATTGCCGTGAGCTGTGGTGTAGGTTGCAGACATGGCTTGGATCTGGCATTGCTGTGGCTCTGGTGTAGGCGAGCAGCTACAGCTCCGATTAGACCTCTAGCCTGGCAACCTCCATATGCCGTGGGAGCGGCCCTAGAAAAGGCAAAAAGATAAAAAAAAAAAAAAGAAAGAAAGAAAGAAGAAAAAGGACAATGCTGAGAGAGTTTTTAGGATCCAGCTTGTAAGCCAGGGTGCATCTTGAAACTGGCTCTTTATTGGAATATAGTCAGCATGATCCAGGGGGCTTTCCAGCCCAGATCTAGCTGGAACTTTAACCAGTGATAACATTATTCTTTTTCTTCTTATTATTACGGTAATGCTTCTAGACATACATATACGTTATAGACACCAGAGAAGACTGCATGGGAGACTGCTCTTTAGCATCCAGCCCATCTGGCCATTTTGAGGAGGCATCAAGTGAACTCATATAGATGCAATAATATACTCAAAGGATAAGAAACAATCGCCTTTCGTTCTGACCAGGAGGCTGAATGCAAGAATGTGACTTCTTGAGTTGTCCAGTTAACACCCGTAGAGCATCTGAAACCCCAGAGGAATCTGGCTTGCTTCCAGAGAATGAGCCAGAGAGTCTCATCTCCCCTAGAGTCCGTAGGCAAATTGAAGCAGCACTGTGGGAGTTTGGGAACAATCCCGGGAACTTGGCAATCTGAACAAACTCAATGACCTTCTTGAAACTGACAGCTCATTCAGGCTGCTCATCCCTCTCTTTTCAATCTTCTCTCTCTTTCACTGACTTGGAAGGACTGCCTGAAAATGTAGGCTGGCTCTAAGACCCTCAGGTCCCTCGATCCTGCTTTTTTTAATTTCTTTCCTATTTTTAAGTGATACATTTGAGGTTCAATTCTTTTTTTAAAATTTTTATTATGGTAGAATTTACAATGTTCTGTCAATTTTTGCTGTACTGTAAAGTGATACAGTTACACACATATAGACACACACACATTCTTTTTCTCTTTTTTTTTTTTGTTTTTTGTTTTTGTCTTTTTGCCCTTTCTAGGGCTGCTCCCGCAGCATATTGGAGGTTCCCAGGCTAGGGGTCAAATCGGAGCGGTAGCTGCCAGCCTATGCCAGAGCCACAGCAACGCGAGATCCAAGCCGCGTCTGCAACCTACAGCACAGCTCATGGCAATGCCAGACCTTCACCCACTGAGCAAGGCCAGGGATCGAACCCGCCACCCCATGGTTCCTAGTCAGATTCATTAACCACTGAGCCACGACAGGAACTCCACACACATTCTTTTTCTCACATTATCCTCCGTCATGTTCCGTCACAAGTGATTAGATGTAGTTCCCTGATCTCACTGCTTATCCACTCCAAATGCTATAGTTTGCATCTACTTACCTCAAACTCCCAGTCCATCCCACTCCCTCCCCCTTAGCAACCACAGGTCTGTTCTCCAAGTCCATGTGTTTGTTTCTTTTCTGTGGAAAGGTTCCTTTGTGCTATACATTAGATTCCAGATATAAGTGATATCATATGGTGTTTGTCTTTTTCTTTCTGACTTCATTTAGTATGAGTCTCTAGTTCCATCCATGTTGCTGCAAATGGCATTTTTTTCTTTTTCATGGCTTCATAGTATTCCACTGTGTATATGTACCACTTCTTCTTCATCCATTCATCCATCAATGGACATTTGGGTTGTTTCCATGTCTCAACTATTGTGAATAGTGCTGCAGTGAACCTAGGGGTGCATGTGTCTTTTTCAATGAACGTTTGTCCGGATGTTTGCCCAGGAGTGGGATTGCTGGATCATACGGTAGTTCCACAGTTAGTTCCCCGAAGTACCTCCATACTACTTTCCATAACAGTTGTACCAATTTACATTCCCACCAGCAGTGCAGGAGGGCTCCCTTTTCTCCATGCCATTTCTAGTCTTGCTTTCTTATTGGCCCCAACACAAGTGGAGAAAACTGTTCATATAAAGTATTCAAATACCGTGGGTTGAGAGTCATAAATAAAGTCAAAAGAGGCTTGGGAGTGAAACCTCCCTTAGTCATCCATTTTTTCAAAATATTTTCATAGAGGTCGGGTTTGGTAAAATTAGGACAATAGTGAAGGGTACCAGAATATGCCACTTCAAAATATGCCTCTTTTTTCATCTGGATTATTTTGAGCTAAAGGCCTCGGAGGACCAGCAGTTGCAGGGAAAGCTCTAAAAACAAGGCACAGGTTTTCCTTTTGTAAAGGACATTTCCATTTATACAGGACATTTCCATGTGGAGAGCTGGCTCCCTTTCTCCTACCAGGAAGAGGAGGACTCTTAACGACGCACCTACAGGGAGAAGGCACTAAATTAAATCTGCACGACAAGCCTTACCCAAGCAGCCTGGTTTACCTTGCTTTTCCCAATCTATCACCTGCCTTCCTATCTCTTTCCTCCTCCTTTCAGAAGCCCTAAACCCCTTCTCTTTTATTTAGCCTTAGATAATTTTTTTTTGTCTTTTTGCCTTTTCTTGAGCCGCTCCCGCAGCATATGGAGGTTCCCAGGCAAGGGGTCTCACCGGAGATGTAGCCGCCAGCCTACACCAGAGCCACAGCAACGCTGGATCCCAGCCGCGTCTGCAACCTACACCACAGCTCATGGCAACGCCGGATCCTTCACCCACTGAGTGAGGCCAGGGATCGAACCTGCGTCCTCATGGATCCTAGTCAGATTTGTTAACCACTGCGCCACGATGGGAACTCCTAGCCTTAGATAATTTAAGCCCAAATTCTAACCACCCCTTTGCATTACTCATCCCTGGGTGCTCCCAACAATGCACGTGTCACTAACTTCTGTTCATTTTTCTCTTTTGTTGTTGTTGTTGTTTGTTTGTTTGTTGCTTTTTAGGGCTGCATGTGCAGTATATGGAAGGTCCCAGGCTAGGGGTCAAATTGGAGCTATAGCTACCAGCCACAGCCACAGCCACATGGGATCTGAGCCACATCTGCAAACTACACCACAGCTCATGGCAATGCAGGATCCTTAACCCACTTATCGAGTCCAGGGATCGAACCCACATCCTCATGGATACTAGTTGGGTTTGCTACCGCTGAGCCACAATGGGAGCTTCTATTTTCCTCTTGTTGATATGCCTTTTTCCAGAGAACCTAAGATGGGTACAGAAAAACCATTGTTTTTCCCTCCTCTACTCTCCAGTCAAGGGTTTGAGCTGTATTTATATTACCATAGTGTCCAAGGATTAGAATGGAAAGTTTGGAGTTCCCAGTGGTGGCAGAGCGGAAACAAACCTGACTGGTATCCATGAGGACACGGGTTTGATCCCTGGCCCTGCTCAGTGGGTTAAGGATTCCGTGTTGCTGTGAGCTGAGGTGTAGGTCACAGATGTAGCTTGGATCCTGCATTGCTCTGGCTGCGGTGTAGGCCAGCAGGCATAGCTCCCATTTGACCCCTAGCCTGGGACCTTGTATACGTAACAGGAGCAGGCCTAAAAAAAAAAAAAAAAAATTCTCTTTGGAGATTACAGAATATACCAAAGCCAGAGGAGATGGAGAGGCCAAAAGGCATTCAGGAGATCAATGTCCAAAATGTAAGGTGAGGGATTAGTTTGTAACCGGCTGTAGTCGGCAATGAGTTCAGAGGCCAAGAAGTGAGAGTAAGCGCCAACTGTTGGGACTCACCCTCAATTTTAAGTTCCTCTAGAGCAAGAAATGTGGAGGGTTTTTGGTTGTTGGTTTTTTTTTTTAGGTCCACATCCTAGACCTATGGAGATTCCCAAATGAGGGGTCTAATCAGAGCCACAGTGATGCCACATCCGAGCTGCCTCTGCAACCTACACCACAGCTCACAGCAACGCCAGATCCTGAACCCACTGAGCAAGGCCAGGGATCAAACCTGCAACCTCATGGTTCCTCGTCGGATTCGTTTCCACTGTGTCATGAGGGGACTTCCTAGAGCAAGAAATGTATATTGCTTGGCATTGTGTTCCTCATCCCTGGTGCAGTACTTAGAAAATACCTACTTATTTGTGTAATGACTACCTGAATGATCCAATGGTTTTGAAAGGAAAGCGCTTAAAGCCTTAAGAGAAACATTATCGCCTATTCGTGACTTTGTCTTAGGAGCTGGCTGAAGCGTATTCAGTGGTTGTTGTGTTGACTGCACTTCAAGGGCTCGGAGTGGAGCAGAAACATTCCATTGTTTATCTCCTACTGGCTTCCAGGTACACTGCAAGGTCTGAGTGATGCAAAAAAAAAAAAAAAGAAAAAGAAAAAAGACATCGTGTTCTCCCCGGAGAAGCTCCAAGTTTCCCAAAACAAATGACAGTCTTACCCTCCATTTAAGGATAAGTGGGAGTTTTCCAGATAAAGAGAAGGAGGAAGGATTCCAAGAAGATGGACTCTTATTTGCTAGGACCCGGCTACAACCTTACTAAGGTAGTTACATGGAGGGCGACTATACGGTGTGTCGGAGAGGGTGGGATAAACAGTATTTTGTAAAGCAGTTCGAATGGTGATGAGTTGCAATGAATGGATTGCAAGTGATCTTAAGTTTTAGTAAGGAGAGTCCCTGTCGTGGCTCAGCTGTGTCAAAACCAACTAGTATCCATGAGGACGCGAGTTCAATCCCTGGCCCGGCTCAATGGGTTAATGACCTGGCATTGCTGTGAGCTGTGGTGTAGGTTGCAGATGAAGCTCAGATCCCGAGTTGCTGTGGCTGTGGTGCAGGCCAGCAGCTACAGCTCCAATTTGGCCCCCTACCCTGGGAACTTCCATAATGCCATGGATATGACCCTCAAAAAACAAAAACAGGGCGTTCGCGTCGTGGTTCAGTAGTTAACGAATCTGACTAGGAACCATGAGGTTGCGGGTTCGATCCCTGGCCTTGCTCAGTGGGTTAAGGATCCGGCATTGCTGTGAGCTGTGGTGTAGGTTGGCTGCTACACCTCCGATTAGACCCCAAGCCTGGGAACCTCCATATGCCACAAGAGCGGCCCTAGAAAAGGCAAAAACACACACACAAAAAAAACAAAAACAAAAAAAAACAAAAACAAAAAAGTTTTATTAAGAATGACTCTGGGTACACATATGGAGAATGACATGAAAGGGTTGACACTGTAGACAGAAAGATCATTTATAAAATCACTTTATTGTTCACGTCAGAAAGGATGAGACCCCAAAATAATACTCAGAAATAGCAGGGGGTAGAAAATAAGAAATTAAATAAGAGAACAATTTAGGAATGGAAGTCGAGACTATTTGGTGGCTACTTGGATGTGCAAGAAGTTGATGCTGACATTTCTAACTTGGGAAATTATGTGGTCGGTGATACAAAATGTTCTAAGATTTGAATGCAAGGAGGTGAGTACTTTGGATCATGAGTTCATTCTGATGTGTTAGTGGTGAAGCATGACCCCTGGTGTAGGGGACCAAATGGATTTGTCCTGGATGAGTCTGGAACTCAGGGAGAGAGGGCCAGATGCTGGCTTCCTTGTATTAGGTTTGCCAAGGGAGGAACACACGAGGCCAAGTTGGTAAAGCAAGAGCGATTTAGGAAGGCATCAGAGGGGCATGGGCTGAGCTCAAGATGGCACCAGCTCTGACTGTGAGGAGGTGCTAAGCTTATAAAGGATCTGTGGTTGGAATCTGTGGCTGGAGTTAATGGCAGGAACTCGTGGCAGGAACAATGAAGAAGGAGGAGGGGAAGGTCAGGGGAGGGGAAGGGGGTCAAGTCCCATGACAGAGGGCAGTTAATCCTTGTAGGTGGTTCGTCTATGCAGACAGTTGTTTTCCACAGGCCATTGTTTCTTGCTGCCCAACCTGAGCTTCTACATTCTGGGGAAAGTGTGTCCACAGCAGGTGTCCAAGGTGAACAGCCACATTTAAGGGCTGGGGGTAGGGGGTGGGTCTGTCTCCATCCTCCTGGAAACCTATCCTCTTGGGACTCTGCCTTTTTCTGTGAATGTTCCTTCATGAAGGAGAAAATTGCTCTTGGACGCTGTTCAGCTGCCCTTAAGCTGAAACTTACTCTCCTAGTGAATATCATCTTAATTCTCCAAATCGATGTCTTTTCTATAAATTGAGGTCTGACTTAGAGATCTGAACTCCAAGTACTCATGCTATGGGTCAAGGACCATCTAGGATCTATCCTCTTCTTCACATCCTTCACTAGAGACTGAACCTAACTAGGCACACCCCTCAACAGTCCCCCACTGCCCAAATTTGTTCCCTCTCTTTCCACTCTTCTCAATAACTCCTCCACCACCATCGTTCGACCTCTTCTCCAGCCACTGACTTGAGATTGTCCAAGGGCACCAAAGAACGCCTCATGGCTACGTGTAATGGGATACGATTTATTCTTTCTTGCCAGTTGACCTCTTTTCAGCATTTGAAACTGACAACTTCATTGAAAATCTTTTCTTAGCTTTCTTAATTGACTCTTTCCTGTTTTATTTTTCCTCCTAATTCTGGCTATTTCCTTTCTGTTCTCTTAGCCAAATCCTTATCCCCTGAAAATATCTTTTTATTCGTTTTATCATCATGAAATTATTTTTTTGATTTTCAAATTGACACACAATGACTGAAAAATTAAAGCAATGCAGAATAGTACTAAGTTGATGGAATAAAATTATGCCAAGATCCATCACCTATAGGATATGTGTGTATATATATATATATATATATATAAAACCTAAGGTTAATATCTTTTTTTGTTTGTTTATTTGTTTGGCTACACCCACTGCATATGGAAGTTCCTGGATCAGGGATTGAGCCCAGGCCACAGCAACAACCCGGGCCACTGCAGTGACAATGCCAGATCTTTAACCCACTGTGCCGCAAGGGAACTCTTTAGGTTAATATCTTGATGGCCGTTCTGTCTCCTCCAAGTCTCTCTTCCTCTCTGAAGTAGACTCAGAATTATATCTAAACAATGTGCTTTTCCTTGGGTTTTTTTTTTTTTGGAGTTATTTTCAATTTTGGAGGCTATTCTACCAATCGTGATGATTGCCAGAGGAACTGTTCTTTTGTATTCAGTTTGAAAAACTCAACACCCATCAGCACTTTGTTGGCCCGGTAGTGAGCATTTTATAGGGAAATCTTTTCTCAAGCAAAGCAAAATCCAATATGCTTTGCTGAATGGCTGGTAATAGATTCTTTATTATATTCTAAATATAGCGTGAGCATTAGAAAGGGGGTAATAGCACTGCTTATACTAGATTGAAGGATATTAGGGAGAAGCCCAGGAAAGATGGACAGTTTTTATTTTACCTTCAAACTTATTACAGTACCATCCAAGTTGGATGAAGCAGATAGTACTTTTGCACCCCCACTCTGGGTTACCACAGGGAAAACAGTCTTCTACAATACAACACTGTTTTTTTGTTTTGTTTTGTTTTTGTCTTTTTGTCTTTTCTAGGGCTGCTCCAGTGGCATATAGAGGTTCCCAGGCTAGAGGTCTAATCGGAGCTGCAGCTGCTGGCCGACGCTAGAGCCACGGCAACGCGAGATCCGAGCCGTATCTGCAACCTACACCACAGCTCACGGCAACGCCAAATCCTTCACCCACTGAGCAAGGCCAGGGATCGAACCTGCAACCTCATGGTTCCTACTCAGATTCGTTAACCACTGCGCCACAACGGGAACTCCTACAATACAACAGTTATCCCGTTAACCGTTGCTTACACCAGGGTTGGATGGCTCCCTGGATTGAATCAGTCCAAGTGGATTCGTGAGCACTTGGAGTAGAGGGGCAAATGTTCCAGACTAGATTGGCTGCTTGCTTGAACTAAAGAAATACACATTTAGGATGTGATATTGGTCACATTTTTTTTTTTTTTTCCTAGGGCCGCTCCCGCGGCATATGGAGGTTCCCAGGCTAGGGGTTGAATCGGAGCTGTAGCCACCGGCCTACGCCACAGCCACAGCAACGTGGGATCCGAGCCGCGTCTGCGACCTACACCACAGCTCACGGAAATGCCGGATCCCCAACCCACTGGGCAAGGCCCGCAACCTCATGGTTCCCAGTCGGATTCGTTAACCACTGCACCACAACGGGAACTCCCTGGTCACCCTTTTCTACACTACCAGCTGGAAACCAGAAAAGACAAGGTGGGCTGTGACTTAAAGACAACACATATATACAGAGAAGGAGAGTAGAGACTGAAAAAAAGAGAGTTATGACAATATATGTTGTTGATTCTTGTTGCAACTCTGTTCTTGGAGGCTGTGGGATTCTCTAACATGCTTACTTGGTTTACTATCTGTTTACAATCAAACCAACTTAGTACAAATTATAAGTAGATAGTTGTATGTTTATAATCAGACAATACTATGCTATAGCTTTGTTTTATAAACAAGTTTCCAGGTCAGTAAATATAAATCTATAAGGGCTGTATTTTATTTTTGATAAACATTCCATAATAAGTTCTTTTTACTAACGGGTATTAAGTTTTCCAGTGGGTTCATTCCCACAATGACTCCTTGAATATACTTTTTTTTGGCTTGGTCAGGGCGCACCCATGGCATATGGAGGTTCCCAGGCTAGGGGTCGAATCAGAGCTGCAGCTGCCAGCCTAAGCCACAGCCACAGCAACGCAAGATCTGAGCCACTTCTGCACCCTACACCATAGTTCACAGCAATGCCGGATCCCCAACCCACTGAGTGAGGCCAGGGATCAAACCCACGTCCTCAAGGATACTTTGGATTCATTTTCCGCTGCACCACAAGAGAAATTCCCAGAATATACTTTTTAAAAAATGCACAATTATCCTTTTCTCACGAATTCTGTAATTCAGATTGCTTGTCAAAAAATATTTTCATTCAAAGTTATTACATAATGTCATACTTCACTCCAAAAAATTATATTAGTTTGCATTTTCTTTGAGTGATTTGGATATATTATTTCCATAAAGTTATTGCCAACACTAGACTTTGTAAATAATTGCAATATTTGTAATCTGGTAGGAAAGTTCATGACACATTTTCAACTTCGAATTTATTTGATCACCAGTGAAAATGAACATCACATGTTTATTGGTGATTTTATATTTCATATTTTGTGAGTTGCCGCTTGGTGATTTTTGACCTTTTTATGGGGGGGAGAGTTTACTTTTTTTTTTTTGACCTTTTTTTCTTTTTTGGTCTTTTTAGGCCTGCACCTGAGGCATTTGGAGATTCCCAGGCTAGGGGGCTAATTGGAGCTGTCGCTGCCGGCCTGCACCAGAGCCACAGCAATGCAGGATCTGAGCCGTGTCTGTGACCTACACCACAGCTCATGGAGATGCCGGATCCTTAACCCGCTGAGCGAGGCCAGGGATCAAACCCGCAACCTCATGGTTCCCATTCGGATTTGTTTCTGCTGCACCACCACGGGAACTCTGATTTGGGAGTTTACATTTTATCATTGGTTTGTAAGAAAATCTTTACATATTAGGACATTGACTCTCTATTGTCCGAGCTGCAACAACCTCCTCCCCACTTCGTTCTTTGTCTTCCCTTGATTTTTGACCTTGTCCAAATGCATATCTTTTGGAAGAGTGCAGGCATTTACTTTCATTTTTTTCCTTAGATTTCTTACTTATGAAATGAAAGGCAATAGTTTTCCTCCATATTTTATTCTGGGATTTTTAATTTTTTTATTTTTAAAATATTTGATCCACCCCAGTTTCTGACTTTTTGGATTCTCCACCCACAACCATTTGTTCCTGAAATTCTTTCATTCTATCTCTATAATATCTTTGGAATGTATCCTCTTGTTCCTCCTCCAACTTCCTTACATTGGCCAAGAACTCATTATTTTTGGCTGATGTTACCGCAACAACCTCCTAACTAGTCTCCCTGCTTCCAATCTGAGAATTCTAAAATTCAATCCCAGATGTTGCCAGAGTGGTTTTTCCAAAAGCACTCCTGGGGAACTTCCAGGAAAGATTTGGATTTGAGTGCAGCCATTTAATTTTTTTTTTTTTCTTCCAAGATTTCCGTGGAAGATACTAGCTTAAGCAGTTTGAACTACTCTACAATTTTCACAAGGCAACCCTGGCCATATTTTAAGCTTTCTTGGAATTAGTTTAAAATCCTACTAGGATCTCACATTTCAGAAAAAGAGGAGGTCGGAGTTAGCCTTGTCTTGGATCTTCTGACTTGATGTAAAACACTACTAACCCCCTAAATGGTCTTCAGAGCAAGAGGATTTCTGTGAGTTTGATAATATTCCCTCCAGGATGAAGATGTTTACTAAACATTCGGAAACTCCTTCACGTTTCCAAGCCTCACTGCAGTTCGGTTTGAGCCATGGAATTGTTTTTTGTCCATTGGCTGGGAGCAGATGTGAGATGTGACATGTCCGAGGAGAAGCCCCTAGAGCCAGCATATGGTTACTCTGTTTTATTGTCTCCCTTGGCCATGAAGGTGTGATCAGATAGAGGCACTTTACTCATCCTGTGACCTGTAATTCCCAGGGACCAGGAATCCAGTCAATTCACAGTGAACTTGAGTCAGGAGTGAAGAAGGAATCACTGAGCATTGAGCATCACTGAGCATCATGCAACCGTAATTCTAAGAGACCAAGGCAGAAACTGCAGGTCCTCTTATTAAAGTCTGAGCTCTGAAGTAGGCTGCGTCTAGGATCTCAGTCTCATCCTCGGGGTGATCTTTACCCTGAGGCCATTTCTTACATTGAGATCTTTTTGCTGTCTTGAGAGGTAGGCAATGAGAAAGAGCTTTGTTTTGGAACCTAGGGATCCTGGCTCTCTTATACTTCCTCTCAATTATTATTGAAATTGAAAACTAAAGAGTTCCCTTTTTAGCTCATGTCTTTCCACTGGTACTTTGTTATGTGTTGCTGAACAAAATCAACTGGCACTTTCAACGATTCTTCTTTGGAATCTCCTTAGCCAAATCTATGAATTTATTTTGTATAGTATAGTGTCATTTCTACTAAGTTCTGGTGATCAAAGAATTCACGGGCAAGCTCAGATTCAAAAGAGGCAGAAATGGATTGGGATGGGTGTCCAAGACTGTGCCGTCTTCTTTCATCTGCCACAATCTGTCTCCGGCCACAAATACATTCCTCCCATGTGAAAAACGAACCCATTCTCTTCTAAGACTAACCATGTCTTACTCCATTAAGGCATTGATTCAAATTCCAGAGAATTATCATCTAAATCAAGTCCTGGTATAGATAAGGCTCTTTAGATTTCTTGATAATCTTGAGTATGATTCCTCTTGACCTGAAGACCTATGATTTAAAAAAACCAAGCTATCTATTTCCCAAATACACCTACCATGCAATAGCAAACACAACAGGCATTAAAAGGAGGGAAATGAAGTGCCCACAGCAGTTGTTAGTTTAAAGCCCTTCTGAAATACACCCAGGAATGTGTTGTTTGTTCCTTGATCTGGTCTCAGTTTTACTCTCCAGTAATGACTTTCCATGGCTCCTGGTTACAAGGTCTAAGACTATTCCATTCCATAAGAAATAGGGAACTTCGATATATTGCATGTGTGGCCCTAAAAAGACAAAAGAAGAAGAAGAAGGAGGAGGAGAAGAAGAAAAAAATCAGGCATGCAACTGAGTAGCCTTCTCAGCCTTCTTCCCACAGAAAATTGGAGACCCATATATCCATTTTATAAGTTGCCAGTACATCCACAAATTTGCTTCTCTTAAATATTATGTGCGTTTCCTATCAATCACACTAAGCTTCCCTCCATTAGATGAAAATAACACTCACAAATCTCTCCATGACAGGCTCTCTCTGGCTTCATTTTTGAGTCAGAGTACTGTGGAACAACCCTTTTTAAGATGCTTAGGAGTCTTTTTGTTTTGTCGAGAGGGTCCATGAGCCATGCCCATAAATCTTTCTGAAGTATTAAAAAGAGAACCTCAGTCTCAATCTTGAGATGCTCTTTACCCTGAGGCCATTTCTTGTATTGAAATCTTTTTGCTGTCTTAAAAGAGTCTAGGAGTAAGAAATCGTTTTGTTTTTGAACCTAGCAATCCTGGCTCTCTTATAGTTCCTCTAAATTATTATTGAAATTGAAAACTAAAGAGTTCCCTTTTTAGTTCATCTCTTTCCATTTCTACTTTATTATATATTGCTAAATAAAATCCACCAGCACTTTTGACATTCTTCCTGGGAATTCCCTTAGCCAAATCTATACATTTATTACATATATTTTATCCCGTACCTCAGGCAACAATGTTTCCAAACTTTTCACCATTAAGGATACAGATTCTTTTCACTCTAGTCTCTAATAACAAGTTCCTTACTGAACTTCAAGTTTTAAGACTCTTTGAGACTTTCGTTTACAGCTCAGTCCAAAAGACAAGACCACATATCTAGTGCTGTTGCTGTTGGCACCCCACTCTGGGTACCAACTTGTGATCTGATCATTTATTGTTATATCACAAATCATTTCAAAACTTAGATGCATAAAACAAAAGCAAATTTATTATGCTCATAATTATTTGAGCCTGGGATTCACTTAGGGTATAACAGGGACTATTATTATTCGTCTCTGCTGTAAACACAGCAACAGATAATTAATAATGCTATTCTACCCTTTTTTCATGACAGCATGAGGGGCAGAAACATTTTCTTTTTAGTTCATAGGTTTAGGGATCAGTATGTAGAGATCTTGGACTTTGTTCTAAACGCCAGGTTTGAATAGGACTTTCAGGTAGATTCCTTTGGGGACTGTGTGTATATGTAGAAGGAAGGGAAGCGAATATTCATGAAAAGAAGGGTGGCTGTTGAACACAGCACTGTATTCACAATATCTGCTGTTCCTGCCTCTGGGGAAGGATAATACTTCTTCACTTCATTGGGACCTGATAAACCATGTAACTTTCCTTGGCCATGTAACTTTCCTTGGCCATGAAATACGAGCAGAAGTGAGATGTGCCATTGTGAGCAGGAGTTTTCTAATCACCTTAAGATACTTCCTTTCCATCTCTTCCCTCTTCCATGAGTGACAGGTCCTAGATAAGTGCTACTTCCTCAGCCTTGGGCCTGGAGTGAAAAATACATATAGCAGCTGATTTATGATGGGTGTGTAGTGTGAGCCAGAAGTCAACGTTTGTTGCAAGAAGCTATTGAAATTTCAGGCCCACTTGTTACCGCAGCATTACTGAACCTAAGTGGACTCATACAGTGACCCTCCAGTTCTCTTTCTGTTGCTGCAGTTGTAGAGACTCCCTGCCTGCTGTAAGTCCCTGTGTAGTGGTGGGGAGAAGAGCCCATGTGGACCTTCACTGGATTTGTAATAGAAACAATAAATCAATGCTTTTTTTTTCCTGTTAAACCTCTGAGATGTGGGAATTAAGCATTTTCAAAAAGTTGCAACATAAATAATCTGCTCTGACTAGTACAGACCTCTTTTGAGTATTGTTCCTATCTTTACTGAAAATGTTATTTCTTCATTGCGGATTTTTGCATTAATTTTGATGTTTTAAAATATTGTTTTAAAATCATATTTTTTTGATTACTGGGTATTGGGGGTCATCCTAAATTTCGCACAAATTGAGTATCTTTCTTGCTTCCCCTTAATCATGGTCCTGCCCTGAGGTGATGCAGATGAATACAATTTTGTTTTCGAAGACGCGACCTTATTATCTATTATAACCATAATGCTCTGAATCCTAAGACATCCTGGCCAGAGTATGACAGGACCATCAGAAGCATAAGGGCATGGGATTTTTATAGATAGAAAAAAAAATCTTAGTGATAAAATAGCTTAATCTTTCTGTTACAGAGAAGGAAACTGAAACTCAAAGGGATAAAATAATTTGACCAAAGTCACATAGATGATAAATTATAGATCTTCTATCCAAACTCATTATCTTTTGCCTCGTTTAGCATTCATTTTGCTACAATAAAAAAGAAACCCAATTCTAGATCCTTTTCTTCACAAAAAGAAATCATCTCCTTGTTAAATTTCATCTGGATATTCTGAGATGTAATGTTGAGAAATAAAAAAAATCTGGAGTTCCTTTCCTGTAACTCTAGAGCATGATTTTACTCCAGTTTAGTCTATAAATTGACATGGATTATGAGGTTGTATGGTATTTAGCTTTATGATAATTACCTATTTGAATAGCTGATAAGAGTTAATTTATCCTGAAGACAACTAGAAATAAAAGAATAATTGGGTTATAAAATTAAAGCAATAACATCTGTAGTTTCTACTACATTGAACACATTTGATGTAGAGAATATTTCAATTAGGCTGAAAAAAAACCCTGTGAATGCTTTTTCATCCTTATATTCTTCCCCAAAAGATAAAAAGGCCTAGCACACTCGAAAAAATAATCAAACTAGAAAACTCTCTTAGCTTTGGATATTTCACTAGAGAAAACTATCTAATTCTGACCTCAAACACTCTTACATGACCCGTCATTGCTGAAGTGAAATAAGTGGTCAGCCTTCTGTGACTTTAGTGTAGTTTTATGAACAGACAATCTTTACATGCTTGATGGCTGTGCTTAAATCTGACTGTCATAGATTCCAATCCTGGTACCACTGATGACTTTTGGTAAGTTCCTTAACCTCTGTGAGTCTCAACTTTCCTACCTATATTCACTCATGACTTTAAAAAAATTGAACTATAGTTGATTTATGATATTGTGTTTGTTTCAGGTATACAGCAAAATGAACATATATTCTTTTTCAGATTCTTTTCCATCATAGGTTATTATAAGATATTGAATATAGTTCCCTGTGCTGTACAGTAAGTCCTTGTTGGTTATCTATGTTATATATATTAGCATGTATCCAGTAATCCTATAGTCCTAATTTATCCCTCCCTACCCTTCCCCCTTGGGTAACCATAAGTACATGTTCTATGTCTATGAATCTGTTTCTGCTTTGTAAATAAATTCATTTGTATTATTTTTTAATTTCACATATAAGTGATATCATATATTTTCCTTTTTTGCCTGACTTACTTCATTCAGTATGATAATCTCCATTCATGTTTCTGCAAAGGGCATTATTTTGTTCTTTTCTATGGCTGAGTAATATTCCATTATATATGTATATACCACATTTTCTTTATCCAATCATATGTCGATGGATACATGTTGTTTCCATGTCTTGGCTGTTGTAAATAGTGCTGCTATGAACATTGGGATGCATGTGTCTTTTCAAGTTAAGTTTCATCTTTTCTGGATATACACCCAGGAGTGGGATTGCTGGATCATATGATAACACTCATGACCTAATTAAACCAGTGTGAACTGGTGGCCTTCTTTGTTTCAGACACTCTGCTGAACTCTAGGGGCAATGGGAAAGATGTACCAATGGCTTATGATAAAAGATGGCCATAAGCCTCCACACAAGACAAACTTTGGTGTATCTGGTATATCTTTGTTTTCTTATTACTGAAATTTTTTCCATTAATCAAAATAAAATGGTTGACGTGACAAGAAATAGGCTTCTCCTTCTAATGTGTTTGACTTCAGAGTTAACAGGCAGTTAGGAGGTAAATTTATATTCTGATATATCAAACTTGGAGCATGTGGACCAAGGATGGATAACAGGTATTGAGTAAAAGGAGGGTGGAAGGCAGAATCCTGATCATAGCTAATATTTATGCATGTATGCATGTGTGTTTGTGTGTTTTTAACTTATTAATCGTGGTGCACATTTTGCTTGTTCAGCTATTATTTCAACTCTAGACCTGACTTTTTGGTTTCCTTTTTGATAAAGCTGCTGAAGTCAGTGGCCCGGCCCTAGTGAAGCCATGGACCAAGAGGAATCAGTACCACGCTACTGACTGGTACCACCTACTGTCAGCCGTCACCATCTCAGTGGAGCAAAACTTTGGCATTTAGACAGGGGATGGCGGATGAGAGCAAATCCAGCTTGATTCTTTGAACACTCCTTGATTTCAAGAGTCTGGAAGAAATGAGCCCCTCATTTTTCTGTCTGGGAGAATGGGTTAGGAAGGACTGGGTAAAACAATTCACACTTCCTTAATCCCTGAGTTCACTCAGGGACCATCTGAAACAGACGATAAGGAAGAGTGGCAAGTCCTAAAGAGCATGAATGGTTTAGTATGATAAGCACAGAATGCTTGTGCTGCAGTAAAAGTATGAGTCCAGAGAGTAAGCTGAGGAAGATGTATGTAGGGGAAAAATCAGAGAAGGCATATTTGCTATTCTAAGGGGTTTTGTTTGAAATCAAAAGTAATGGGGGCTTTTGAAGCGTATAAACCAGGGGATAGTAGAGAATATTAGCAGTGTCAGTGTATTGAACTGTGAGGAAGACTTACCCAATGGTAAGATAGATTATAAAGAGAGTAGGCTAGTTGAGTTTTTTTGGGTTTTTTGTTTGTTTGTTTGTTTTTTCATTTTAGGGCCACACCTGCAGCATATGGAGGTTCCCAGGCTAGGAGTCAAATCAGAGCTACAGCTGCCCGCCTACACCACAGCCACAGCAACATGGGATCTGAGCCTCATCTGCAACCTACACCACAGCTACAGCAACATGGGATCTGAGCCTCATCTGCAACCTACACCACAGCTCATGGCAATGCCAGATTCTGAACCCACTGAGCAAGGCCAGGGATCAAACCCGCATTCTCATGCATACTTAGTCAGGGTCTTAACCCGCTGAGCCATGATGGGAACTCTGACCTTTTTTTTTTTTTAATGACAGGCTTTCATGTGATAAGGTTTCCCTACGATACTGCCTAAGATAGGTGAAGGGTCACGTAATCTACTCCGGTCCCTTGCCCTTGGGAATACAAGTAAAGGCTTTCTATTGCCAAATGGAATCCTGGAGGCCATCTACGATTGGCATATCCACTGGCGCATCTACAGTTGGCATATCCATTCCTTTTTTTGTGACTATAATTAGGCTGTATATAGATTCCAAGGGTTGGATTGGATGGTCTATAAAGCCAACTTTTAACTTCATAAAAAATACTTCCCTCAAATTTCTTCCATTCAACTGCAGTGACTAAATTTTTAATTTTCAGAATATAGAACCCATTCGTTTCCCTGGGCAAAAGCAAAGCATTTCCATTCCCCCACCATTTACCGTGTCAAACACTCCTGAGACCTTCATGTTTTCTTTGGATAGCTCCCGTAGATCCCTGAAAAGGTGCACTCATGGTTGTGTGAGTGTGTTTACTACATTGTGTGTGTTGCCATCTTTTTTGCTCCAGCGCCCAAAAAAGAAGCTCCAGCATCAGGTACATTACCTTGTATTTACCTGCTGAGGCGCTACCTTGTGGGGTAATTCCTGAGAGCATAGCAGACCGAACAGCTACTGCTGACCTGCCAGCCTCTTGCCTAGTCACACAGAACTTTTCTAAAATGACCTATAAACACATGAGCTAGGTCTGCATATGACGATGTCCTCCGTCTTTTCCTGCTCCCCAGAGTCTGTGCATAAAGGAGAATAATGTCTTAAAGTTCAGTCACTTTCTGTGACACTTTATCATTCTAATAGCCATAAAATTACAAATACTGCATCTTCTATTTTTCTGCACAGTCGCTAGGGAAACAAATTCATGGTGCATGTCTTTCTTCAGAAAGCGAAACTGACTAAAGGTCAGGGGGTTCCCTTTTTATTTCAATTTGTTGCTATTTCATTTGGGATTTATCCTGTTTGCAGTCTCTTCCTTTCTGACCCCCTAGCATCAAAATATAAAGATGATCAATAACTAGAACTGGAAAAATTCAGATATGTGAAATGATGTGCAGGAAAGGGGCTGGCATCTTTTCAATGTCTCCATAGAGAGTTTTAACTTTATTCTCCGTGGAAGGAGGGTTTGGGGATGCACACATTCTATATTCCCATTTTTAACAACCCATGCCATCATGTTGATGCCAAACTGAAATTACCAGGACTTAATCACTCTTAAAAGACCTTAATGGATCCCTGTTGCCTATAAGAACATCCTGGACTCCATCAATCTCTTTCAGTTTCAGCTCTTTCAACCATGAGCCATTTGACCTCAACTCCTGATTACTTATCCTTGTACCATCTCATGGGCTTTCATGCTCATATACCTTTGTATCTTCCATTCCTTCTGCCTGAGATACTGTTCAACTCAATCATTTAGAGCTAGATGACAAACTCTACAGGGCAGGGATCATGCACCTACAGTGGCAAACCCAGCATCTGATGTGTAATAGACACTCAATAAATGTTTGTTTACTGACTGCCTGACTCAGCTCAAAGCTTATCTCTTTCTTCCTGAGTTATGTTTTTTGATATTTCTTTCTGTGGGTGGCCAGAAGGACCTATAGGTTATATATATCTATATACATATACACACATATTATATATATTTTATATATATATATATTTTTTTTTTAAAGAGAAGGTATGATTTATTTGGATCCATTAGTGAACAGTCTATCACCGTCTGCCTTCTGGTCCCAATGATTCAAGGGTGAAATATACTCATCCCCTTTTAAAACCTTCAAAGTCTCTCCAAGCAGGCATCAAGCTCAAAGTCCATAACCCCATTATCTGTACCTTCATATGTAGATGAAGCTCTTTGGGGGTAGCTCTTCTTTATCCAGAGAACTGGGAGCTAAACTAATAACATATTTCCTCCCTCTTTGCCCTTCCCACACACCTGATATGAATGGTAAGAGAGACAGGACAATCTCAGTCTCATCATTCAGTTCAATAATAGGATTAGCAAAAGACACAACAGAATTTACTGGCCCACAGTGTGGCTGAAATCCAGTGGGAATACCATCTAGGAGTAGAGAAACGTCCTTAATGGGTCCTTCCGTTTTCTGGAAGATTCCTTATCATATATTTGGAAATGCCTTTGTGTTTTTCCTTTACATTTAGCCAGATATGAAAGTATAGGCTATGGCTTGTTCCCTCAGCCCTGTGAAGATATATTATCCCATTGCCTCAGGCATTAATGGTTGTGGATGAAAAGTCTGCTGACAAGGTAATTTTCATTTCTTTGTGGGTCATATGTTTCCTTTCTGGTAACTTAAAGATCATTTTTCCTTCATGTTCCTAACTTTCCTTAGGATATGTCTGAATGTGCATTCATTTTCGCTTATACTATCTGGATTTGGGTGCATCCTTCAGCAAATCTGGAAAATTCCCAGCCATTATCTTTTGAAATATTCCTACTCTGCCGCTCACTTTATTCTATATTTTAAAGTTTTCTATTAGACATATTTTGGAGACTATCAATTTATTCTTCATGTTTCTTAATTATTGTTCAATGGAAAAATAATTTTATCTCTCTGCATTTTATTGCATTCTCCGTAGTACTTTCAATTCACCAATTCTTGCTAATTGTATCCAGTCTAGTTTATATCATCTACTGATTTAAAAATTTTGAGGATCCTATTTTTCATTTCCAACATTTCTAGGAGACACTTTTTAATATACATTTTATAACCAGTTGTATCTTCTTATAACTTCTAGGTGTTTTTTTAAGTAATGTTATTTGTTATTTCTTCCTTTTTTTCTTTCAAAGAATTGGAACATTAATTAATAATTAGATCTGCACTTTTCCCGGCTTTATGGACATACAATTGACATAAATTTGTGTAAATTTACGGTGTACAGTGTGTTGATTTGATAGCTTACATATTTGCAAAATGATTACCGCTAGAGTCTTAGCTAACAGCTCCATCTCATCCTATAATTCCTATTTCTTTTTTGTGGTAAGAACTTTATGATTTACTCTTTAGCAACTTTCAAGTATATAACACAGTACCATTAACTATAATCAATATGTTGCATATTAGATCCCAAGAATCTATTCATTTTATAACTGGAATTTGTACCCTTCAATCAACGTCTCCCCAACCTCCCCCCACCCCCAATCTCTTCCCAGCTCCTGGTAACCACAACTCTGCCCTCTGTGTCTCTGAGTTCAGCTTTTTCATATTCTGCATGTAAGTGATCTCATGCAGTATTTGTCTTTCTCTGTTGGACTTATTTCACTTAGCATAATGCCCTCAAAGTCCACCCAAATATCCAAGTTGTTTGCAAATGACAGAATTTACTGCCTTCTCATGGATGAATAATATTTCACATATATTATATATAATGTATTCAAATTCATATATATTATATATAATCTATATATAATTTCACATACATTATATATTCAAATTATTTTATATATTTGAATATATATGTGTGTGTGTGTTTTATATATACATAATTCAAATTCACATGTTCTTCCCCTCAGCAAGGTACTGGACCCTCTCCCCTTGAAACCCAGACTTCTGCAAAGCCTGTCTCATCGGCGGGCGATTACCTAAGACAGTGTTTCGAGGGGCTCACAGGCCGTGTCTGAGAGGGGCTGGAGCCCATTCATGGGCAAAGCAGGGTGCACAGCCAAGACCAAAGTCTATTAGCCTATTATCTGGAACGGGTGGGTGGCGGCGGGCTCCTCTCAGGTCCTTTAGCATATAGTGCTGGATCCCATGGCTCCCTAAAGGTACTTTTGTCCATGGATGGATGTTTTATCTTTGTTGATGATTGGGGGGAAAGGGGGACAAAAATGAGAGACGCCCTATGCCGCTATGATGCTGACATCACCCTCTGGAGCAAAATCATTTTCATGTTAAAGTCAGATTATTCTCTTATGTTCATTATTGTTATTTTCATTAATGATTACTCACTGCTGAGTCTTCCTTGTGGATTCTATAGGATTTCCTCCTTAACATTAGATATCCCTGAAGATGTTATTAGTTTGTATCGTTGTCTCCTCTTTGGTGAAAACCTTTTTTCCCTCCCTCTTTTTCTCTGTGCTCTCTCCTCCCTATTTAGCAGTTTGGCAGCTGGCTCTTCAAAGACCCCGGGTCCAGAACCCAATTGTCTCTTGCTGGATTAAAGCAATTGTTGATCATATTGGACTAACGCAGATGGAGCTACTGAGCCACTGGGCGGCTCGTCCAAGTTTAGGAGAGAGACAGTGTCTTCTCCCTCCTGCCTGCCTCACTATCTCATTCTAGTAAATCTCAGCTTTTTCAGCTTTCTTTCAGAGGTGGGAAAAGACAGTCTAGCTCCTGAGCTCCAACAGCAATCTTGGCTCTTGTCCCTTTCTGTCGTGGGGAATGTTTAGTCTCCATTTTTCTTGCAGGAGCCAAACTCCTGGCTGCCTTTTGACAGCTTCAGGAACCCCTTTAACCACCTTCAGCTTCTCATCTATTGGTAATTACCTTGGCTGTTTCGGAGTTGGTGGAACACAGACTGGAGCACAGGACTTTTATTTTGTGGTTAAAGGAGAGGTTATGTTTTTCTCGGTCACTCTCACAGGATACAAATGAGGAAACTTGTTGCTCTAATGACTACAGAACATAATCTTATTGCCCTAAAGACCCTTCTTGTGACCATGAAGAAAAAAGAAGAATGTGTCAAATATAAGAACATTATATTTTATATATATATATATAAAACTTTTTTTTTTAGGGCCACACCCGCGGCATATGGAAGTTCCCAGGCTAGGGGTCGAACCGGAGCTGTAGCTGCCGCCCTGCACCACAGCCACAGCAATGCTAGATCCCAGCTGCATCTGCGACCTACACCACAGCTCACGGCACCATTGGATTCCTTAACCCACTAAGTGAGGCCAGGGATCAAACCCACCTCCTCGCGGATACTAGTCAGATTTGTTACTGCTGAGCCACAGTGGGAACTCCATGAACATATATTTTTAATTTATGTCTTTTATATCTTATATGACTGTGCCCCTTCATTAATTACTTTTTAAAATTGAAGTCCAGTTGATGTACCATGCGGTGTTAATTTCTACTGTACAGCAAAGCAATCAGCTATACACATATATGTATATGTACACATTTCTTTTAATATTCTTTCCATTATGGTTTATCACAGGATATGAAGTATAGTTCCCTGTACTCTGCAGTAGGACCTGGTTGCTTATCCATTCTATATGCAATAGTTTGCATCTGCTAATGCCAAACAAATTACTTTTTATATTTGGTCATTTGCTGCCATGTCTTTGCAATAGGCATGGGGCTTTGAGAAGTGTACCTTATAATTCTCCCTTGACCAGAAGTCAAGCTATACATTTGTAACTCCCCTCCCCATGGAGGCAGTCCTGAACTGTCCAGATTCCCCTTAGAACCAAAGCACTCATTCCTCAGCTTCTGCGCATAGTGGTTGCTGACTGCTCACAGCTGGGTCACTCTGCAGGAATTGTTTCAGCTGCCTTGCCCAAAATTACGGCCTTTCCTCAGGAGCCGTGACATTCCAGTGACCAGTCAAATGAAGGCATAGAGACCTGGCTTCCCTGATTCAATTCAGGATAATAATAAAAGACCATCCCTCTCCCCTCGCGCCCCATCATTCAGAGCTCCCTGTGGGATGAGCTCAGGCTTTTGCTGCAGCTGCATTGCTCTTTAATTTCTTCCTTTTATCAGTTTTGCTTCCCTCACTGTTTTACCGGTGTTCATTCCAAGAGCACCTCTAACTGATCTCCATCTCAGCAGCCTGCATCCTGGGGAACTTTGTTTAAGGCACACAGAGTGGACCACATCTAAGTCTCCGTAAGGGGCTCATCCAGCTGCTTCCTCGGAGCTGACATTCAGGAACGTGTGGGGAATAAATCCACGAGTAAAAGCAGAGTGACTCGAATTTGACCTGCTCTGTTTTCCCACGCTACATAATTTTTTTGCTTTTACCAACAAAACTTGGACCTTCGAAGTCTAAGATAGTCTTGAGCCTAGGTAAGATAACATGCACTTGCTCTGCAAGTTTCTATTTTACTTGAACTTCAATGTTGCCTGGATGAGCCTGGCACAGTTGACACTGGTGTCATGCATTGAAGATGAGCTACATGCACACACAGTATTAACGTGGGAGGTGGAGGCAGATAGCGTGATCAAGAACTGAGCCTGCGTGTTCCCATCATGGCGCAGCGGAAGTGAATCCAACCAAGAGCCATGAGGTTGTGGGTTTGATCCCTGGCCTCAATCAGTGGGTTAAAGATCTGGTGTTGCCGTGAGCTGTGCTGTAGGTGGCAGACATGGCTCGCATCCTGCGTTGCTGTGACTGTGGTGTAGGCCGGTGGCTACAGTTCTGATTCGACCCATAGCCTGGGAACCTCCATATGCCATGGGTACAGCCCTAAAAAGATGAAAAGACAAAAAAAAAAAAAAAGAACTGCGCATGGGCTGTAGATTGAAGTTTGGCAGCAGAAGGGAAAGGAGAACGGAGATAACGGTCATCCTTTTTCAAACGTCGCTGGGGTCGGGACAGCATCATGGCTTTACCACCCATAAAGCTGACTCGAAACCTTCGCTAGGGATTCTCCTCTTGGGATTGGCAATTAAGATCTTCCAGGCAACTTTCATCTCAGAGGGCACATTCAGTTGAGCTTACTCTCTGTAGGAAGCACAGAGAGGATGATTCATGTGAAGGTCGGCATCTGGAGAAACAGTGTGGTCTGTTGAGGTGAGGCATTTTGTAAATGTGCTGTCAGGTGCCTGAGCGTTCTCATGAGGACATTGGAATGGTACGTTGCCATGTTGGCATACGTAATAATTAAAACATAAGCATGTCCTGGATCACCCATCAGTGGTGGACCCTATGTTTTACCTATCCTGTATCTTATTTCTTAGTCATCTTTTTTTTTGACTGCCCTTATGGCATGCATAAATTCCCAAGCCATCTTGGATCAAACCCATGCCGCAGAAGCTACCTGAGCCATAGCAGTGACAACCCTTCAACCACGAGGCCACCAGGGAACTCCCAATCATCTTTCTCAAAGCACCATCTTTTCTTTAGGTATGCCCATGCCTCAGCCTGTGTTCTTGGGTTGGATTCTGATTTCCTTTTCTTTTCTTTTCTTTTTTGTTTTTTTAGGGCCACACCTGCGGCATATGGAAGTTTCTAGGCTAGGGGTTGAATTGGAGCTGCAGCTGCTGGCCTATACCACAGCCGTGGCAATGGGGGATCCAAGCCCTGTTTGCAACTTAAACCACAGCTCACAGGCAATGCCAGATCCTTAACCCACTGAGCAAGGCCAGGGATCGAACCCACAACCTCATGGATACTAGTCAGGTTCTTAACCCACTGAGCCATGACAGGGACTCCTGGATTCTAGTTTCTTTATGAAAATCATGGCAATCCTATTTCTCTTGCAAATATTTGTTGCAGAAACTCAGTTTTAAGTAAAGCAGTATTCTTTGGTGACTTAAAAATATGGGGCAAGCTTAAGATTGCCAGGATGGGAGTTCCCGTCATGGTGCAGTGGTTAATGAATCCGACTGGGAACCATAAGGTTGCAGGTTCGATCCCTGGCCTTGCTCAGTGAGTTGGGGATCCAATGTTGCCATGAGTTGTGGTGTGGGTCACAGATGTGGCCCGGATCTGGTGTTGCTGTAGCTGTGGTGTAGTCTGGCGGCTATAGCTCCGATTGGACCCCTAGCCTGGAAACCTCCATATGCCATGGGAAGTGGCCCTAGAAAAATAAAAAAGACAAAAAAAAAGATTGCCAGGATGATTTTTTTTTTAATTTTGTGGTTGGCAAAAGGTATTCCCCACCCCATTCACAGGATATAAAAATGAGAAACCAGTTTCCCTAATTGCCTCTAGTGACCATGCAGGAAGCCATCTTCTGTCCATGCAGGAGGCCATCTGTGTACATGCACGAAGTCATCTTTTGTATGTGAAAGGAGTATCCGTGTCATGCAGGAAGTCACCTATGTACACACAGGAAGTCGTCTAAGTACATGCAGGAAGTCACCTATGTATACACAGGAAGTCGTCTAAGTACATGCAGGAAGTCACCTGTGTACACACAGGAAGTCATCTTGTGACCATGATGGAAGCTAACGTGAATCCACATGTAGAGAAGAGCAGTTAATGACATCTTAAAACTGGAAACTTACTGTTGGTCCTGGCTCCCCTGACTTAATGATAGAAGAAATAATACATTTCCTTATTGTTTAAACAGATTGAGCTGAGGTCTTCTGTTACTTTCAGGGAATACCATATTATTTAACACATTTCCTTACGGTCCAATACTTCTTTGCGTGTTGTTTGTAATTTCATTGGCATCGAGTCATCACTGGTGCCAATGAAAGGCAGCATTTGACTTTAAAGGTCTAGGTAAGCAGAGCAGGCTCTCAGGAGATTGGCATTTCTGATGCCAAAGTATTAATAATGGGAGTTCCCATCATGGCTCAGTGGTAATGAACCTGACTAGTATCCATGAAGATGCAGGTTTGATCCCTGGCCTCATTCAGTGGGTGAAGAATCCCACATTGCTGTGAGCTGTGGTGTAGGTTGCAGATGTGACTCAGATCTCATGTTGCTGTGGCTGAGGCGTAGGCCAGCAGCTGCAGCTTTGATTAGACCCCTAGCCCAAGAACTTCCATATACCGTGAATGTGGCCCTAAAATGGCACACAAAAAAAATATTAATAATGACTTCTGATCGAGGTTGACTATTTCACTGCATGAGTTTACCCCCTCTCTCTTCTATTATTTCAACAAAATGATAGTATAGGAATGAAGTTAATTTCTAAATACTCAATGATAAGGTGATAAGAATGGAGCCATCGGAAGAAAGATCTCATCAAATTTCTGGAAGATGGATAAGATATGAAGAATGGAAACCTGGTGACGCAGAACCAAGGAGGCCACAGCCTAGCATATGTACAGGAAGGAGATTCAAATGAAGAGGGACCCACTGTGTCCTTCCATGTATTTAAAGGTCTCAGCACTATGAAATACCTGGTATAAAAGAGGGTATAAGGATTACAATTGTAGAGTAGAAAACAAGGTCATTAATCAAGAGTCATATATGAAACAGTCAAACCCACTTTGCTCTGGAAGGCGTAATTCTTGGAAGCCAGGCTTGTATCCAATAATTAAAAAAAATTTTTTTAATTAATTAATTTATTTTTCTTTCTTCTTCTTCTTTTTTTTTTTTTGGCCATTTCTTGGGCCACTCCCATGGCATATGGAGGTTCCCAGGTTAGGGGTCAAATTGGAGCTGTAGCCACTGGCCTATGCCAGAGCCACAGCAACCTGGGATCTGAGCTGTGTCTGCAACCCACACCACAGCTCACGGCAACGCCTGATCCCCCACCCACTGAGCAAGGCCAGGGATCGAACCGCCAACCTCGTGGTTCCTAGTCAGATTCGTTAACCACTGAGCCATGACGGGAACTCCACCAATACTTCGTTTTTAAAGGAGTATTCTCTTCCAGAGAAACTGGAAAGCTTCCAAGAAATGTCCTTTGCATTTTATCATTCAGGGGCTCACCGGGTACTGGTTTATTTGTTTCCCCAAACTGGGCTCACTTAGAGCTAATGGCAAAATGAGCCAGTCCATTTTCCAGTATAAGGGACTTCTTCTTGAGCAGGAACAGTCAAAGGTCTTCAAATGAAAGACCCTCCAACATGAGAGAGAGACCTCAAAGAAACAGAGACACAATATCATGCTTGAGGGGGCAGAAGTCATGCAATGAGCAAGGGGGAACTTCCCCAAATTCTAATGTGTGTCCTCGGAGAGATTTGAGAAGATATTAAAACAAGAATAGGACAGCAGTGAAAATGAAAGAAACACACACCAAGAAATGCTCTCCTAGATAGTAGAGATGTATTTGTCAGAATCGAAAAGAATGCAACAGAAACATTGGAAAATTAGGTCTGGGAAGTCTCTCAGAAGCAGAAGAGGAAAACAAAGAGGTGAGGCATGTGAGAAAGAAACCCAAAGGGTTAATGCAGGAGCACTGAACATCTGACCGAGAGACAAAAGACGGGGGAAAGTGTTGAGGAAGTAATGGGGACCGTCTTCCAGAACTGAAGGACTTAATGTTCGATTGAAAATGTACATTTAGGAGTTCCCATCGTGGCACAGCTTACACGAATCTGACTAGGAACCATGAGGTTATGGGTTCGATCCCTGGCCTCTCTCAGTAGGTTAAGGATCTCGAGTTGCTGTGGCTATGGTGTAGGCAGGCAGCTGTAGCTCCGATTAGACCCCTAGCCTGGCAAGTTCCACATGCCATGGGTGCAGCCTTTAAAAGATTTAAAAGAACAAACAAACAAACAAACAAAAAACAAAAACAACTAGGAACCATGAAAATGTACACTGAGTGTGAGCAAAGTGAATTAAAACAAAAATAGGGTTCCTGTCATGGCTCAGTGGTTAACGAATCTGACTAGGAACCATGAGGTTGTAGGTTCGACCCCTGGCCTTGTTCTGTGGGTCAAGGATCTGGCATTGCTGTGAGCCGTGGTATAGGTTGAAGATGCAGCTCGGATCCCGAGTTGCTCTCGTGTAGGCCGGCAGCTACAGCTCTGATTCGACCCCTAGCCTGGGAAGCTCCATATGCCGAGGGAGCAGCCCTAGAAAAAGCAAAAAAGACAAAAAACAAAAATAAAAACCACATGTAGTACATTATTCCAAAATGTCAGAACATCTAGGATAACAGGGAAACCCGAAAAGCAAAATAAAGGGCAAAAAATTCAAAATGAAAACAAAAGGTTGAGGCTCCTGTTGTGACTCCGTGGGTTAAGGACCCAACATTGTTTCTGTGAGGATGCAGGTTTGATCCCTGGCCTGGCTCAGCGGGTTAAGGATCCGGCATTGCTGCAAGCTGCAGTGTAGGTCACAGATGCGGCTCAGATGCGGAGTGGCTGCAGCTATGGCATGGGTCTCAGCTGCAGCTCTGACTAGACCCCTAGCCTGGAAACATCCATAGGCTGCAGGTGCAGTCATAAAAAGAAAAAGACAGAAAGAAAAGAAAAGAAAAAGCCAACATCATACAACCCATCAGCAACTCTAGACATTAGGTATTTTTGACTTTCAAAAGGAAAACCATTTCAATGCAGGATTCAATACCTAGCTAAGTATCAATAAATAGAGTAGTAGAATAAAAGCATTATAAGAGAGTTAAGGCCCAGGAGGGACTCCTCAAAGAAACAGAAGGGCGTGCTAGAATGCTAAATTTGTAGAAGTTGAGCAAAAGTTAAAATATGTCTAAAGTAATTAGTTCTAAAAAAATTGAACTCCAGGCACAAAGTCATAGGCAAAGGAACATTTAATCATAGAAAGAAACGGCTGTGTAGCGAACCACGTTTGAACAGTCATAGTAATGAAATCACAATTGATTTTCAATTTTCAGACTCAACCTACTGATAAAGCCCAGAGGACTAATTACCATTCTAGAACAAAAAAAAAAGCCCTGTAAACTCAACATTATAGAAGCAACACTTCCTGAGAAGCTGGGATGTAGAGACAGAAGCAGAATTGATATCATAGCTATCTTCTCTATTAGGAAGTAAAAATACACAGCTTTGATTGAAGAAAAATGAAAGTTTTAAAAATAGTTTTTTAAAAATTAACAAACAAGGAGTTCCTGTCTTGGCTCAGGGGTTAATGAATCCGACTAGGAACCATGAGGTTGCGGGTTCGATCCCTGACCTTGCTCAGTGGGTTAAGGGTCCAGTGTTGCCGTGAGCTGTGGTGTGGGTCGCAGACGCAGCTCGGATCCCGCGTTGCTGTGGCTCTGGTGTAGGCCAGTGGCTACAGCTCCTATTAGACCCCTAGCCTGGGGACCCCCATATGCCGAGGGTGCAGCCCTAGAAAAGACAAAAAAAAAATTAACAAACAAGATGACACATAATTTTGCACTGTCTGGTTCTTCTATTCTTCTAGAGTTATTTCAACAGGAAGAAAAAGATTCTCTTTTGCAATTGAAAGATACTTTCATGAAAGGAGACTTCAGCTTCCAGTGTTATTATTAAATGAAAATTTTGATTTGTCATCGTGAAAGCAATAACATATGACTCTCATTGTCACAGGCTAATGCAAAATGAGAGGTGAGCCTAATAGACAAAGGATGCTATTGTACCAAGCGAAGGCCAAATAACATCACAGGGAGCTGTACAAAAATAAGTTTTGCAGTTAGTTCATACTAAAAATTGGAGAGACGTTGCTAAAAGGAAAAGAAACTTGGCTAAAGAGATTTATATCCTGTTCACTTAATGGGTGCTGATTTACCACAATATTAAACATATTACCATCACATTCAATTGATGTTAAAAATTAATTTTATTAGTGTTGTGCTTTTGCTGCCTTTAATATGCAAGGTTTCTGGTTGTATACTAGCAAAGCATTTTAGTTTCATTGGAAGAACTAAGGAGAGACACATGTGGATGGCAGTGGGGTCTCCTTTCCTTACTACTGTCCCCTCTGCATAATAGAGCAGCAAGAGTTCCCCTTGTGGCTCAGTGGTTAACAAATCCAACTAGGAACCATGAGGTGGTAAGTTTGATCCCTGGCCTTGCTCAGTAGGTGAAGGATCCAGCATTGCTGTGAGCTGTGCGGTAGGTTGCAGACGTGGCTCGGATCCCTCGTTGCTGTGGCACTGGTATAGGCTGGTGGCTACAGCTCTGATTCGACCCCTAGCCTGGGAACCTCCATATGCTGCAGGAGCAGCCCAAGAAATGGCAAAGAGACAAAAAAATAAATAAATAAAATAAAAAATAAAATAAACGAACATGTTGGTTCAGTGGCTCTGAATTAGTTCAGTGATAGAGGAAGTTGAGACCAGAGCTGGGCTATTCCTTCTCCGCAAAATCTGTTCTTCCTTCCTTCCCTTCTTTCTTTCTTTGCTTCTTTCTTCCTCTCTCTTTTCTTTTTACAGCCACACCTGTGGCATATAGAAGTTCCCAGGCTAGGAGGTGAATCGGAGCTGCAGCTGCCGGCCTACACCACAGCCACGGCAACACCAGATCTGAGCTGCATCTGTGACCTATGCCACAGCTTGCGGCAACGCTGGATCTTTAACACAGTGAGCGAGGGCGGGGATCGAACTCACATCATCACAGAGGCTACATCAGGTCCTTAGCCCACTGAGCCACAAGGGGAACGCCAAGATCTATTCTTTATTTTTCTTTCTTTCTTTCTTCTTCTTCTTATTATTTTGTCTTTTTGCCATTTCTAGGGCCACTTCTGTGGCATATGGAGGTTCCCAGGCTAGAGGTCTAATCGCAGCCATAGCCGCTGGCCTATGCCAGAGCCACAGCAACGCGGCATCCAAGCCGTGTCTGCGACCTACAGCACAGCTCACGGCAACACCGGATCCTTCACCCACTGAGCAAGGCCAGGGATCGAACCCGCAACCTCATGGCTCCTAGTCGGATTTGTTAACCACTGAGCCACAACGGGAACTCCCCAAGATCTGTTCTTTAATCAAAAGAACCGTTGCATAGTTATATAGTTTCCTAGATCCTTGCTACATATAATGTGATCCGTGGACTCCCAGCCTTGGCATCTCCCAGCCTTGGCACCTCTTGGGGGATTGTAAGAAGTGCAGAATCTTGGGCCCCATCCCAGACCAAGCAAATCAGAATCTGCATTTTTTTTTTTTTTTTTTAGCTGCTTCCCTGGCACAGGAACGTTCCCGGGCCAGGGATTGAACCTATGCCACAGCAGTCACCAGAACCATCGCAGTGACAATGCTGGACCCTTAACCCATGAGCCACCAGGGAACTCCAGAATCTGCATTTTTTTACAAGATCCTCAGCTGATTCATGTGCACATTTATGTCTGGAAGGCAGGGACCCTATTATCATGGACACGCAGGGGAATCAGTGGAATCCTTGCCCACGTGCTTCCAACCTGAACATCGACCCTCCCCAAAGACAAGCAGAGTTCAGGGCACTGTGTTTTTCCTGACACTTCTCTGCAAGCATCTCTTAAACGCTCTAGCTGGTGAGTGTGCCCGAAGCCCCATTTCCCAACACTTGGTGGGAGTGCGTTGTTTTCCACCTGCCCTGATTCCTCATCTGTAAATCAGAACAGGACTAACGCTTTTCTCCTAGAGCTGCTGTGACACTTTACAGGGACTAATCCATATAAAGTGTTTCCTGCACAGAGTAACATCTCAATAAAGGTAGTGATAATTATTAGCGATGATCAAAGAGTCCCAGGTGATAACGTTTCGCAGGAAAAGGCTTATCCGTACATAGTCTCCAGCCTCAGCTGTCATCAGGTTCATTTCCCTCATCAATGGCTCATTACTTGATTGTCAACTCCCAGACGCTCTAAGCCACGTACCATCACACCGAAAAACGGCAATTATTACAGGTCTCACGTGGGAAGCATCACAGAGTCGGTGTCCCTTTCATCCCGAGAGGGGTCTGTCCACTGGGGATGGGGGTGGGGAGCAAAGCCTGTGTTGGGGAGTAGACTCTCTTTCATCCTCACAGTCAGTTTGTCCCATGAGCTTCCAAGCCATCCTGCTCCGAGTGCCCATTTTTGCCAAGTCGAGACAGCTTCTTTCCTTTTCTCCTCCGCCTCCTCCTCCTTCTCCTTCCCTTTCCTCTGCTTCTTCCTCTCCTACTTTTTTTCCTGCGGCAGATAGAAGTTCCTAGGCGAGGGGTCGAATCCAAGCTGCAGCCGCCAGCCTACACCACAACCACGGCCACACGGGATCTGAGCCGCATCTGTGGCCAATGCTACAACTGGCGGCAACGCCAGATCTTTGACCCACCGAGCGAGGCCAGGGATCAAACCCACATCCTCACGGTTACTAGTTGGGTTCTAACACACTGAGCCACAATGGCAACTCCCCTTTTGTTCTCCTTTCACTCATTTCTTGAGGCCCTGCCTTCTCCTTAGAGAGGCAGGTGTGTCTTAGGCAGGTGCTGCATCAGGGAGTGCAAAGCCCACATGCTGTGCTGGGAAAGACCTTTTTTGTTTTTTTTAGGGCCACACCTGGAGCATATGGAAGTTCCCAGGCTAGGGGTTGAATTGCAGCTGCAGCTGCCAGCCTACACCACAGCCACAGCAACGTGGGATCGAACTGCATCTGCACCCTACACCACAGCTCACAGCCACGCCGAATCCTTAACCCACTGAGCAAGGCCAGGGATCGAACCCTCATCCTCATGGTTCCTAGTCAGGTTTGTTACTGCTGAGCACAATGGGAGCTCCAGAAACCCTCTTCTTAAAATGACCCCTTTGCCAGGTGGATCCTCAGTACCCCAGACGGGCTTCCAGAAGGCCCTCTCCGTCACCAGTGCCAACCCACTTCCTCATGTCGCCTGAATCCAAGGAGTGACTAGGGTTAGTGTCCATACGGGGTCCCTCCACACTTGAAATGACCAGTTGCACTGAGTCTGGAAAAAAGAACACATAACACAGTTTCGTCTTTGTAAGATTATATTGGAGTATAGTTGACTTACAATGTTGTATTCGTTTCCAGTGAACAGCAAAGTGAATTAGTCCAGTACACCCATTCTATTTCCCCATCTAGGTAATCACAGACTGTTAGGTAGATTTTCCTGTGCTTTATAGTAAGTTCTCATTAATCATCTATTTTATACAGTAGTGAATGTTATCCCCAGGCTCCTAATTCTCCCCCCGCCCCCCGCCGCCATCCCAACATTTCCACCCATGGTAACCATAAGATGGGTTTTAAAATCTGGGTGTTTCTGTTTTATAAAGAGTCTTTGTATCATTTGTATTAGATTCCACCTGAGATAGCATAATGACGTCTGTCTTTGATGTACTCCACCTGGTAGGATAATCTCTAGGTCCATCCACGTTGCTGCAAATGGCACTACGTGGTTTTCATTTTGAAAGATCTCAGTGTGAAAGTAAGAGTTGACCTTTATTCAAGACAGCATTCCCAGGGAATTCCCGTTGTGGCTCAGTGGTTAACGAATCCGACTAGGAACCATGAGGTTGAGGGTTTGATCCCTGGCCTTGCTCAGTGGGTTAAGGATCCGGCATGGCCGTGAGCTGTGGTGTGGGTTGCAGATACGGCTCGGATCCCGTGTTGCAGTGGCTGTGGCGTAGGCCGGTGGCTACAGCTCCGATTCGACCCCTAGCCTGGGTACCTCCATGTGCCATAGGAGCAGCTCAAGAAAAAGGCAAAAATACAAAAAAAAAAAAAAAAGAAAAAAGGAGAGCATTCCCAAGACAAATGGAGAGGAAATAAAGGATGGAAACCACCACTCTGACCCTCTTACTTCCTATGTGAAAGGGACAATATGCTGGTCAATGTCATTACATTTAATTCTCCCAAATGAGTATTTGTTTAACACATGAAACTGTGTCTTGCAGAGGCTAAGTAACCAAGCTGGAATGAACTCCTGTTGATTTTACTCCTATAGCCACATGCTTTCCATTACATAATATGGCTTCATGTGATGGAATTGGTTGATGGGTGGTAGTAAATTCCCTGTCATGGAGAGCATTCAAGGACAGGCTGGAGGCTGGAAGGCTTGGGCAGCCATCCCCAGGCCTGGAATGAAGTCAAGGGTACTTGAGGATCAGAACCTGGGGTAATTCCTAGAGTGCCACCTTTAAACAAGTGCTCGGAAAGAAGACTATCCATTCCAAACAAGGCAAGTGAATAAGGAGGAACCAAAACATGAAACTGAAAGTATCCAGAAGCACAGCAAGCTGGTATGTTATGAGATGCATTGCACAGATGAGAGCCAGAGACAGAAACTGACAGTGCCTAGGCTAAGCATTAATTCCATTTAGTTAATTACCAATACTCGAAAATTGGTAGATTCTACCCACAAATCCACATTTCAAAACTCTTGAAAAACTGGTCATCCTGGGCCCACATGTCTGCATGGCAACAGCCGAATGATGTCTTGTCCCATAGGCAAGGCTCTCCGATTCATAGGCTCCCATCACCTTCTATTGCCTTATGTCGTTCTATATTTATTTGTTTGCATTATCGGTTTAGACTCTGGAAAGAACCTAAACAATGTATCTTTACTGCTGCCATGCAGGAGTTCAGCTTAGAAAGCCATAGGCTGCATTTGTGGCACATCTCACAGACTCACACTCCTTCCCAAACTCACTTGAAGCCACACCATGCAGACAGTCTGAAGGATAAGCCATTAGGATAATTGCACTGATACAAAACACTAAGTAGCCTGTATAAGCAGGCTCCAAACAGTGAGCTCTGCTAGTCACTAAGGGATGGAGAAGTGGGTGAATTATAATGTGGAAGAAACCAAGATAGGCAAGAACTAGGGCATGCATATACCTAGCCACCAATGCTAAGGACAGCATCAGTATCAGTTATCATTAAAAATGTGCTTTCAATACTCTTGATTTCTAGGAGGGAAGAGAGAGAAGTACGATGGAGAGAGAAAGGCAGTGTCAAATTTCAGGTTTTCTACGGCATGGATTCAGTTAATTTCAACTAATTGTTTTATTTTTTTATCAAATTGATTTAAAAAAAAAAACACTCCAGGTTTTGACATGATGAGGCACCCAAGGCAATTTAGTGACCAGACATGCTAAGAAGTAGCTCCAACGCTAACGGAAGATCTTTTCTTATAAACAATAAAAATTGACATGAGTAAACAAAATCAAAAGGGTCTTACCAGAAGTATATTGGATACCCATGGTATTGATGGCAAGGCTGGGAAATGGGATATGAATTTAAGGTAAACACCCAGAAGTCCCTGTGAATAGAAATGTAAGAGATTCTGGGTCCAAGAATCAGAAAATCCCCCTGTGTCTCACAAGGGTGACAAGCTGCACTAGATGAGTCCCATCATTCCTAGTTATTTTGTCATTCTCTATAAGATCTTAATTCCATATAAGGAGCCAGACGATTAGCCCCGCTTAGGCGAGAGGAAGTTCCATAAAGTCAGAAGTGAGACTGCACTATTAACTATGAGTATATGGTTTCAGCACCAAGGCCAGTGCTTGAAACAAAGGAGATGCTCAGTGAGTATTTGTGAAATGAACCAGTGAAGACATGACAATGTTTGCGCTCTTTGACTAGGGTAAGATAGAGCATCTGGGAAAAGGTTCCCTAAGCCTAGAGCCAGCAGGGAAGAAATCATTTTCCAAAAGGAAATCAGGGTGATGATATCAAGAGACAATTGAAGGGGTGCCAGGCAGCCACTAGAGTGGGGTATATGGAGAGAGGCTTTTTAATTTCCCAGCAAGGTTTACATAACAAATATGGAAAACGTCAAATCTCTCCCAGTGTTTCACATTTCAGCACAGTAACAGAAAAATCAGAGTCCCATGCTTCTAAATCCATCCTTGTTTTTCCTGTCCAAGCACAATGGTAGCCAGATTTGGGGTGACCCGAAGTCCCGTGTCCCCCTGTTCTGGTTCTGATACAGAAGTCCATATGCTAGTGCCAACTTTGCCCCGAGTGAGTTCCCTGAGATGCAGGCACTTCTCCTCCAAGAACATGCCATATGTACAAGAGGCTGTTCCAAGGAGAAGCAAATTTGCACATCCCACTCAAAGGGGGAATGAAAGGATGGGTATGAGCAGCCCCCGGATTTTCTGCTCTTCCTCTGAGGTACTTTAGGAAGGAGCACACGACTCATTGCAAAGGATCAAGGAAAGAACACCCCCTGAGGACTGGCACAGTGTCAAGAAGGCTTGGATCACAAAACAGCTTTAAGGTTAATAATGGAGAAACGCAGCTCTCTTAAGCTGATCCGACTGCTCATTGTTATATGGCCCAACACACTTAATTCGCCAGCTGGTCATATATAATTTAGCTCTTAATTAGAAGTTGTCTTGAGAGGTCCTCAGAATGCTTAATGCGTGAGCCTCATTCTGACAGCTGGAGCACAGGCTCAGAGAGTCCTAAACAGCCCTTTCAACAAAAGTGGGTTTGCTTTCCAGCCTCTGTTTCAGCTCTACGTTGCAAAACTTTGGGTATTTCTATTCCTTAGGTTGGAAGCACGGATGCTAAGCATTGGGATGAACTTTTTTCGAGAAGAAGGGGAAGCAGAGCAGAGAGATCTGAGGGCTCGTGGACCTGAACGGACCTAAGTCAGTCGTTTGGTCCAGCTTGCCTAGGATTAACTTTTTAAAATGTTATTTTTGAATCCTATAAAATTGGGAAGATTTTCATACAAATCGGGGTTTTTAATTTGTCTTGGAAGTGGGTAAAGTCTAGTGATAGCAGGCCCGCTGTCCCATCAGAAAGTGGAAGTGGATCTGAGCTGAATAATGGCAATTCCCTTTGGATGGGATGTGAGCTGTCCACTTAGCGTGGTCCTAACACCTGGTGTGAGTGTGTGTGTGTGTGTGTGTGTGTGTGTGTGTGTGGTGGGTGGTGACTATGTAGGTTTGTAATTCCATATCTACATCTTTATTCCTAACTGAGTGTGTCCTTTAGGTCCTTTTTGGGGGGCCACACCCACGGCAAATGGAAGTTCCGTTCCTGGGCTACAGATTGAATCCGAGGTGTAGCCATAACCCAGGCTACAGCTGTAGCAACACCAGATCCTTTAACCCACTGTGCTGGGCCAGGGATGGAGCCCAAACCTCTGTAGCAACCTGAGCTGCTGCAGTTGGATTCTTAACCCACTGTGCCACAGTGGGAACTCCTAGGTGTGCCCTCGGTCTTAAATTACTAAGTCTTTTCTCTGCCTCTTTGGATGTGTCTAATGACTATCATGGGATATAGGTAAGGGTTGGTTAATGACCTAGGAGCAGGCTAGGAAGCTGTAATAGCGGGGGCGGTGGGGGGGAAACAGATCTATATGTCTCAAGGTAAGTTAGCCACACTCTGAGTTCATCTTGGCACCTCATATTCTGCTTTCAATTACTTTGGGGGGGGGCACTGCACCCACAGCATGAGGAAGTTCCCCAGCCAGGGATGGAACATGCGCCACGGAAGTGACAATGCAGGATCTTTAACCCACTGAGCCACCAGGGAACTCCCTGCTTTCAAGTTTTTAAGTAGGAGTGTGGCTTGTTGATAAGGCCTAAATCACTTCATTATATAATGCCCAAATTGTGAAAGGCCTTGAATGCCATGCTTACACATGGACCATACGTCTGAAGGTGCTAGAGCACCCAAAGAGCTTTTACCCCGGAGCAGTTTTTTGACATGTAGTGCAGGACCATGTCCTGCCGGCTGCTGTGTTTGGAGTCACTTGCTCCCCACTAACGCCCGACAGAGCTATGTGGAGCAGCTCAGAACACCATGGGTCCGCCATCCACAGAAGGACCTTCATTTTCGTTGTTGTTGTAAGGTTTATACTTTCATATCTTTTGTGAACCATTTTCCCGTTTGTGAATTTGTCACAAATATTGGCCTGTGTGCACCATGACATATGCATGCCCTATTTGTGGCAACCCTTTTAATAGCTAGAGCCTGGAAACAATCTAAGGGCCTCTCAATATGGAAGCTGGATGAATAAGACCCAGCCACCCAGTTGAATATGGTGCAGCCATTAAAGGACTTAGGTGTCTGTGGCTCATGCAGAACCATTTAGAATCATCTCCAAAGTATATTTTATTTTATTCTATATTTTAGTCACTGAATTTTATGGCCGCACCCACAGCATATGGAAGTTCCTGGGCCAGGGATTGAATCCGAGCTGCCGCTGTGACCTACACCACAGCTGCGGCAACACCAGATCCTGTAACCTACTGAGCCGGGCCAGGGATCAAACCCTAGCCTCTGCAGTGACCTGAGCCACGGCAGTCTGATTCTGAACCCACTGTGCCACAGCAGGAACTCCTCCAATGTATATTTTAAGTGAGAAGAGGGAGGTATTGATTAGTGTTTTTACTGTGTTTCCATTCACTTCAAAAGTGTGCCCTCGCTTATTCTGATATAAGGTGGCATCATTTTAGGAGGTAAAAGACTGCTGGGCAGAGAGCCTAGGGCACAAGGGTTGAGAGATAGATGTCATTTTCATTGGCTATCCTTCTGCATTGCTGGCTTATTTTCTCACTTTCATGTATTTTTTTCCCAGTAATAAAAATGGAGTCGTGGGGTTGTGTGCATTTCATTTTGAGCTTCGTTTCTCTGGGACAGTGCCTACATCACCCAGTACCATTTTCTAGAAGGCACCCCCTGTCCCAGTGGCTGGTAGGAGAGAGCAGGTGGTCCTGGGCTCCAGCTGAGAGCTGAGGGTTTTTTCCCTTGAAATTTGGGGGTTAGAAGAGCTCTTGAGTACTACCTGGTGCCTCGTGGGGTTGCTTGTCCAAGGAGGTGCAGAATCAGAGAGGAAGTCTGTGCTCCTTTCTTGCCTTGCTGTGACAACACTTGTCTGAGACTGTCTCCTTCCATATTTCATTTTTATTTTATTGTTTTGCTTTTAAGGTCCGCACCTGCAGCATATGGAAGGTCCCAGGCTAGGGGTCGAATCAGAGCTGTAGCTGCCAGCCTATGCCACAGCCACTGCAACGCATGCCTTCGACCTACACCACAGCTCATAGCAATGCTGGATCCTTAATCCACTGAGCGAGGCCAGGGATGGAACCCACATGCTCATGGGTACTAGTCGGGTTCATAACCCGCTGAGCCACAATGGAATTTTCCTCCTTCCACATTTCAAATGAATATGATACTGTTTGTTCCTTCCATTCTGGGGACATTTCAGGAAATAAATGGTGGAAATAAAACTGACTCTCTTGGAGGACTGTGTCTTCTCTTGCAGGGGACAAAGGATGCCCTCTGTCCCCCAGAAAGGACAATGTATGGTGGCTTTATTGCCTCCATACTTGGGATATAAGCAGAGGGTGGTAGGGGGAGTGGACCACATTTTGAGACCCATGAAGGGCCGGCAAGGGGATTACAGAAAATAAATTGCTCTGCCAGCAAAAGGAGAAAAGGGATTCTGGGGAAAGGAATGGTACCCAAGCATCCTAAAATCAGATGCATTCAAGGAGCAAGGAGCAGCTCAGAGTGGCTGGGACACAGGCTGAAATGGGAGACACAGCCAGGAGTAAGACTGGAAAGTTCTGTAGGGAGTTTAGAGTTTATTCTGGAAAAAAATTGGATTTCCAGGGGGTTTCTTTTAAATTTTATTTTTTTATTTAAGTGTAGTTGATTTACAATGTTGCGTTAATTTCCACTATACAGCAAAGTGATTATATATATATTTATATATATATATATTCTCTTTTAGAAATATTCTTTTCTATTATGGTTTATCACAGGACATTAAATATACAGTAGCATCTTGTTGTTTATCCCCTCCATGTATAATAGCTTCCATCTGCTAACCCCACCCTCCCATCCCAACCTTCCCCCAACCCCCTCCCCCTTGGCAACCATAAGTCTGTTCTCCAGGAGGTCTTTATATTAAGAGTAACAAACTAATGTTATTTGACAAAGATAATTAGCAGACATATAGGGTACAGGGACTAAACAAAGTCCTCCCGGATAGAACCGGGAGAGAGACAATTATTACAGTAAAGCTTTCTAGTTTCAGGGGATAAACTCTAAAACAAGGCAGTGACAAAAGATGTACAGGGGTGAGGGCAAGTCTGAAAGGGCAGATCTTTTTGTAGAGTAAGATCCAATAGCTTGGTAAGCAATTAAATGAAGACATAGACGGCATGTCAACAATGACTTTGAGTGCTTGGCTTGGAGGGAAGGGTGACTTCGCTCCGGGAGATAGAGCACATGGCTGGGAGAACAGTGTTTGACCTTGACGTTTGAAATCCTTGTATTGTACCCATCATAAGCGATGTCTGTGAGTGAATGCCCTCTGACTGCATGAAATTACTCGACCAAACATTTATGAAGTTCTCATACTGGGACCTGGAACATGGATGACAAAAGACATGAAAGTCAAGTCTTTGGAATCGAATATTTTAGATGTCTCTCCCTCTCTTCCAACAGAACTAGCAATGATATTTCCTCCCTTCTAGGGACCCATGAAAGCATCCATAACAATTAAAAAGAAATAACACTATTGTTCTTCAAAGATCAATTTCAAGTCCTACTCTTTTGGGACCATGTACCATTTACTTGGCAATAACTTGGGAGTTACCCAGGAACGAGAGCAAGGAGATAGCTAAATTATGAGCAAAATCAAAGACTGAACAGTACTAACAAGGATCATAATTGCTGAGTGAGAAAATACTTTCCCTTTGTGGCAGGCAACTTAGACTTGCAAGAGGAATGGGCAAATCTTTGGAATTGCTGGGAGGGACAAAGTGAGACAATGGGGGATCAATACTTGCTGGCAGTCTGGTTTTTGGCCACAGGGAGTCCTGCTCAGTGACAACCCAGCAAGGTGTCTTGGCCCTCCTGGGATGTGGTTGTTGAGCTATCTTGGTGAGGGCAATTCCTCCTCTTGACAGTTTCCTGGAATCTGCTGGAATTTCTTTTGCATCAAGCAGGATTTAAAAAATCTGGAGGTTTTCGCTGTTGCTTTTTCTGCATTTCTTTTCTTGTTCAGGTGCCAGCGGGCCCTCGTCCTTCTAGGATTCCAAGCTGTAGCTTCTCGGAAGGCTGATGTAATGGTTCTCAGCCTCAGAATAGAAGACCCACTTTCTGATAGATCTCTCTGGTGTATGTTCACCTTGCTGACTCTTCTTTCCTCTCTTATCAACGCTGGTAAAGACCTACTGGCGCTTGTCAACATCTTCCCCATGCTTAGCTCTCTCCTCGGACCTCTTTTCCTCTCTGCCTCTCTGTTCTCTGCTTGGGCTGCTCTGTTAAATTACATTTCCAGCTAATGGATCTAGGCAAAGAGACTCCAAAGCACTCATTTCCAGGCTCAGTTTCTTGCCTGAATTCTGGCCCTTCATTCATTCATTCAGAAAGTCTTCCTTGACCATCTATACCATGCCAGGCTCTGCCATAACCACCGCACCTACAACAAGACAGACAGGGTCAGCCCTCATGGAACCTCAGTCCTCATTCTTCTAGCTGCCTGTTAGCTGTTTAGGCTTGCATGTGCCTCAAGACCTGTCCCAGTCCAGATATATCATCTCTGTCCATCCAACCCATCCCTCCGCCCAGCAGACTTCTGTTAAGGGCAACACAATCTCTTGGTTGTCTGAGGTGGAACCTCATCTTCATTCTTCACTCCTCTCTCTCTTGAGCTCATATTGAGTCTGTGGCCCTGCTTTATTGATCTGCCTCCTCATTTCCCTGATCGGATTCTTCCCCTCCTTGCCCACGCACCCCTACTGCCTTAGTTAAGTTCTCATCATTTCCCACCTATAAAGCTGCTTGACTATTTTCAAAGCTTCTTATCTTTTTGCCCCTCCTCTCAAAATTGTGGAAGACCTTCTTGTCATAGAGGGACCTCCTACAGCTCCCCATCATTTGAAATAAAACCCCCAACCATGGTCTCTCAGCGGTATGATGGGCTCCTGGTCCGCCTTTCTGAATGTATTTGCAAGTAGCCTTCAGCAGAGCTTCCCTGGAAGAACGAAAACGGGGAGGAGAGTAGAGGAAGAACAGAGATGGAAGAAAGAGGAGATTCAGGTACATGGGAGAATGGATTGAGTGTCTACAATGTGTGGGGTGCAGTGTTAAAGCCTTTACGTACAGTACTGCCCCCTACTGGGGATTCTTTCCCACTGGATGCCTGGAGTGATGGATAGTACTAAAAGCTGTACCCAAGGATCTGAACTGTGAAGACAAGGACTGTGATACTGGGACGGTCCATCTGATAACAGAGATGGCTATTAAGGGTCTAACGGGCAGGATAAGCTGGACAAAGGGTTGATTCCTGTCCCAGGTGGGACAGAGAGGGCAGTGTGAGATTTCAACATGCTCCTCAGAACAGCAGACAATTTAAAATTTAGAAATCTGGGAGTTCTTGCGGTGGCGCAGTGGGTTAAGGATCTGATGGCAGTGGCTCAGGTTGCTGTGGAGGTGAGCATTTGAACTCTTGCCTGGTGCAGTGGATTAAGAACCTGGCTTTGCCACAGCTGCGGCATCGATCCCAGTTATGGCATAGGTCCCAGTTGCAGGATAGGACACAGTTACAGCATAGGTTGCAGCTGTGGCTCAGATTCAGTCCTTGGCCTGAGAATTTTGTAAGGGTCAGTCTCTGCCAAGTGATTTGGCAACATTATCTTCATGAAGAAGATGTTCTCAGGAGCAAGTCCCATCTTACAAATGATGAAACTGGGGCACAGAAAGTTGAGGGACATGCTGGGTCCAAGGCCACCCAGACCCTATGTGATGCAGCCAAAACAAACTTTCAACCTATGTCCAAAAAAGCCATATAAATAGATGCTGCATTCTTCCAAAGGAGCAGCAAAGGGAATTTCATTGCTGGATATAAAGAGCAGCCCTTTATAATCCTGTATCCATCTTTCTCCTAAGAGGTCACATGACATAAGAGTGGTTGGTACCTATAATTTCTCATCTGGTCTCCCCAAAACTTCCCCATTGCTATCCTCCCCACCCCCCACCCCCATTCCTTCTTCCATCTCTTTTCTCATGGAAGTATGGAAGTAGCTCTGTTCCTTTTTTTTTTCCCCTCATAATGCAACACCCATGGCATATGGAAGTTCCCAGGTTAGGGGTCGAATCAGAGTTGCAGCTGAGGCACCTATGCCCCAGCCACAACAATGTGGTATCTGAGCTGCATCTGCGACCTATAGCACACCTTGTGACAATGCCAGATCCTTAACCCTCTGAGTGAGGCCAGTGATGGAACCCATATCCTCATGGACATTATGTTGGGTTCTTGGCCTGCTGAGCCACAACAGAAATTCATTGTTTCTTTCCTTTCCTTTCCTTTCCTTTCCTTTCCTTTCCTTTCCTTTCCTTTCCTTTCCTTTCCTTTCCTTTCCTTTCTTTCTTTCTTTCCTTCCTTCCTTCCCTCCTTTCTTCCTTTCTTTCTTTCAGCTTTTTTAGAGCCACACCTGCATATGGCAGTTCCCAGCCTAAAGGTTGAATCAGAGCCATAGCTGACGGCCCACAACCACAGCCATAGAAAAGCCAGATCCTTAAACCACTGAGTGAGGCCAGGGATCGAACCTGTAGCCCCATGGAAAACAGTTGGGTTGGTTACACTGAGCCACAATGGGAACTCCCTCACTCTGTTGCTTTTAAAATGAAAATCCATCAGGCCTTTCTTGGCTTTATTCAGTTCTCCTCTCTATACCAAATGCCCCAAACCAAGGCTGTAGTCAGCTACCGGGAGTGTTTTGGTCAGACCAATACAATTTTAAGAATAATTCTAGGTACCACTGAAAAATTGGTGCCTTTCATGCCAACTTCCAAATCTTCTGGCTCACCTTTGCCACATTTCTTAAAGAATGAGTCTGCATCCCTGGTCACCCAGACCCACCAACTCTCCATTCTGTCTCATTCCCACCATTCACCTCCCATTGCCCCTTCATCCCCAAGGCTTGGTTCCATCCATGCTTATTCCAGGTCTCCTTAAAGATGAGAAAAGGGGGAGTACCCATCGTGGCTCAGCGACGTGGAATCTGACTAGAATCCACATGGATGCAGGTTCAATCCCTGGCCTCAGTAGGTTAAGGATCTGGCGTTGCCTTGAGCTGTGGTGTAGGTTGCAGATGTGGCTCGGATCTGTCATTGCTGTGGCTGTGGCGTAGGCTGGCTGGTACAGCTCTGATTCAAACCCTAGCCTGAGAACTTCCATATGCCTCAGGTGTGGCCCTAAAAAGAAAAAAATAAAAGATGAGAAATGGAAAGCAGAGAGAAGACACTTCCTGTGTCAAGACCCCATATTTCACCTGGGATGCAAACAATCATCTTCCATGTTTGAAGATTAAAAAAAGAAAAAGGAATTCCCGTCATGGCTCAGCGGTTAACCAACCCAACTAGCATCCATGAGAATGTGGGTTCGATCCTTGTCCTCACTCAGTGGGTTAAGGATCTGGTGTTGCCATGAGCTGTGGTATAGGTCACAGATGCAGCTCGGATCCCGAGTTGCTGTGGCTGTGGTGTAGGCCAGTGGCAACAGCTCCAATTGGACCCCTAGCCTGGGAACCTCCACATGCCGCAGGTGTGGCCCTAAAGAGACAAAAAGACAAAAAAAAAAAAAAAAGAGAGAGAGAGAGACAGAGAAAGAAGAATACAACCCCGGCTTCTTACTCATCAACATATTTTGAGTTTGTGATCTCTAGATCAGACGGACAGAACAGAAGCTCTGCTTTGTACCCACTCAAGCTTGGGATTCAACCAACAACAAAAAACCCAGTTGATCAGACCACACAGAAACCACTTTAAGAGGGGAGGTGGGAGGAGAGAATTATATGTTGATATTTCCTACCTTTCTAGCTGCAACTTTCAAGCTTCCCTACTACGTTGTAACAAACAAATAAACAAAAACTCCTTCCTAACAGAGGAATTTAAGTGTCTAGATGTTATTTGAATTTAAGTAAAAGGACTCCTTTGGCAACTACGTGGCAGCCCACAGCTTTTACGACGTGTTTTCTGATACAAACTGTTTCACAAAGAGCCTCTATCTTTTTACTACCAAGCATTACATTCGGAACAGAAAACTTAATAAGATTTTCAGTGGTGATTTTAAGAGGCTCCATCCTACGACTTAACAACAACTGTGATCTATTCTTTTTAGTGGGAGAGTAAAGATCTGAGAGAAATAGCACTTTCAATGTGACTTTATGGCCCCCCAAGTTGTGTTCAAGTTAAGTGAAAGTTAAAAACTGGTGCTGGGGAAAGAGCAAAGACTTTAGAATGAAACTTAGGTATGAATTCCAATGTGGCTCACTTTTTTTTACTTTGTTATTGCACTTGGGCAAGTTGCTTAACCAATCTGTGCCTCGTTTTTTTTCATCTATTAAAGGGAGTAATCCCCCTGAATAGGACTGTTGCAGCATAGGTTTGTGCTACTGGGGCTGATACACAGTAGATGTCCGAAATGTTTTAAGTTATATATGACAGTAACTCAACTCAAGCCAGTTTGAGCAAAAATGAGATTTTCTTAGCTTGCCCAAATGAAAAGTTCAAGAGTATGTTGGCTTCAGGCATAGCTGGATCCAGGGGCTCAAACAATGTCATCAGGACTCAGTCTCTCTCCATCTTTAGTCTCTGCTTTCTTCTATGTTGGACTTTGTTCTTCATGGAGCCCAGGAGATTAGCTAGTTATTTTTTGGAGCAAGCAGAATGGAGCTCTGAAGGCATGTAGACCAAAAGGAGACAAACCTAGTGACAGCCTCCCTTGGGCATGGCAAAGCTACTTTGGGTACCGTAGTCCATATGGGGTGTCCTAGTGGGCATGGTATTCACCGCCAACCTGAGAACCCAAGACATTGTATCTTCATCAAAGCCACACTGACCAGGCAGGTCCAAGATTATAATTCCCACTTGACAGCTAAGGAAACAGAGTCTCCGTATTAGTTTCTCCCTGCTGCTGTAACAAATCGCCATACTCAGAGGGGCTTAAAACAACACAAAAGAAGTTTGAAATGAATCTCACTGGGCTAAAATCAAAGTGTCAGCAGGGCCGCCTTCCTTCCGAGGCTCTAGAAGAAAGTCTGTTTCTTGCCCTTTCTGACTTGTAGAGACCACTAGCATTCCTTCATTCATGGTCTCTCTTCTATCCTCAAAGTCAATAGCACAGCATCTTCAGATGTCTCAGATTCTGATCCTAGCCCTAGCCCTCCCGCCTCCCTCTTTCCTTTATAAGGACTTTTTGGATTCTTTTGCCCCTCCCCACCCCCCCCCCCCCCCACCACCAGCCCCAGTAATCCTGGAAAATCCTCCCATCTCAAAACCCAAAATTAATGACATCTGCAAAGTCCACTTTGGTTTCAGAGATTCAGACATGGACATCTTTGAAGAGCCCATTATTCAGCCCACCACAGCTTATAAAGATGGAAGGCCCTTGGTCACTCAAGTTAATAGCTGAGTCGTAACTAGAACGGAGGTTAATGGTTCTGAATGAAGATGGTGCAGGTGAGTTGGGGCTTAGTAGATGCACACTATTTCCTTTAGAATGGATAAGCAGTGGGGTCCTGCTGTATAGTACAGGGAACTATATCCAATCACTTGTGGTAGAACATGGTGGAAGAAAATATGAGAAGAATGTATATATGTGTATGACTGGGTACTTTGCTGTACAGCAGAAATTGATAGAGCATTGGAAATCAACTATTCCCTAATAATTAAAAAAAAATTCCTGGTTCCATACATAGCTCCTAAGTGAGTAGCAATGCCATTCCTGGGGTTCAGGTGGGCTTCTCTGAACCTCTGTGTCCTCATCTGTAAAATGGGGATGGTGTCTTTGAATGTAATTAAATGAGACACTATTTTAAAGTATCGAGCATAGCATCTGACTTGGAGCAGAAAATTAGTGATGCTAGACATTCCGGCTATTCTTTTTTTTTTTTTTTTGCTGTTTAGGGCTGCACCTGCGGCATATAGAAGTTCCCAGGCTAGGGGTCGAATCAGAGCTACAGTGGCCAGCCTACACCACAGCCACAGCAACACAGGATCTGAATGGAGTCTGTGACCTACATCACAGCTCACAGCAACACCGGATCCCTGACCCACTGAGCAAGGCCAGGGATCAAACCTGCATCCTCATAGATACTAGTCGGATTCGTTTCCACTGAGCCACGACAAGAACTCCATTCCTGCTATTCTTAACAGCCTTGAAGGAGCAGGTACCCTTGAACATTTGGCTTAGGGAGAACTGGGGAAGTGCCAGTGGCATGTTGGGGCGGAAAAGGGCATGGGATTTGTGTCTGCCATATGACCATAAAGAACTTGAACTTCTCTGTGCTCCAGTTCCTTATTCATAAATGCAGTCACAGAATGAAGCACAGAACGTCTAATTCTTGCTTGGCCTCCTCAATCAATATACCTCCCTCTGTCACTGCCATCCCTTTCTCTTCCTTCTCAGCTGATTTCCTTCACTTTTTCTTTTCTTCCTCTCTTCCTTTCTTTCCCTGTTTTTCCTTCCTCCTTTTGCCCTGCTCTGATTTCCTTCTTCCTTCCTCTCTACCTCCCTCCTTTCCACTCGCTCTCTCCCTTCTGTGGCCCGTAGTTGAGATGTCCATTTAGGAGCCATTGATCAATTTCAGGGACTTGTGATGTCTGATCTTGGTCTCCACTCTTATGCATCATAGCAACCCATTCTTTCCACTTATCAGCTTCTTAGTTGTGCAATCTAAATGCTAATGATCCCTGCCTAACCTGCCCCCTTGCCCCCCTCTACTGATACAACAGAACCCACCCTAGAATAACCACACAGAAGCAAACAGGACTTACGCTCCCCACCCCCACACGCTGTCCAGGATGTGAGCTGGAAGCTGTGCCGTCTTTGGAAACTTTTAAAAGTCCAGAAAGGAGGGCGGGGCGGGGGGGGGTTGCTGCATTAAGAATCCCCCAGAGCTCGTTCCTCGCCAGCAGGGTCCTATCTATCAAGCTGCCCGATGCCCACCCAGATGCCCTCATTCCCTTTCACGCACCGATGGTTTTCAGTCTGATACTGAAAGTGCAATATGCTTGCCAGTAATGATGTCTTATTGGAGTGTAAAGGTTTTCCCATTTCACTGCTTTATCCTGAATTTAAAGTGTTTTGAAATTCACTTACATTCCGAGAAGACCAGCAGCTGAACTCTTGCTGTAAATAAACTGGGGGCTTCTGAGGTGTTATCTCTGAAATGGGAGCTGGGATAGGGTACTGCTCTCCTGCAGGCTGGGCAGCAACGGTGGCAGAGTTTTTTCATCACAAGGACCAGGCAGCCTCTTTGCTTCCGAGGGCTGGTCCAGGGCGTGAGGGCGCTCTGATCTTGTCTTTCGGATCTCTTCCATTGAAGTTTGTCCAAGGCATTGTGTTTGATCACTTAGCTCTTGAGTACCTGCTTGGAAAGTTAGAAAGTCTTCAAGTTCATGCAGAGATGGACAGAAAAAGGGATTCAAATGGGGTGGTGGTGGTGGTGGCTATTATTATTGCTGCTGTTGTTATTATGATGCGTGAACACTCAGCAAATGGTTCCACTGCTAAGGACATTGCATGAGTTATCCTCATAGAGCCTCTTAACCTGTGAGATTATTGGGTTGCTACCCAAGCTGGCCAGCCAGCCAGATCTGAGTCTCCCAGGAGCCTGCTTCCCATTTGGGCAAGACTATTGCCACAGATGTTCATGGCAAATAAACCAGATAAACTTCTCACGCAGGTTGCCAGCCTACGCCACAGCCACAGCAACACCAGAGTCAAGAAGTGTCTGTGACCTGTGCTGCAGCTTTAGGCAACGGTGGATCCTTAACCCACCGAGCAAGGCCAGAGATCGAACCCGCATCCTCACAGATGCTATGTCGGATTCCTAAGCCACAGAGCCACAGTGAGGACTCCAGAACAGACACTGTGACTTTTAATGCAAAGGTTTTTCAGAGCATCCTTTCCTGCATCTGGAACTAAGGTGACTGAAAGTGCCTCCTGCAAATTGTTTCTCTGTCACTTCCCTGTTGGTGGCTTTTGTAGTACATGCAGTGATCTTTAATTGGAGGGCATATCTCAGCACCAAACTAGTGCCAGGTGGAATTTAAATAACGAGCTCAGATTCACTGACTCTAAGGCTTCTCAAGCAGAAATAAAGCCTCTCCCAACTGCTACCAGCTCCAAGCCCTACACAGTGGCCAACCGCAAACCAATAGCAGCAGCTCCCCAGCTCCTCAGTTCCTAGAGGCCCTGTATTATCCACCTGCCTCTCTGACCTTGTCTCACCCACTTGTCAATGCTACTCCTTTGTCTGCCTTGTTAGACTGGTTTCCTCTTCGTTCCTTGAAAAGGCTAAACTGGTCTCTCTTCAGGGGATGTTTGCATTTGCTGTTCCTTCTGCTCAGAACTCTGTTCCCCACAGCACCCTCTGGAGGCCTCCACCGTTTTCAGGACTCCACCTCTTTGGTGTTCTGCCCCCTAAATTCCAAGGGTGGGGGACCTCCTCGAATATCTCAACAAGCCAAGCTATGGACACCAACTGAATGTCCTACAAGCCAATTCCAATACTCTCTACCCAGATATGGTGGCAGACTCCACAGGGAAAAGGCTCCGTCCTACCCTCTCCCCAACTTTCAGATGCCAGTCGAAAGCCCAAGTTGGTACCTGTGCTTCTGACCAACAATAAATCTTGGGCTCCTACAACCCTCTCCTCAGATTCAATTAGTGGCTCACAGACCTCAGAGAAAGCGTTGTCTATTAGATCATCGGTTTATTCCAGAGGCTATAACTCAGGCACAGCCAGACAGAAGAGATGCACAGCACAAAGTATGGGGAAGGGACGAGGAGCTTCCCTGTCCTCTCCGGAAAGGCCACTCTCCCCAAATGTCCATGGGTTCACCAACCTGGAAGCTCTCTGGACCCAGTCCTTTTGGGGTTTTATGGCAGCTTCATTACATAGGCATGATTGAGTAAATCATTGGCCATTGATGGTTGAACACATTTTCCAGCCTCTTTCCCCTTCCTGGAGCTTTGGGGGTGAGACTGCAAATTCCAAGCCTCTAACCTCCTGTTTGGTTTCCCTGGCAACCAGACCCCAATCTTAAGCGTGGTCCAGAAGCCACCTCATTAACATAACAAGAGACACCGTTATCACTCTCAACACAGGGAAATTCCTAAGGTTTGGGCTGCTGTGAGCCAGGAACCACAGACTAAGACCAAATAACTTTATGGTAAGTCACCGTATAATGCCACCCAAATGCCACCTCCTTTGAAAGGCCTTCTCTCTGTGTCTCAGCCATATCACTCACCATATTTAACTTCCTTTTTCTCTTCTATGTGTTAGAGAAGATTAAGTGGGTCCTTTCGTCAGTTATCTACTTTTGAGGTCTTATTATGTACTAGGCAAGAGAGATTCGACAATAAACAGGACAGATACCATCTTCCCCAAATAACATATTTTGGAGGAGGCAGGCAGATAATAAACATATAAACATCCAAATATAATCATCTCTGATTTAGTGGACTGCTGTGAAAAAGCAGCATGTAGAACTATGGAGTTCCCACTGTGGCTCAGTGGCTTAAGAACTCGGCATTGTCTCTGTGAGGATGTGGGTTCGATCCCTGGCTTCACTCGTTGGGTTAAGGATCTGGCATTGGCGAAAGCTGTGGTGTAGGTCACAGATACAGCTGGAATCCGGTGTTGCCCTGGCCTGAAACTTCCATTAGCCAAGGGTATAGCCATAAAAAGAAAGTAAATAAAGAAAAATAGGGAGTTCCCATCGTGGCGCAATGGTTAACGAATCCGACTAGGAACCATGAGGTTGAGGGTTCGGTCCCTGCCCTTGCTCAGTGGGTTAAGGATCCCGCGTTGCCGTGAGCTGTGGTGTAGGTTGCAGACGCGGCTCGGATCCCGCGTTGCTGTGGCTCTGGCATAGGCCAGTGGCTACAGCTCTGATTCAACCCCTAGCCTGGGAATCTCCATATGCCGCGGGAGCAGCCCAAGAAATAGCAGCAACAACAACAGACAAAAGACAAAAAGACAAAAAAAAAAAAAAATAGGAGTTCCCATCGTGGCTCAGGGGTTAATGAATCCGACTAGGAACATGAGGTTGTAGGTTTGATCCCTGGTCTTGCTCAGTGTGTTGAGGATCCGGTGTTGTCGTGAGCTGTGGTGTAGGTCACAGACATAGCTAGGGTCCCACATTGCTGTGGCTGTGGTGTAGGCTGGCAGCTACAGCTCCAATTAGACCCCTAGCCTGGGAACCTCCATATGCCACAGGTGCGGCCCTAAAAAGACAAAACAAACAAAGAAACAAAAAACAAACAAAAAAAAAGAAAGAAAAAGAAAATGAAAACTATTAGTTATTCTGGAAAATCGCAGAACTGATCCATGTGGCCTAAAAATCCATTTACAAGGAGTTCCCATTGCGGCTCAGTGGGTTAAGGACCTGATTGATACAGTCTCGGTGGGAATGCCGGTTCAATCCCTGGCCTCACTCAGTGGGTTAGGAATCCAGCATTGCTGCAAGCTGCAGCATAGGTCACAGATGCAGCTTGGATCTGGTGTTGCTGTGGCTGTGGCATAGGCCTGCAGCTGCAGCTCCAATTCGACCCCTCGCCTGGAAACTTCCATATGCAGCAGATGTGACTGTAAAAAGAAAAATTAAAAAATAAAAGGAGGTCTGCCTTAGCAAAGGACAAAGATGGTAAAAGGAAGGAGGTATATTGCAGAGACATAGCAAAAATCCCAGAGCCCAGCCCTGAGGAAATAGGCTTATAATCTGCAGTGGTTTACAGCCAACCCTGATGACAAATGCTGGAATCTGCATACAACTTTCCATATGGGCATCTGATGCTGGCTTGGTGTTTGCATGCTTCTTTTAAACCTGTATGGTTGCACATTATAGACGATCTTAAGAAGGGTGGAGGCAGGGGAGTTTGTGAGAATGCCAGAAAGAACAGTCCAGTTTGGTAACAATTTGTTCATCCCAGATCTAACATAAAGGACGTATTCTCACTTGCAGAAAATTTTATACCAACTGGCAGAGAACGCTTCTTAAAGAACTGCTGGCTCTCAGGTGAATATGAACTTGCCATGGACTCTATATCTGTGTCCCCTCCACATTCATATATTGAGGTGGGGTCTTTGGGAGATAATCAGGTTCTGATGAGAAGGGGACCCACATAGTGGGATTAGTTTACCCTTATAAAGAGATAGGAGGCGGGCGTTCCTGCTAAGGTGAAGTGGATGAAGGATCCAGGTGCAGCAACACAGGTTGCTGCAGAGGGGCAAGTGCCATCCTGGGTCCGGTGCAGGGAGTTAAAGGATCTGGCATTGCCACAGCTATGGTGTTGGTCATGGCTGCAGCTTGGATTGAATCCCTGGCTGGGGAACCTCCATGTACTACAGGTGCAGCCATAAAAAACGAGAAAGAGAGACAAAAGGAATGGATTGAGTTCTCGAGTTCTCTCTCTCTCTTCCTCCCAGCCCAACCATGTGAGAAAGCAGCCACATGCAAGTCAGGCAGAGAGCCCTCACCTGAACCTGACGGCTGCTGGCACCTGATCTCAGACTTCCAGCTTCCAGACCTGTAAGAAAATAAATTTCTGTTGCTTAAGCCATCCTGCCTACGGTATCTTGTTGTGGCAGCTGAAGCAGACAAGAGCTCACATCAGCAAATATTTACTAAGCATCATCCGGCAAATATGCCAAGCCTTAGGGACATTTTTAAAAAGGGTCTATGCTTTCAAGACATCCATCGTTTAGTAGTGGAGACTGAAAATTACATTGTCCCATCACACGGAAGATTCTCCCAAGTGACCTCCACTTCATCTTTTCCAGGGTTTCCCAGTGCTTTTCATTTCTTCTGTCAAACACTATAGAGAGCTAAACTGTGTCTTCCAATACCTGTGACTGTGACCAGATTTTTTTTTTAACTTTTATCGCAGTCTGTTTGATTTATAAGATTGTGATCACGCCTGCTGTATAACCAAGTGATTCCATTATACATGTACGCACATCCATTCTTTTTCAGGTTCCCACATAGATGATTACAGAGTATTGGGTAGGGTTCCCTGTGCTGTACCTCAAGTCCCTATTGGCCAAATCATCCCCTATACCTCAGGGTGCATATGCCAGTCCCAAACCCCCCATCCATCCCTCCGACCTCAACCTGTCCCCTTTGGTAACCACAAGTTGGTTTTCAAAGTCTGTGAGTCTGTTTCTATTCTGCAGATAAGTCCATTTGCATCTTTTTTTTTTTTCCTTTCTTTCTTAGATTCAATGTGGCCTGATTTGTGGTCTTTGTAGGTATAATTAAGTTAAGGATCTCAAAATGTGATCCTATTAGCTTTAGGGTGGTCTCTGAATCCAATGACTGGTGTCTTTTTTTTTTGTCTTTTCTAGGGCTGCTCCCGCGGCACATGGAGGTTCCCAGGCTGAGAGTCTAATCGGAGCTGTAGCCACCAGCCTACACCACAGAGCCACGGCAACGCTGGATCCTTCACCCACTGAGCAAGGCCAGGGATCGAACCTGCAACCTCATGGTTCCTAGTCAGATTCATTAACCACTGAGCCACGAAGGGAACTCCACTGGTATCCTTTTAAGAGAAAGAAGAGGGAGATTTGAAACACAAGCAGAGGGGGAACCACATAAAAATGGAGGTGGAGATTGGAGTAGGATATCTAGCCATCCATCTGGGATCCAAGGACATCCAGAGCCACAGAAGGTCAGAGAAAGGCATGGCTCTTCTCCTCCAGATGGAACTACCTTGATTTTGAACTTTTGGCTTCCAGATTTATGAGAGAGTACATTTCCATTGTTCCAAGCCGCCAATTTGTCCAGCTTTGTCACGCGTCTCTCTTGTTGTCCTGGGATGAGCTAATGTGCATAAAGCTACCAGAAGAGTGCCAGGTACATGGCGAGTGCTTCAGGGGTACCAGCTATCAGTGTTCTGTGATGCGATCATTCTACCGCTGTTTGCTGAGCATCACGTTATGGCCAGCACCATGGGTCTACCTCAGTTTGGCATTGGGAGGTTTCAATGGATTGAATGTGAGGGTCCATCCCCTTTCCCCCCACCCCCAAATTCATATGTTGAAATCCTAACTCCTAAGATGGTGGTATTGGGAGATGGAGTCTTTGGGAGAAAGCACGTCATGACAGTGGAAGCTTTATGAAAGGAATAGGGCCCGAATGAAATGGTCCCCAGAGAGTTCTCTTGTCCCTGCCAGGTACTGAGCCAGGTACTGAGCAATGAGAAGTCTGCAGCCCAGAAGGGGGTCCCCGTTGGAGCCAGACGATGCTGGTACCCTGATCTCAGAATCCAGCCTCTAGAATGGTGAGAAATCAATTTCTTTTGTGTATAAGCCACCCAAGCTGTGGGGCTTTGTTATATCAGCCTGAACTAAGCCAGAGATTTTATGTTACGTGTCTGAGTGGACGTCACCTCCTCGGATGTGAACCACATCCCAAAGCCTTCCAAGGGTGTCTTTTGTCCGATACAAATGTTTGACATCCCTAATGACCCAAGATCTCAAAAGGGAATAGAAATATTACATGATTATAAATGCATTTTGTTCTCATATAATTGGAAAAAAGAGCAAATTCCTGAAAAGCAGAAAAGGAAGAATCCTCCATAATTTGATCCTCCATGCAGAGCCGCTATTTACATTTTAATGTCTTTTCTTCAGGGCTTTTTTTAAATGCATACTTTCTTTTTTTACATAATGATATCCATTCTCTATATGCAATTTTTATCTTGTTTTTTTTCTTCCAGTGACTATTATACCACAAGCATTTTTTTGTATTATACAGACTTTGCATTTTATGACTCCGTAATGTTCCATGCTAGGATTATGGCAGGGATTATTTAACCAAACCTTTAAATTCAAACATTTTTATCTTCCTGTGACTTATGCTATTGTGACCATGATCTTGTTGCGTGCATTCACCCCCTCCCCCACCTTAGCCCACCACCAGTGTTTTGAATGACTTCATTAAGTTATATACTCCAATGTGTAATGATTGGATCAAAGGGTGTGACTATTTGAAGGCACACATTTACATACTCTCTCTTAAAAAAAGACTATGCCAATTTACACTCTGATCTGCAATGTAAGAAAATACCCATTTTGCCAACACTTGTGTAAACACACCAATTATCATTTTAAAAGACCAGCTAATTTGAAAAGCATGACATACACTTGTTTTTATTTGCATGGCTTTGATTAGCAGCGATATTGAATAATTTCCCCATGTTTGTTAAACTGTAATGTTTCCTCTCTGGGGAAATATCTGTTTCTGCCCTTTCTCTATTCATCCATTGGCAACTTTGTTTTCCTTAAAGATTTGTATTAATTCAATGTATAGATACAAGACTTTTTTTGTTAGATGGGCTTCAAATGTGTTTCCATTTGGGATTTCCTTTTAAGTTTGATTGTGCTTTTTGATGGACAGAAGATTTAATTTTCTTATAACTACTTCGGCCCACATTTTCCTCTGTGATTTTTAAAAAAATCTTTCCTAAATCTAGACACTCTTCTTTGTAGAAGCTCAATAAATATTCATTTCTCTTTTCTTAGAGCTTGTTTATGTTTTGATTAAAAAGTAATGCTTTGATCTATCTGGAATTTGTTCCAGTGTGTAATATTGAAGAGACTTTTCGCCTGGCTAAACATGTATCCCAATACAATTTATTCAACAATCTTATTTTTCCTTCCTTTCAATATATTAAAATCTCACCTATAGTGGAGTATAATCTTTGTTATCTGTTTTGTCTGGTTGAACAATGTACCACATTGTTTAAATGACTGTATTTTCAAAGTCTGTTTAAATATCAGCAAACCCCATCCACCTGAAATGATCTCTGGTTCTTACTTTTTTTTCATTTCAGTTGTATTGAGGTATAATTTATATATAAAACTGTAAGACATTTAAAGTGTGTGTTGTAGTAATTTGATATACATGTACATTTTGAAAGGATTCCCCTGATCTAATGAACACATCCACTACCTCACATATTTATCTTTTTCTTTTTTTTCTTTTGGTAAGAACATTTGAGTTCTGCTCTCTCAGCAAATTTCAGTTATACATACAGTGTTAGCAACTATTGTATAACTAATACAACATACTTTATTATACATTACTAATATATTATACATATACCAATATTATACATTAGTTCCTAGACCTTATTTGTTTTAAAGCTGACAGTTTATACCCTTTACCAACTTCTCCTTATGTCCCCCCACCCTCAGCTCCTGGCAACCACTTTTCTAATCTCTGTTTCTATGGGTTCTATGAGTTTGATTTTTCTTTTCCTTTTTATAGATTCTACATATAAATGATGCCATGCAGTATTTTTCTTTGTCTGGCTTATTTCACTTAGCATGACACCCTTCAATTCCACCCAACCTCCAGCCTATGGCAGGATTGCCTTCCTTCTCAGAGCTGAACAATATTCCATTGTATAAATATACTACATTTTCTTTATCCATTCATCCATTGACAGGCACTTAAGACCTTTTCATGTCTTGGCTATTGTGAATATTGCAATGACCGAGTGAGTAGAGATGCGCTTTGAAATACTGACTTCATTTCCTTTGAATATATACCCCAGAGTGGAATTGCTGGAGCCTATGGTAGTTCGATTTTAAATTTTTCGAGGGACCTCCTTAATGTTTTCCATAGTGGCTGCACCAATTTACATACCCACCAACAGGACACCAGCATTCCCTTTTCTCCACATCCTCATCAGCCCTGGTTATTTCTTGCCTTCTTGCTGATAGCCCCCCTGACAGGTGGAGGGTGATGTCTCATAGTGGCTAATGAGCATTTCCCTGATGCTTAGTGCTTGGAGTGCCTTTTCCTGTACCTGTCGGCAATCTGTTTGTACCATCTCTGATCCTTGAAGATGAGTTTGCATCTAGCTCTCTTCTGTCATTGACCCTGACATCTACTCTTGTCTCCAGGTTGGAAATAGATATTTAAAGAGGATGACCTTCCTGGAGGTACATTGTATTGCTCACCTTCACCAGAAGCAGCCTCGTAGATCCCTTGAGCCACCAGAGTTCCCTCCTTCACTAACTTTTCTCCCATTGACTTCTACCTGAATTTCCTCTTTCCCTTCCAGCCTGACAAACACCCTGGCCTTACAGGCACTCACTGATTTGCTTTCTTTCTCAGAGGAGTTCATTTCTTCCTGCTCTGAGGCAGATGCCCCTCCCAAGGTCAAGACCTTAGACTTAAATCCTATTTTTGTCTGCTTTCTTCCAGACCGGATGATTTTCAGGTTTGCATTACTACTACTACTTTTCCTCGTGTATTCTCCCATCCTTTTCTCCACACAGCAGGGGATGGGAAGAGCTAAATTGGGGGGTGGAGAATCCATGATAGGAAAGGGGGGACCAAAGAGCTGTTCCGTTAAAAAAAAAAAAAAAGCCACCAGCCACCCACATGTCCCAGAAGTTAAAGGAGTGATATTCAATATACATACTCCCCACAGCACTCAGGCAGGAAGCTGTAGCCACCAGGGCAAACAGACCACAGGAAATTAACACTTCACAATGTCTGCAAGCCAGCTCGAACTTGTCATCCTCTCATCCAGCTAAAAGAGCTGAACTTCTCTGTTTCACCTTCTGAAAATGAATGCAGATTCTAAAAGAGTACGTTTTCCAAATCCAACCAGAAAAAAAATCCGTGAAAGGTCTGAGCAGGTCATGCCACTACAGATCAGGGGTCCACAAAGGTGCCAGGTGGAGTAAAATATCCAGGGCAGGATTTATTTATTCATTCATTCATTCCTTCATTCACTCATGCACTGAATATTCATCAAATTCCTACTCTATGGCAGGCATTCTTCTCATTCTAGGAACTGGGGACCCAGTGGTGAAATCAACCTGGTCTAATGGAGGAGTCTAGACAAGCCAAATGGAGGAGACACTTGATTTCTCCTTCTCTCTTTTATTTTTCAACCATCGCCCTTAAAGCTTATAAATGAAATGTGGAAATCAATTCTGGTCGCAGTTTACTGGTAGTCAGTACACATTCCTTGCACACAGGCAACCCTGCTGGAAGCTATGTGGTAAATATGTATCGTGGCTCTTTTATAAATATATTTCTTTGCCCCTTGAGGAGGAATGATTTGACACCTACTGGGAATCTGCATCTGAGCTGTTTTACTAATAAAACAACCAAAGGACAGGTAACAGTGAGACAGTTTTCCCCACGTGTGATTGGAGAAACTCTAGACTTCTGAGGGAATGGCAGGTTTTATTTACAGATCCACCTAATATATGCGATTGTTTGGAAACAAAGAAAAGAAACTTTTTTTTTTCCCCTTAGGGATAAAAAAGGGAGGAAAAAAGCGAACATTGAAACAAGCAAATTTAGCTATAGATATTGACTCAACTGAGAATTGGGAAATTCTTACTTATAAATTACAATCTCTTTTGTTGTACAGCACAGGGAACTCTGTCCAATCATTTGTCAGGGCACATGAGGGAGGATAATGTGAGGAAAAAAATGTATGTATATGTATAACTGAATCACTTTGCTGTACAGCAGAAATTGACAGAACATTGTACATCACTATAAGACAACATGTTTTAAAAAAAGCAAATAAATTAGGAGTTCCCGGCATGGCTCAGCGGAAATGAATCTGACTAGCATCCATGAGGATGCAGGTTTGATCCCTGGCCTCGCTCAGTGGATTAAGGATCCAGCGTTGCTATGAGCTGCGATGTAGTTTGCAGAAACGGCTTAGATCCCAGATTGCTGTGGCTGTGGTGTAGGCCAAGGACTACAGCTCAGAATCCACCCTTACCCTGGGAACCTCCATAGGCTGCGGGTGCGACCCTAAAAAGACAAAAAAAAAAAAATCCGTTAAATAAATGAATTACAATCCCTTGGAGTCTTCATTTGATTTGGCGAATCCATACTTAGCCATGGCCTATAATTGTCCTCACACAATGTGGGCCTAGAGAGGGTCCTGAATGCGTTTCTCCTTTTTTTTTTTTTTTTTTTTTTTAACAAGGCTCTGTGATAGATTCTGGAGTTACAAGATGCTGCCCTTAGCCTCAAGGAGATCATAATTTAGGATAGAATACCGTTACGTAAATAGCTCACTCTAATGCAATAGTGACCAATGTCTATTGAGCTCTTTTTGGGTTCCAGGCACTGGGCTCAACACTGAACGCCTAGGACCACCTTTTTTGTTTGTTTGTTTGTTTTTTGTCTTTTTGCCTTTTCTAGGGCCGCTCCCGTGGCATATGGAGGTTCCCAGGCTAGGTGTCTAATCGGAGCTGTAGCCACCGGCCTACACCAGAGCCACAGCCACGCAGGATCCGAGCCGCATCTGCAACCTACACCACAGCTCACAGCAACGCCAGATCCTTAACCCACTGAGCAAGGCCAGGGATCAACCTGCAACCTCATGGTTCCTAGTCGGATTCATTAACCATTGCACCACGACGGGAACTCCCTAGGACCGCCTTTAAATGTCATAACAATCCTATGAAACAGGCACTAATGTCTTCTTTGTTTAAGGAGGAGGATACAGATGCTGAGAGATGGTCACGGCACAGTGGTAGACAGGGGATGGGAAATTAGGTCTTTAGGACTCAAATGTCCACATGCTGGAGCACCAGCTTTGTGGCCTCTCTTGCTCCCTCTGCTGCCTTGCAGGTATGAGTGATGTATGTTGGAGGCAGGATGCGGTAGGTGGCTGGGTCTCCGGGAGAAGGGTTTGGAAGAGAGTCACAGGGAAAAACACTGTTTGACTCAGCACCTGGAGGGTTTCTAGAGCAAGGGAGCTGGACATGAATTCAGTATGCCAAGAACTGACATAAAGAGTATGGAACCCTGGGGAGTTTCCATTGTGCTACGGTGAAAATGAATCTGACTGGTATCCATGAGGATGCAGGTTCGATTCCTGGCCTCACTCAGTGGGTTGCCGTGAGCTGTGGGGTAGGTCGCAGAGGAGGCTTGGATCCCAAGTTGCTGTGGCTGTGGCTGTGGTGTAGGCTGGCAGCTGTCGCTCCAATTCGACTCCTAGCCAGGGAACTTCCATATGCAATATGTGCAGCCTTAAAAAGCAAAAAAAAAAAAAAAAAAAGGGATATGGGACCTGAACACTGGATCACACTACTTTGCTGCTTGTCTGGCTTTGTCTTGGTGACCCCATCTGGGTAACTGCAAGCTCATCCGGGTAACTGCAAGCTCATCTCATCGGGCACCTCCATGACTGGGTTGAGAGGCGAATTGACCCTCGTTCGGGTTCCTCTTCCCTGAGTAGTAACTGAGGCTGTCTCCCTGGTAGTTGGTCTTTCCTCCCAATCTGAACCTGTCTGCAACCACCCCTTCCTCTGCTGTCCCGCCAGTGCAGATGCCTGTGCAGTGGCTCCACCGAAATCTCAGCCAATGGCTTTTTCAATTCCTGCTATCATGCAGATCAGCCCACTGCAGGCCTGAGGAAAAGGGCTACAGCATTGATCTGGGACCTAGACAAGAGGAATCCTTGTAGAGTTCTCCTGATGGCTCAGGGGGTTAAGAACCTGACATAGCCTCCATGAGGATGTGGGTTCAATCCCTGGCCTCGCTCAGTCGGTTAAAAATCCCATGTTGCTGCAAAGCTGCAGCGTAGGTCACAGATACAGCTCAGATCCCGCGTGGCTGTGCCTGTGGCATAGGGTGGCAGCTGCAGCTCCAATTCAACCCCTAGCCTGGGAACGTCCATATGCTGCAGGTGTGAAAAAGAAAAACACAAAGAATCTCTGGGCAAGAGGCCCTGTTCCTATTCCCCTCTGTAGACTTCCTCTCTGCCCTCCCCTGCCACACACACACGTTGTGAAAAATTGTAACATCGATTGCACTGCATACCAGATTCCTGCTCAAATGCCCTGCTCAAATGGCCCCATGCCCACTTTGGGGGGCTTGTTCAGGGGTCTTCCTGGGTCTGTCTTCCAGAGGGTGGGCTATGCAGGCATGTGCCTTCCTCGGCCTGAGGGCTGTTTGAGGAGAAGTGTGGACAGGCTTGGACAAACAGGCTAGGGTGGCCACAGGCTTATATACAGGGATGTGGAGTAGAACAGAGCTGAGTGTGGGCCCAGGGCTGGGAGTTGACTTTGAACTTGCAGTGAGTCAGAATTCTGCCTGAGAATGAAAACCTGACCTTCTAGGTTGTAGTGCAAGTATATTCATCAAGGAAGGAGGCTGGAAGATATTTTATTTAGGTTTTCATTTTGTAACTATTTAACATATAGTATATTGGAGTTCCTGTCGTGGAGCAGTGGTTAATGAATCCAACTAGGAACCATGAAGTTGCAGGTTCGATCCCTGCCCTTGCTCAGTGGGTTAAGGATCTGGCATTGCCGTGAGCTGTGGTGTAAGTCGCAGACGCAGCTCGGATCCCGCGTTGCTGTGGCTCTGGCGTAGGCCGGTGGCTACAGATCCGATTGGACCCCTAGCCTGGGAACCTCCATATGCCGAGGGAGCGGCCCAAGAAATGGCAAAAAGACAGAAAAAAAAAAAATTAGCATATAGTATATGGGCCTCATGGGTTTTTTTGTTTGGTTGGTTTGGTTTCTTTTATGGCCAGGGGTCAGATCCGAGCCGCAGTTGCCAGCTGCACAGCTGTGGCAATGCCAGATCCTTTAACCTGCTCTGCCAAGCTGGAGATTGAACCTGCGTCCTCGTGCTGCAGAGAGGTCGCTGATCCCACTGTATCACAGCAGGAACTCCAGACCTTTTTTTTTTTTTTTTTTAATTTTTAATTTTTAATTTTTTTTTTATTTTTTGCTTCTTAGGGCTGCACCCTTGGCATATGGAGGTTCCCAGGCTAGGCGTTGAATCAGAGCTGTAGCTGACGGCCCACACCACAGCCATGGCAACTCCAGATCCGAGCTGTGTCTGCAACCTACACACAGCTCACAGCAACACTGGGTCCTTAACCCACTGGGTGAGGCCGGGAATCGAACCTGCAACTTTATGATTCCTAGTCGGATTCACTTCCACGGCGCCACAATGGGAACTCCCAGGCCTTGTGTTTTTAGTCTCGACCTAGGCCTTGCAAATGCTAGAGGTTGCCTGACAATTGAACTTGTCTCTTTCATGAAGGAACTAACAAATCTGGCCAATTTTATTTTCTCCCAGGGGAAGGTGTTTCACGGTGTATGTCTTGCCAGCATGAAGATACTAGTTCTGGGCATAGCCGCAAGATGCCAGATGGTACCAAGGTACCAATTGCTAATTGTTGGTGAGTCATACCCTTTAGAGATGAGAAAATCCTGAATGCTTTCTATGTGCCCCGTGGTTGCTCATGAGACACAGAACCAAGTTACTGCCTTGCTTAAACAGAAAAGCCCACCTGTCAAGTGAGCAGGGAAATTCCTTTCTCAAAGATCACCCCTCCTGGAGTTCCCATCATGGCTCAGTGGTTAACGAATCTGACTAGGAACCATGAGGTTGCAGGTTCGATCCCTGCCCTTGCTCAGTGGGTTAAGGATCTGGTGCTGCCATGAGCTGTGGTGTAGGTCGCAGACGCGGCTTGGATCCAGCGTTGCTGTGGCTGTGGTGTAGGCTGGCAGCTACGGCTCCAAATTGACCCCTAGCCTGGGAACCTCCATATGCTGCGGCAGTGGCTCAAGAAAAGGCAAAAAGACAAAAACCAAAAACCAAAAAACAAAACACCCCTCCTACCTTACATCGCAAATCTCTGTCATCATAAACCAGCCTACCTACAGCCTATGGAAGCTCAGGTCAGAGGTCAGATCAAAGCTACAGCTGCCGGCCTACACACAGCCACAGCAACCCAGGATCCAAGCTGCATCTGCAGCCTAAGTCGCAATTTATGGCAGCGCTGGATCTTTAACCCACTGAGTGAGGCCAGGGATCGAACCCACATCCTCATACATACTAGTCAGGTTCATAACCCTCTGAGCCACGACAGGAACTCCTGCATGAATCACTTTTTATGAAATATTATTGGATATTGGATCTCTGTTCTTGCCTCCCTTAACCTCTTGTAAATAGCCCACATAGAGGTCATATACTCTATCACATTGCTTTTTTAAAGAGATATTGTATTAGGCATACGCTGCTGCATAAGAAATAGCCCCCAAACTTAGCAGCTTAAAACGGCAGCACTTAGGAATTGGAATGTGGCTTAGGTAGGTCCTTCGGAGGTGGGTTTCTCACCCAGCTGCAGTAAGGTGTGGCCAGGGCTGCATGGGAGGGCTCAGTTAGGGGGAAAGGAGCCGGCTGTTGGTGGGATTCACTTCCTCCCGAGCTGTGGGAATGAGACCACCTTCAGCTTCTGCCTTCGTTTTCCCATGGGACAGCCCACGACAGGGCAACTGGCTTCATCAGAGAGAGAAGAGGAAAGGAGCTAGAGATAGAAAGTGCGAGCCAGACAGAAGGCATGGGAGTTCCCGTGGTGCACAGTGGAAATGAAAACGACTTGTATCCTTGAGGATGCAGGTTTGATCCCTGGCCTCACTCAGTGGCTTGGGATGAGCTCCAGTGTTGCCATGAGCTGTGGTGTAGGTCACAGATGTGGCTGGGATCTGTCATTGCTGTGGCTGTGGTGTAAGCCGGAAGCTGCAGCTCCAATTCGACCCCTAGCCTGGCAACTTCCATAGACCACAGGTGTGGCCCTAAAAAGACAAAAAAAAAAAAAAAGTCAGTGTTTTGTAACCTAATATTGGAAGTGACTACATATACAAGAGTCTAAGATGCTCTCCCCGGGGGTCCACATCCCCTATGCTCCAGGGCTGTGCATGTGACTGGATGTCACTCCCGTGATTAGATTAGATTACATCGCACTGGCTGAAAGGTTTTTGCAAATGTAATCACGGGGACGTCAAATCGGTTGACCTAAACAGAAGGAGATTATCCGGGTGGAACCAACCTGATCACAGGAGCTCTTCAGAAGGGTAGCTACCGCATGTATCTTTAATGAGTCTGGATCTCAAGGTCAGCAACGAGGGACGTCAGAGCTTCAAAGCATGAGAAGGTGAAACATGCTCCTGCTGACTTGCAGGTGAAGGGGCCACATAGCGAAGAATGTAGGTGGTCCCCAGCCACTGAGATGATCCCCCACAGATGACAGCCAGCAAGGGAGCAGGAAACCCAGCTCTGGGGCTGCAAGCACTGAATTCCGCCAACAGCAAGCATAAGCTTGGAAGTGCATTTTCCTCTAGACTCTGGACACGAGGACCCAGCCGGGCCAACACCTTGGTTTCAGCATTGTGATGCTTAGAGCAGAGAATCCAGCAGACCTATACCCAGACTCCTAGTCCACAGAAAGAATCGGTTAATACCTGTGTGTAATGTCTGCTTGTGGTTATTTATTTATTTTTCTTTTTTATGGCTACACCTGCAGCATATGGAACTTCCCGGGCTAGGGGTCGAATCAGAGCTGCCACTGAGGCCTATACCACAGCCACAGCAATACCCAATCCAAGCCACGTCTGCGACCTGGGCCGCAGCTTGCAGGAATGCCGGCTCCTGAACCCGCTGAGCAAGGCCAGGGATCCAGCCCGCATTCTCACAGACATGATGTCAGGTTCTTAACCCCTGAGCCACAACAGGAACTCCAAATGTGGCAATTTATTATGCAGTGTTATAGGCAGACTTGTGTCTCCTTCTACCCTCAGATTCACCTGTTAAAAGCCCTGGCCCCCAATGTGACTGTATTTGGAGATAAGGCCAACGAGGAAGTAATTCAAGTTACATGAAGTCAAAGGGTGGGATCCCAGTCTGATAGGATGAGTGTCCTTACAAGAAGAGATACCAGGAGTTCTCGTTGTGGCTCAACAGAAAGGAATCTGACTAGTATCCGCACAGGTTCGATCCCTGGCTTCACTTAGTGGGTGAAGGATCTGGTGTTGCCATGAGCTGTGGTGTAAGTCAAAGACACGGCTCCGATCTGGTGTTGCTATGGCTGTGGTGTAAGCTGGCAGCTGCAGCTCCAATTCAACCTCTAGCCTGGGAACTTCCACATGCCACCGGCGCAGCCCTAAAAAGACCAAAAGAAAAAAAAAGGCAAAAATTAAAAAATTAAAAAAGAGACAACAGAGAGCTCCTTCACTCTTTCCATCCGGCTTCACCAAGGACGCAATGAGAAGGTAGCTGGTCTGCAAGCAGGAAGAGAGCGCTCACCAAAAACTGGATTGGCTAGAATCTTGATCTGGGTCTTCCAGGCACTAGAACTGGGGGAAAATACAAGAAGGCTGTTTAAGCCCCTCCCTCATCTTTGGTATTTTGTTATGCAGCCCAAGCTGACGAATGTATGCAGCGAGACAAAATGAATAGTGACTTTCCATCAGTGTTGCTGTATTGTACTAGGTCCAGCCTACACTCAGGGGGCAGGGGTTTCACAGATGTGACACCAGGTAACAGGGATCACTGGGTGTTGCTTTAGAATGTTACCTGCCACAGGTATATTTAGCAAAAATAATCACTTTAACACATACACCAAACATTAAGCAGGAGAACTGCTCATGGCCACTGTGAATATTGGGGACAGTTTCAACCCACCAAACCATCTCCCTGTGCAATTGTGGCATTATTCCGTTCCCCAGGTGGGCAGGGCATACCTTGGGGCAACTTGCTTCCTTTGTTCATCTGGGTGGCAATGTGGCACAGGGGGCTTGACCCATGGAGGTTCTAGTTCCAACTCTGTTCCTAACTAAGGATGTGATTTTTTTTTCTTTTTTTTCTTTTTGCCTTTTCTTGAGCCGCTCCTGCAGCTTATGGAGGTTCCCAGGCTAGGTGTCTAATCGGAGCTGTAGCCACCGGCCTACGCCAGAGCCACAGCAACGCGGGATCTGAGCCGCATCTTCAACCTACACCAGAGCTCATGGCAATGCCAGATCCTTCACCCACTGAGCAATGCCAGGGGTCAAACCTGCAACCTCATGCTTCCTAGTTGAATTCATTAACCACGGAGCCACGGCAGGAATTCCAAAGGATGTGATCCTGAACAAATTACTTATATATTCTGAATCTTTGTTTTCTGGCCTGTAATACAGGCATAAGAAGAATACTTGACCCACAGCATCATTAAGAGGATTAAATATGCTGATACAGGCATTCCCACTGTGGCACGACTTGATTGGCAGTGTCTCTGCTGCTCCTGGACACAAGACCAAGCCCCTGCCTAGCACAGAGCGTTAAGAAACAGACCATTGCTTCAGCTGCAGCACAGGTCACAACTGTGCCTCAGTTCTGACCCCTGGCCTGGGAACTCCATCTGCCATGGGGTGACCAAAACAAAAAAGAGAATAAAAAATTTAAATATTAAAAAAACATGCTGATGCATGCAAATGTAGAGCACAGTGCCTAGCCCATCATAAATGCTGAAAAACATTATCTGCATTAACAAAATTCAACGGAGTACATTTCACAGATCTTATTGCCTTTATTCAGTGACTCACGAATTGGACAGCGTTCAGTCTGGCAGATGGAAAGGAGCTCCAAAGGCAAGAGATTTTATAGGCAGAAGGAACAAGGAAGTTGGATGAGGCAAAAAGCAAACTGGTTATTGCAAGATTACTTTCCTATTAGGGAATGGAAGAGGGGTTTTCAGGAGATTGATACCTAGCTAATTCTCATTAAGAGATTCCAGGGTAGCTGGTTTAAGATTCCACTTCTGGAGTTCCCGTCGTGGCACAGTGGTTAACGAATCCGACTAGGAACCATGAGGTTGCGGGTTCGGTCCCTGCCCTTGCTCAATGGGTTAACGATCCGGCGTTGCCGTGAGCTGTGGTGTGGGTTGCAGACGCAGCTCGGATCCTGCGTTGCTGTGGCTCTGGCGTAGGCTGGTGGCTACAGCTCCGATTCGACCCCTAGCCTGGGAACCTCCATATGCCGCGGGAGCGGCCCAAAGAAATAGCAAAAAGACAAAAAAAAAAAAAAAAGAAAAGATTCCACTTCTGTGACAGGGGAAATGGAGATCGAGCCCCAGTTTGGTCATGTGGGGCTTAGCATAAGTGACTCCATTTGGGGCTTGTCGTCTGGTTTTTAACATCTATTATTAATGCCACTATAAGGAAGGTCTCCTGGACTGCCTAGAATGCTGCAGACATGTGATAATGTCTGCTCTTCAAATGTTGACCTATTCATATATTTGATTTCATATAATCTTTCCAGTCCACCCTATGAGAGAGGTCTTTATTATCCCCAACTTACAAATAACAGAATTACTAAACCCTAGCAAGGCTCAACAACATCATACAGCAATGTAGCAATGATATCAAGATTCAAACCGAGGTTCCCTGACTCGGAATCCCGTTGCTTCCCACTCCATCGAGCCGCCTTTACTGATGTCCTGAGTTTCCTGGGGCTCAGGATTTTGCCACCACTAAGTTACCTAAAAGAGCTCATTTTCTTTATATGAGAGCCCTTTGGGCCCAAGCAGAGGTTTTTCCATCATCCAGAAATCCCAGGTCACCAGGACAATGGAAATTATTTAAATTTTTACCATTCCTCACTTTCTTTTTTCCCCACAATTCCACACCTGCGAAATATAGAAGTTCCTAGGTTAGGCGTCAAACTGGAGCTAAAGCTGCAGGCCTACAACACAGCCATAGCAATGCAAGATCTGAGACCTACACTGCAGCTCATGGCAACACTGGATCCTTAACCCACTGAGAGAGGCCAGGGATCAAATCACATCCCATGGACACTATGTCAGGTTCTTAACCCGCTGATCCACAACGAAAACTCCCTCACATCCCCCTTTTAAATTCCAGCACCACTAGATCCAGTGTCACTTCTGTGGCTTGGGTTTGAACCCTGGCCCTGGGAACTGCCGCATGCAGTGGGCGTAGCTGAAAAAATATATATAAATAATGCATTAATTAACTAACTAAATGAATGAATTCTATAGCCTCAAAGAGCCAGGCCTGCTGGGAGGATTCCAGACAACTCTATTGGAGAGCAAGTGAGTGGTTGGAAGGGTGGGTTTGAAGCTGGACTCTCCGGCTCTTCTCCAGCCTGGCCTGTGTTTCCTCCCTGACAGCCCTGGGACTCAGTCCGAGGCTGAATGTAGGGGCGGGTGAGGGGCTGGGTATCAACTCCTCCACCCGCATCAGCAGAGATGTAGTCCATTAGGGAATTACCTTGGAGCTGATCCTTTCCATTGAGAAGGGCTGTTCTGCTGGGGCCTCCTGAGGGGTAGCTGAAAGTGCTTCATTTCTATTCATGCTATTCTCTGCATTCCCTGATTTAATGAGGTCTTTACTTTCGCCTTTACAGAGTGCTCTCACCCCTGCAGAGTCTGGCTGTTCGCTGGAATTTGAATACAGAAGGGAGTGGGAAAGAAGGCAAGGGAGGGACCAGAAGGGTCATCCCACACCCACTGAGAAGGAGCTGGTTATCCCTGGCTCCCCCTCTTTGGTCAGCCCCACCTCTGCCTTTCCTGCAATCCCAAATGTGGTATCTCAAAGACCTCCTGCTTACTGGCTGAACCTGCCCCAGTTACCCAGCAGACTTCCTCAGAGCCCCGGGAGTCTATTAATAGTCTCCGCCCCCAGACTAGGAGGAATCAGAGTGAACTCAGATTCTCAGAAAATAGAGCTGGGCCTCTGGTTGCCTCCCCCATCCCTGCTCCTTCCTAGGCTCCGTCCCTGGCAATGGGACACACCTCATCAGACTGAGTTCCAGGAGGTCCCTGGATGTCCGCAGAGTGGTGACGGCAGAGGTTCTAGAGTATGGAGTTGCGCTCAGTGTTTATTCTGTTCAAGAGACTGAGCTTCTGGGAATTCCCGCTATGCCTCAGTGGTAATGAATCCGTCGAGTATGCATGAGGACGCAGATTCGATCCCTGGCCTGGCTCAGTGGGTTAAGGATCCAGCATTGCCATGAGCTGTGGTGGAGGTCGCAGATGCGGCTCGGATCTGGTGCTGCTGTGACTGTGGTGCAGGCTGGCAGCTGCAGGTCCACTTTGACCCCTAGCCTGGGAACTTCCATATGCTGTAGGTGCAGCCCTAAAAAGACAAAAAAAAAAAAAGAGAGAGAGAGACAGACTGATCTTCTGGCTTGACTGGCCATGTCCTCCTCCTCCCAGTGCTATCGCTAAATTCTCTAGATTCACCTTTAGCCTCAAGCTCAAACTCAACATATCACTCCAGAAACCTGCTTACCTTCACCCACAATCTTCCCATTGTATAATGATGGCCTGTCAGACTCCTAAATATCCCCCAGTGACTGGACTTCTTGCTACCATGGCCTCTGTGATTGCTTCCCCATCCTTTACAGTTGCCTCCAAGAATTAGCATTGGGAGAATCACACAGCCTTGGACTCTGTCCACATTGTCTAGTTCCCCTCTCTGTGCCAAGTCAGTTTTATCACTGCCAGTTCCAATTTCCTCCCCGCATCCTACAACATCAAAAGAAATCTAAGAAACGGATTTTATTTGTTCTCTGTGTGTATACCTTTATTATGACCCATACACTTTTTTCCACCTGGCATGGATTTACCAGTAACAGAATGGAGCCGGCATTAATATCTGGAAGGACTCAATGCAGTAAGCCACTGCATAAAATTGTCTCAACATAAATTGCTGGTAATGTCACCAGATGTCAGAATCAGAGTCCCCGTGGATTTTCAATGCCCACATCATTTGAAGAGCAACATTCCGCCTACAGGGATCCACCCAACTTTAATTTCATTTAAGAGACGGGGTGTCAGCATGGTGGATCATGCAATACTTTTCCCAGTGACACTACTTAATGCCATACACTTGAAACCAACAACTCTTGTGACTTGAACCCAGCCAGAAGCCAGAATGGGACTTGAACCCACAGTTTATTAATGAGAATAACTCACCTGGTGTCTGGACTTGCTGAAGTTCAGGTTTTTGTGTCTCAGGGCAGAAGGAATTCAGTGAGAGACAAAGTGATAGGTAAGAAATAGATTTATTAAGATAGGACGCTAGGGAGAGATACAAGTGGCCAGGCAAAGAAGCTACATTTTTATAATCCAAGGAAAGTGGAAAGGGGAAAAAGCCACCTTCTCTCTTGTTCTTCAGGTGGACATCAGGCTTACGTCACTAGCTCCTCCTTCATATCCAGTAAGAGAGTATTTGGCCCTAGGAAGTCAAACTAGGACTGTCATGGCACTTATTCACATCAGCAGAAGGGCAGTAACAGATGCTAAAATATGTTGCATCATCTCAGGCTTCTGTGCAATGAGGAGCTCCTACTTTGTGAATTCATCTTTTCCCTTCAACCCCTGTCCTTGGTCCTAAGGGTCATTGTCTTGCTGAACTTAAATGCAGGCCTCATTTTATCTTTCACTTAATGACCTGAAATGTATCTCATGCTTTTATTTATAGTTTTATAGTTAAGCAAGCTTGCTTCATTCTGAGCACTTTCTTAAGTGATTGTGAACTTACAGGGATCTCCCAAGATTCCCTAGGTTTCCCTCTCTATCTGTGGTCCCCTCCTGGAACTCCTACAACTACCTGTGTAACTATCCTACTCCATTCCTGTCGGACTCAGTTTTAGGTGAAAGTTCAACCCCAGCCTAACTGTTTGGCACCCTTAGACATGTTTAGATGCTCAGACCCTGGGTCAACATGGAGGAGAAGAAAACTAAGAACAGGGATGATGGGGCCTCAGACTGTCCCTTGTCCATCTACAAGTCTACAGCCTCAGATGTGGGCTCCCCTATCAGCTAGGGTTCAATGTCAGGCAGCTGTTGGCAATGGCATTCCTGGAGAATGGTTCCTTCTTAATATCACTTGCCATCATCTGAGGCTGAACAGGATTCTTCACCTTGGCAGCATATTGAAATCACCAAGGGAGCAGTTGAAATTTCAGGTGCCTGGTCTCTGTACTCAGAGGTGATGACTTTATTAGCCTAGGCATTAGCGATTTTGAAAAACTCCTCATGTAATTCTAATGGGCAAGTCCCAACAAGTCCTGAGAACCACTAGTCAAAAGAGAATAGGATTTAAGGCTTAATGGTGGCCATCACATTGAAGGTTCTAGCTCTGGCTTGGAAATGGACTATGAGGGAGAAGAAGGAAAGACACCGCTTCATAGACTTGGCCAGCTTAGATGAGTTTGGTGATTTCTTCCAGGTCCACAAGTTGCAGTCTAGGCCAAGTCTTCTTTCCCCACCAATAGAAAGGCTGAGTTTCCTAGTGGACCACCAGAAGAGTGCCTGGTGAGTCTTGGTTAAAGGCTTGGACAGAACTGAGTTTAGGAGCCAAGCCCCACCCCCATCCCCCAGACCACACCCGGATGAATCAGGGGCTGACATTTTAGTAACATCATTCCTTCCAGTAAACTTACAGCTTTAACATCATTCTCTCATAGAAAATCTTTCCAGGAGTCTCCTTTAAATTGTTACAATAAGAGGAGGCTATATACCTGAGATAGAAGATAAAATGGGCCATTGAAGAGCCTTCCTCTTTGAGTGAAATGGGCCAAGTACATTCTTTTTACAAAGTTAACCAGGAAAGAAAACCATCTGAAAACAAACCCTGCGAATGATGGTGATGTGCAGAGAGGGGATTGAGCCTGGAATGTGGTGTAGGAGGTAAGCAATGCTAATGGCCAAACAATGATCCATTAGCTGGTGGAGTTGATCAACTATTGGGTTTGCTACCAACCGTATCCAAGTGAGAGCTCTTCGGGGACACGCAATGGCTGTCAGTCCTCTGAATAAAGCTGTGTGAGGCTGCTGATGCCTTTGGCTGGTTTCAATGAGCAGATGTTGCCTAACATAGCTCAGCTTCATTTCCATACAAGCAGCCTCTGCCCTGTCCTAGGCAACCTCTGAGCAAGGGCCTTTGCTTCTCCAGAATCCACAGTGCCTTGGTTTAGGTGAGAACAGATGGAGGCTGCAGGGGTTGCTTCTAAAACTGATCTTGGGGGAGGGAATCAATAAAATAACTATTAATCCTACACTTTTCTTGTGGCTCACATGCTGTCCCTTACAGTCCTGATTTTTGCTGGGACAGAACAAAAAAATCTTAGGTTCACTCATGCAAAATATTTATCAAGTGTTTACTTTGGGAAAGAACTTTTTGGGTCATGAAGAAGAAGGAGTGAGAACAACAGATAAGCTTCTGCCTTTAGAGTGCGAATAGTCTACTGGGAGACAGAAAAGAGTCAAGGATACCCATAAATAAATAAATATCAGTAAGCATAAAATCTTTGAAGAAAATAATACAGAGTGATCTGAGTGCCAAGAAGTCAGTCCAGGGAACAATAGAAAAAAATGGATACATTGGACTTCCGTGTTGCCATGGAAGTGAGAAAAAATTATTTTTTAAGGAAAGGGCCAATGATTTGAATAGATATTTCTCTAAAGAAAATATACAAGTGACCAATAAACACAACATCATTAGCCATCAATCAAACGCAACTTGAAACTAAAATACCACTGTACACCTACTAGGAGAGCTATACTTAAAAAGACAGAGGATAAGCTTAAGCAAGGATGTGGAGAAATCAGAGCCATCATAGGCTGCTAGTGAGAATGTAAAAGGAAGCACCTACCTTGGAAAATAGTCTGGCAGTTCCCAAGAAGTTTAGACATAGGGTTAACATATGACCTCAGCAGATCCACTCCTAGGTATATGCTCAAGAGAAATGAAAACATTTGTCCCTTGCATAAACCCTTGCATGTAAAAGTTCGTAGCAGTGTTATTATAGTAGTCAAAAAGTGGAAACAACCCAGATGTTCATCAACAGTGAATGGATAAATAAAATGTAGTCTATCCATACAATGGAATATTACTTGGCCATAAAAAGTAATGAAGCGCTAAGACACACTACAACATGGATGAACCTTAGCAACACTGCGCTAAGTGAAGGAAGCCACATACAAAAGCCTCCATTGTGTGATTCCATTTATACCAAATGTTCAGAAGAGGCAAATCTGCTGAGTCAGAAAGTAGATTAACATTTGCCTAGGAACAGCAGGAAGTGCAGACAGGGGAGTGATTGCAAAAGCGGATAGGTTTTTTTGGCAGGGAAGAAAAAAATGTTCTAAAATTGATCGTCATGATTATTACACAACTTTGTGACTAGACTAAAAGCGACGGAATTTGTATTCATTATTTTATTTTATTTTATTTTTGCCTTTTCATCTTTTTAGGGCCACACCCACAGCATACAGAGGTTCCCAGGCTAGGGGTCTAATTAGAACTGTAGCCACTGGCCTACGCCACAGCCACGGCAATGCAGGATCCGAGCCACGTCCGTGACCTACACCACAGCTCACAGAAACACCAGCTCCTTAACCCACTGAGTGAGACCAAAGATCAAACCGGAGTCCTCATGGACGCTAGCTGGTTTCATTAATGACTGAGCCACGATGGGAACTCCTGTATTCATTACTTAAAATAGTGAGTTGCATGGTGTGTGAGTGATAGCTCAATAAAAATGTTATTAAAAGAAGATGGAGGGGAAGGAGAATAAGGGAGCAGCATCTATTCCCCACCCCCCTAACCTGCCTCCACCCCCACCCCCACCACTACCATAGAAAGACTGAGGATTTGGGGGAGCATTCTATGTAGAGAATAGAGGTAATGTAAGTGCTTGGGCTTTTCTGTTTGATAATTTATGGTAAAATAAAAGGAACCTGAGTTTAGGTCCAGGCACAATAAGAGTTTGACCCCATACCCACCATTTAAAGATTAGCTTCCTTTAAAATTTAAGCTTCCTTCCTGAGAACTTAACTGAGTACTAGATATTGCACTAATAGATTTCCATGCATTGATGCAATTTCATCCTCATAAATACCTCTGAGGGAAGTGGTATTACCCTCTTTTCACAAGAAGATGAGCCTCAAAGTGCCTTTAACCACCATATTATACTGAAGGAATGACCTGGGATAAGCACATCACCTCCTTGGCTCTTATGTAACTTCTATGAAAAAATGGAGTACATATTTACATATGATGATCCTCTAGACTGAGAACCTGTGTGCACCTAGCAAAGTGCCTAGAGCTACTTTAAAAGTTTTTAAAATTTTTGTATTTAAAATTTTTATATGATTATTCATATGGATGTCTTATTTCCACATTAGATTGTGAGGATTTTTTAAATTACTCAATGAATTTATTACATTTATAGTTGTACAATGATTATCACCATCCAATTTTATAGGATTTCTATCTCACAACCCCAGCGCATCCTCCCACCCCCCAAACTGTCTCCTTTGGAGACCATAAGTTTTTCAAAGTCTCTGAGACAGTATCTGTTCTGCAAAGAAGTTCAGTCTGTCCTTTTTTCAGATTCCCCATGTCAATGAAAGCATTGGATGTTGGTGTCTCATTGTATGGCTGACTTCACTTAGCGTGATCATTTCTAAGTCCATCCATGCTGCTAAATATGCAGGTATTTCGTTCCTTTTAATGGCTGAGTAATATTCCATTGTGTATATGTACCACATCTTCTTGAGCCACTCCTCTGTCGATGGACATTTAGGTTGTTTCCATGCCTTGGCTATTGAAAATAGCACTGCAATGGAGTTCCCGTTGTGACTCAGTGGTTAACAAATCTGACTAGGAACCATGAGGTTGCAGGTTCAATCCATGGCCTAGCTCAGTAGGTTAAGGATCTGGCGTTGCTGGGAGCTATGGTGTAGGTCGCAGACTTGGCTCGGATTCCACATTGCTGCGGCTGTGGCATAGGCTGGTGGCTACAGCCCTGATTAGACTCCTAGCCTGGGAACCTCCATATGCCACAGGTGCAAATCTAGAAAAAAGCAAAAAGACAAAAAAAAAGAAAAGAAAGAAAGAGAGAAAATAGTGCTGCAATGAACTTTGTGAGTGCATGTGTCTTTGCAAGTCATGGTTTTCTCTGGATAGATGCCCAAGAATGGGATTGCTGGATCAAATGGGAGTTTTATTTTTAGTTTTCTGAGTAATCTCCATACTGTTTTCCACAGTGGTTGCACCAATTTACAATCCCACCAACAGTGTAATAGGGTTCCTTTCTCTCCAGCACTTACTGTTGGTAGACTTTTTGATGATGGCCATTCTGGCTGGTATAATGTGGTATCTCATAGTGATTTTGATTTGCATTTGTCTAATAATGAGTGATGTTGAACATTTTTTCATGTATTTTTTGGCCATCTGTATGTCTTCTTTGCAGAATTGTCTGTTTAGATCTTCTGCCCATTTTTGGATGGGGTTGTTTGGTTTTTTTTTTTTTGGTATGGAGCTGCAGAAGTTGTTTATAAATTTTGGAGATGAATCCCTTGTCAGTCGATTCATTTGCAACTATTTTCTCCCATTCTGTGGGTTGTCTTTTCATTTTGTTTAGGGTTTCCTTTGCTGTGCAGAAACTGTTAAGTTTAATTAGGTCCCATTTGTTTATTTTTGTTTTTATTGTTAATACTCTAAGAGGTGGATCTGAGAAGATGATGCTGTCATTTATGTCAGAGAGTGTTTGGCCTAGGTTTTCCTCTAAGAGTTTTATAGTGTCTGGTCTGATGTCTAGGTCTTTAATCCATTTCGAGTTTATTTTTGTGTGTGGTGTTAGGGAGTGTTCTAATTTCATGCTTTTCCATGTGGCTGTCCAGTTTTCCCAGCACCAATTATTGAACAGGCTGTCTTTACTCCACTGTATATTCTCGTATCCTTTGTCATAGATAAGTTGCCTGTGGTTGTGTGGGTTTAATTCTGGACTTTCTATCCTGTTCCACTGATCTATATTTCTGTCTTTGTTCAGTGCCATATGGTTTTGATGATTGTTGCTTTGTAGTACAGTCTGAAGCCAGGGATCCTGATTCCTCCAGCTCCATTTTTCTTTTTCAGGATGTCTTTGGCTAGTCTGGGTCTTTTGTGCTTCCAAACAAACTTTAAAATATTTTGTTTGAGTTCTGTGAAAAATGTCCTTGGTAATTGGATAGGGATTGCATTGAATCTGTAGATTGCCTTGGGTAGTATAGTCATTTAGATAATATTGACTCTTCTAATCCAAGAGCATGGTATGTCTTTCCATCTATTTGTGTGTCATCTTTGATTTCTTTCATCAGTGTCTTATAGTGTTCAGAGTACAGGTCTTTTGTCTCTTTAGGCAGGTTTACTCCTAGGTATTTTATTCTTTTGGATGTGATTGTAAACGGGATTGCTTCCCTAATTTCTCTTTCTGATCTTTCATTGTTAGTATATAGAAATGCCATCAATTTCTGTGTACTAATTTTGTATCCTGTGACTTTGCCAAATTCATTGATGAGCTCTAAGTGGATTGTTTTTTTAAATGGAGATGATTTACATGGCTTTCTCATTTTAATTCTATGGTATGCAAAACTGGGTTTGGTACTTGCATTGAGTTAAATAATGGCTCTCCCCTCAAAAGACATGTCCAAGTCCTAACTTCCAGGCCCTGTGAATGATACTCTATTTAGAAAATGGTCTTCAAATATGGAACAAGACAGGGATGCCCACTCTCACCACTGCTCTTCAAGAGAGTTTTGGAAGTCCTAGCCACAGCAATTAGACAAACCAAAGAAATAAAAGGCATCCATATAGGAAGAGAAGAGAGAAAACTGTCACTGTATGCAGATGACATGATACTATACATAGAAAACCCGAAGGACTCAACCCCAAAACTCCTTGAACTGATTCATAAATTCAGCAAAGTAGCAGGATGTAAGATTAACATTCAGAAGTCAGTGGCATTTCTCTATACCAGCAATGAAATATTAGAAAAGGAATACAAAAATACGATACCTTTTAAAATTGTACCTCACAAAATCAAATACCTCGGAATACACCTGACCAAGGAGGTAAAGGACCTATATGCCGAGAACTATAAAACTTTCATCAAAGAAATCAAAGAAGATGTAAAGAAATGGAAAGATATTCCATGTTCCTGGATTGGGAAAATCAATATTGTCAAAATGGCCATACTACCCAAAGCAATCTACAGATTCCATGCAATCCCTATCAAATGACCCATGACATTTTTCACAGAACTAGAACAAACAATCCAAACATTTATATGGAACAACAAAAGACCCAGAATCGCCAAAGCAATCCTGAGAAACAAAAACCAAGCAGGAGGCATCACTCTCCCAGACTTCAAGAAATACAACAAAGCCACAGTCATCAAAACAGTGTAGTACTGGTATCAAAACAGACAGACAGACCAATGGAGCAGAATAGAGAATCCGGAAATAAACCCTGACACCTATGGTCAATTAATCTTTGACAAGGGAGGCAAGAACAGAAAATGGGAAAAAGAAAGTCTATTCAGCAAGCATTGCTGGGAAACCTGGACAGCTGCATGCAATGCAATGAAACTAGAACACACCCTCACACCATGCACAAAAATAAACTCCAAATGGCTGAAAGACTTAAATATATGACAGGACACCATCAAACTCCTAGAAGAGAACATAGGCAAAACACTCTCTGACATCAACCTCATGAATATTTTCTCAGGTCAGTCTCCCAAAGCAATCGAAATTAGAGCAAAAATAAACCCATGGGACCTCATCAAACTGAAAAGCTTTTGCACAGCAAAGGAAACCCAAAAGAAAACAAAAAGACAACTTACAGAATGGGAGGAAATAGTTTCAAATGATGCAACCGACAAGGGCTTAATCTCTAGAATATATAAACAACTTATACAACCCAACAGCAAAAAAGCCAATCAATCAATGCAAAAATGGGCAAAAGACCTGAATAGACTGTTCTCCAAAGAAGATATACAGATGGCCAACAAACACATGAAAAAATGCTCAACATTGCTGGTTATAAGAGAAATGCAAATCAAAACTACCATGAGATATCACCTCACACCAGTCAGAATGGCCATCATTAATCAATCCACAAAGAACAAGTGCTGGAGGGGCTGTGGAGAAAAGGGAACCCTCCTGCACTGTTGGTGGGAATGTCAACTGGTACAGCCACTATGGAGAACAGTTTGGAGATACCTTAGAAATCTATACATAGAACTTCCATATGACCCCGCAATCCCACTCTTGGGCATCTATCCCGACAAAACTCTACTTCAAAGAGACACATGCACCCGCATGTTCATTGCAGCACTATTCACAATAGCCAGGACATGGAAACAACCCAAATGTCCATCGACAGATGATTGGATTCAGAAGAGGTGGTATATATACACAATGGAATACTACTCAGCCATAAAAAAGAATGACATAATGCCATTTGCAGCAACATGGACGGAGCTAGAGAATCTCATACTGAGTGAAATGAGCCAGAAAGACAAAGACAAATACCATATGATATCACTTATAACTGGAATCGAATATCCAGCACAAATGAACATCTCCTCAGAAAAGAAAATCACGGACTTGGAAAAGAGACTTGTGGCTGCCTGATGGGAGGGGGAGGGAGTGGGAGGGATCGGGAGTTTGGGCTTATCAGACACAACTTAGAATAGATTTACAAGGAGATCCTGCTGAGTAGCATTGAGAACTTTGTCTAGATACTCATGTTGCAACAGAAGAAAGGGTGGGGGAAAAAATGTAATTGTAATGTATACATGTAAGGATAACCTGACCCCCTTGCTGTACAGTGGGAAAATTAAAAAAAAATTATTAAAAAAAAAAAACACAGACCAAAAAAAAAAAAAGAAAAAAAAAGAAAATGGTCTTTACAAATATACTTAAACGTCTTGAGATGAGGTCATTCTAGATTACCCATATGGGATCTAAGTTGGAAGACAAGTGCCTCTATTAAAGATAGAATAGAAGACATGGGCCCAGAGAAAATGTTCATGTGGACACCAAAGCAGAGATTGAAATTACACAGTTCAAGGAACACTTGGAGTCATAAGCAACTGGAAGAGGCAAGGAAAAATCAGAGTGGGACTCAACCAACACCTCGATTTCAGATTTGTGGCCTCCAGAACTATAAAAGAATATATTTCTGTTGTGTTAACCCACCAAGTTTGTTACAACAGCCATAGGAAACTAATATAGCACTTGGTAGATTATGAATAAGTGAATATTGATTAAACGAGGGTGTTAGCAACAAGGGCCTCCAAGAAGCAGAAAGAAGAAAGAGAGGATTGTAATTAGTAATTTTTGCACCTGCTATATACAAGACACTGTCTTGGCACCTTCACAATGATTAACTTTCTACATGATGGGGCCAATTAGGACAGTAAATTGTTAGGATTTTGAAGTTAGAGCCAGGTTCAAGTTCTGCTTCCACCACCTGTTTTATATGTGATATCAGAGCATCAGTGTCATCTGTGTGTATTTCACTTTCTCCATCTGTAAAATGAGAAAAAAATCATAGCTTCTAAGGTTCTTGTGAAGAGTAACGAGAAGTAGAGTTAATATTTGCGATAAGATATTTTTCTGATAAAACAGGCAGTAGAGTCTTGAAGGGCTAATACCTCTATAGAAAGATGAGCTCTAGACAGACATTACTTCCAGGATTTAGTTATAAAATTTTAGTAGTTTTATTATGATAATCCTAAGCATGGTTTTCTTCATATTTGATTTTTTTTGTTGAGATTTTTATTTCAGAAAAGTTACATCTTTCACCAAATTTGGGGAGTATTCAGCCACTATTTCCTCAAATTATTTTTCTACTCTATTCTTCCTCCTCTTTATTTCATATTTTAGATTTTTTGATCCCACCCCAGAGACACCTGTAAATTTTTTTACAATCTTTTTTCTTTCTCTTCTTTCCTTTAGGCAATCTCTATTGATCTCTTTTCAAGTTAACTTTTACTGACTCTTTTCTATGTTATCTCCATTCTGTTATTAACCCCATCTAATAAATTTTAATTTCGGATACTATGTTTTTAGTTCTAAAATTTATGATTGATTCTTTTTGTTTGTTTTGTTTTTGGCTGCACCCATGGCATGTGGAAGTTCCCAGGTCAGGGATCAAACCCATGCCACTGCAATGACTATGCTGAATTCTTAACCTGCTCCACCACAAGAGAATTCCCTAATTGATCATTTTTGATATTTTCTGTATCTCTATTGAGATTTCCTATCTTTTTATTCATTATGAGCATATTTTCCTTTACCTATGGAGCATATTTGTACTGTTTTAAAGTCTTTGTCTGATCATTTAAATTCTTGAGACATCTCAGGGTCAGCCTCTCTCTCTTTCTTTCTTTCTTTTTTTTTTTTTTGAGAATGGGTCACATTTTCTTTATTCTTTACACATTGAATGGTCTGGGACTGTATTACAGACACTATAAATGTTATGTTGTTACTTCTGTTATACGTCTCCAAAGAGTGTTGGTATTTATAACCTGCATTAATTTAGTTAGGTGTGTGGAAACTCAAATCTCAATTTCAAATATTTTATATTTAGCTGGGCTGTTTATAGCCCGTGTGTATGTGGTCCAGGCATCAGCTGGAAATTTGGGGCAGCATCTGTACACAGAATTTAGGATTCTTCTCTGATTCTCTCCTTTTTTAAGATTCCTTCTTCACTTGCCAGCTACCTTAATGGCTCCAGGTTCCATTCTTTTATTTGTTGGGCAAGCACCTTGGGTATTCTGTGGTTTGAGAGTCCCTGAATCATGACTGGAGTCTGCCATCAGGGCAAAGCCCCCTCAAAAGGAAAACTCATCTTATTATGATTTCTTCTTCCAATTTTAACTCTCCTTCAAAATCTCTTGTCCTTGTTTGCACTCTAGAGCATCCAGGTGGTTGTCTTGGGGGTATTTTGTCCCTAGTTTATAGGTGTTAACTGTAGGAGTGTCAATCTATTGAAACTTACCATTTCATTCTAGAGGTAGACTCTTGCATTTAATACAGGCAGAAAATGTAAGAAGCACTTAGATAGTGTCTGGCCCAATGTAGTCCTCAACAATAATCACGGTTGATTATTCTCATCGTGACACTGTGTAAGATCAGCATTATTATTCCCATTGTGCAGATTAAGAGTGAGGGCTCAGAGAAGTTAAACAACTTACCCAGAAAATGATAGCTTGTAACTGGAGCTTTGTCAAAGGGAGTGAGTTTCAATTTAGAGTTTTGGCTAGCTAGTTCCCTTCCTGTTCTCTCTTGAATTTTGAATGACCGTGAATATCTAAGCTTCATTGATTTCCATCTGTAAGTAGAGATTCATAACTGTGGTTCTGAATCCCTGCTGCTACGTTTCATTAGGAGAAATGGGCTTGAGGAAGCTATAGAAGAGTGTGAGGCTCAGCTTCACCTTGGGAGCAGATGCAATAAATACCAACAACTACTATTTAAATGGGGATGAGAAAGGACTCATATATAAAGTCTCAATGCCTCTCCTAGGCTGCCACCAAGACACTCGGCTCCTCCCTCTAATAACTTTAAAGCTATTAACTCCCTTGAATAATGCAGCATTGATCATTGAAAATTGATTGTTATTTTTCCTTTGAGTCTTGGTTTCTTCATCTGCAAATTGGATATAATAATTCCTAATGCCCAAAGTAGGAGAGAATTCAGTGCAAGAGCTGGCTTTCCCATGCCTGACTTTGTCCTTCACAAGGGGCAGGGTAGATTTAAATTAGCAGAATTGGAATAGTGGCTCTATATTACAGTCCAAAGAGAGGAAACAAGAAGTCGGTGGTACAGTGGAGACCAGTCATTTCTCTTTGGGTTTTTCATGATATGATTTTTTTCCCTTTCAGATGGCTGGGAAGGAGGCTTCCACGTGCCAAGGACAACAGTCCACCCTCATCACTGCCACCTCCCACCACTCTCCCTCAAGGAGCCTCAGGCTTGGGCAGACCATCAGGCAGCTGTCCAGACTGCACACCTTATCCAGGGAACATGGCTTCTTCTTATTACCTGGAGCTTCATTTTTCTCTTTAATTTCCTTCTTCTTTATCCTTATCCCAGGGGAGGGAGAATCCTCACAGATGCTGGGGTACTAAGTTCTTGTCATGGAAGAATGGAATGAATCATAAAAAGTGGAATGTGTAATTCCCCAGGCTGTCTCCGGATGGGCTTGGCTAAACAAACGTCTTTGTCGAAATCCCTTGGACTTAACATTGGGAAGTATTGGTTCACTGAAGGTGTATCACATAGATTTTATTTATTTATTTATTTATTTATTTATTTATTTTTGTCTTTTTGCTATTTCTTGGGCCGCTCCCACGGCATATGGAGGTTCCCAGGCTAGGGGTCGAATCAGAGCTGTAGCCACTGGCGTACGCCAGAGCCACAGCAACGCAGGATCCGAGCTGTGTCTGCGACCTACCCCACCGCTCATGGCAACGCCAGATCCTTAACCCACTGAGCAAGGCCAGGGATCGAACCCGCCACCTCATGGTTCCTAGTCGGATTTGTTAACCACTGCGCCACGATGGGAACTCCATCACATAGGTTTTATGATCTCTGTTTAACACATAAAGAAACCGAAAGTCAGCAATGGTGTCCCTTGGGCCAAGTTCAACAGCTTCGTAGTGCAGAGCTGGTATTCAATGACATTGGGGTCCACGGAAAAGAGAATGTAGCTGAGGGACACCACTTCTTTAGACTCTGTCTCCAGCTTTTATCTCTAATTTTAGAGCTGCTGTCCAGAAGAGAGATTTAATCTTATATTTTCTCAGAGATTTTGCTTTGGATTTTATTATTACTATTACTATTATTTTGTCTTTTTGCCATTTCTAGGGTCACTCCTGTGGCATATGGAGGTCCCCAGCTAGGGGTCGAATCAGAGCTGTAGCCGCCAGCCTACCTACACCAGAGCCACAGCCACACGGGAACCGAGCCACGTCTGCGACCTACACCACAGCTCATGGCAATGCCGGATCCTTCACCCACTGAGCGAGGCCAGGGATTGAACCCGCAACCTCAGGTGTTCCTAATCGGATTCATTAACCACTGAGCCACAACAGGAACTCCTTTTTTTTTTATTATTATTATTATTTTGGTGTGGGAACTTGGAGGGTGAAAACTGAGTGTGTGCATCCCTTTCAGATTGGAGATTGCATTTTAAATGTCTGTGGGACATTACAAGAATAGACTTATACTAAACTGTACATTTCAGGTCTGTTTACACTCCCCATTTTATTTCTGGCACCTAGCTCTTTTTTCTATAGTATCACAGCTGCCTCTTTCCAGCATAATTCTTTCCTATCTTCTATATGCCCAGAAACCACATAAACAAATGACACAGTCCATCATATGCAGTCAGTGGCCTCTGAACATTGAAGTGATGCCCCCCCCTCCCTGGGGGGAAACCTCAGCTCTCCAAACGGGTCACCTCCTCCCCCGACATGGCTCTGCTGAAGAAGGATTCGTCTGGGAAGGTCTCTGAGTCCATGTCTATTTGGTGACAGCTGTCCCATTGTAAGAGGTGTTATGCATTTGGAGAATGAAGTTATTTGGCTGAATTGATGTTGTGTGACCGTGAGTGGCAGATGCCTGTTTTGTGCCGAGCATCTCACTCTCATTTCTCTTGGTTTCCAAAGCTGGCATGTTGGAGAGAGATGGATTTGAGGCAAACACCATTCCCCTTTGCAGGAAAGAATAACATTATGCCCAGTGTGTGAAGTCCTGCCAGGAGGCTCCCTCCCCAGCTTAAAACTAGTTCACACCTTTCTGCCTTTGCTGAAAGCCTTAAAGATTTTCCCCTTGACCTATTCACCCACTGGCGGACCAGAGGACCATTGGACATTGAAAGATAGCCCCGCCTCACACACACACGCCCCTTTGCAAGCTACATCTTCTCTGGGTTTTCCATGCTAAATGTGTTCAAAGTAGAAACTTCCTTTCAGGGCTGCAGGATCTGTCCTGGTATATTCAGGCAGAATGGGCCATCAGATGGGTTCTTCTAGATGGCAGTGCCTACATGAGGGACAGTGGCCAAGGGGAATCAAATGCCATTTCGACCTTCTCATCAGGACACTGGTTCTACATCCAGCACACAGCTTCCAACAATCTGGGTTAGAGTGTCCAGCCAATATGATTGCCTGCAGGGTTTTCCTCTCTGCGACAAAGCCCCAAACGCACATCTTGGCATTTATGTTTGCTGACCAATAAGATGAAAAATGTCCAAACATGCTCAGGTGAGATCAGAGATGTCCACACAGAAGCATAAAAAAGAGAGGATTGTAAACATATGTATGACTTTCACCATGTGTGACCCCTGCTCATTAGAAAACATAACCCAGTCAGTATCCTTGACTTTGGACCACACATGGTGAGCATCTCTCTCTTCTGAAGAAGAATGAGGTTAGGGGTAGGAGAGTGTCTGCTCTCACTTCCCTATTTGAACAAGCTTTTTTTTTTTTTTTTTTTCCTTTTTAGGGCTGCACCTATGGCATGTGGACGTTCCCAGGCTAGGGGTGGAATCGAAGCTGCAGCTGCCAGTCTACACCACAGCCACAGCCCCGTCTATGGCCTACGCCGCAGTTGTGGCAACGCCGGATCCTTAACCCACTGATTGAGGCTGGGATCAAACTCGTGTCCTCATGGACACCAGGTCGGGTTCTTAACCTGTTAAGCTGCAAAGAGAAGTCCTGGAACAAGCATTTTAGTCTTACATTTTGCATCCTTTTTCCAGGTCTTCACTGCATCATCAAAAGAATGTAAAAATAGGAGCAAAATCTGCATTAGCCATATGACTAGGAGAGAATGCTATCCATGGACAGGAAGGTCAAAGAATTTCTCCTCGAGTACAAAAAGCATCAACGTAAAAGGTCAGAGCAAGAACTAGTCCCACTCTCCTTCCCAAAATTACAGTAGAAAATAAATAGATAGGGAGTTCCCGTCGTGGCACAGTGGTTAGCGAATCCAACTAGGAACCATGAGGTTGCAGGTTCGATCCCTGGCCTTGCTCAGTGGGTTAAGGATCTGGCATTACCGTGAGCTGTGGTACAGGTTGCAGACGCGGCTTGGATCCCAAGTTGCTGTGGCTCTGGTGTAGGCCAGTGGCTACAGCTCCTATTGGACCCCTAGCCTGGGAACCTCCATATGCCACGGGAATGGCCCTAGAAATGGCAAAAAGACGGAAAAAAAAAAAGAAAGAAAGAAAGGAAAGAAAAAAAATAGATAGGACCTTGGCAGAACGTAACCGGCCTCAGCTGGTTTGGAGGGGGAATAACTGGAGGCTGGAAAACATCTGAGAAACACTGGACTCTGATTTCCTTTTCACCACCGTTGAATGTTGCAGAAGGGGGTGGCCCCAGAGAGTGTGTGGGGACACAGCCCCAGGAAAGGGGCCAGTCATTATCATGTGTGCACAGGATGAAGATGGGCCAAATAGAAGATCTAGGCAATTACTAAATTGGGAAGTTGTAGAGAGTATCAGTATGATAGCTGGGTGATTGACCTGCCAGTTCTTTGTAATTCCTAATCTGAGACTATTTGATTGTGTAAATGAAACCCAGGTTAAGTCACCCTATGCTCAACTTCTCTGTTACCTTGTATATTTTGATCAACTGCTCCAAGGGAATGAGATGGAATATACATCATAAACATGCTTTCAGAGAGATGGAGGGGTTGATATCCATTATAATTCCACAAACTACATATATTTGAATACCCCCTGAATACTAGGTCATGGGGCCCCAAAGATAAGAGATCATCAGGAGTTCCCATTGTAGTGCAGTGGAAACGAACCAACTAGTATCCATGAGGATGTGGGTTCAATCCCTGGCCTCGCTCAGTGGGTTAAGGATCCAGCATTGCCGTAAGCTGTGGTGTAGGCTGGCATCTGCAGCTCTGATTTGATCCTCCGCCTGGGAATTTCCATATGTTGCAGGTGTGGCCCTAAAAAGTTTGGGGGGGAGAATAGCACATTGTATTTTAGAAGGGTTCAAAGTAAGGTGGAAGTCTAGGATAGAGTGGGAATAAATGCTTTCCTAGATGACTACCTATAGTGTTTGGAAAGACAGATGAAAGGTAATGAATCTGCCTCACGGAAAGCTAGAGAGAAGAGAGGATGTTTTTACTGGGCCTTGTGTATTATTAAGTCCTGATATTAACTCATCAGACACTATGAGAAGAGAGAAAATCATCTAGTATGACTGAAACATGCAGTTAGAAAAGGGAACAGGAGTTCCCGTCGTGGCGCAGCAGAAACAAATCCAACTAGGAAACATGAGGTTGCGGGTTCGATCCCTGGCCTTGCTCAGTGGGTTAAGGATCTGGCGTTGCCGTGAGCTGTGGTGTAGGTCACAGAGGCGGCTCAGATCCGGCATTGCCATGGCTCTGGTGTAGGCTGGCAGTGTAGCTCTGATTAGACCCCTAGCCTGGGAACATCCATGCTGCGGGTGAGGCCCTGAAAAGACAGAAAGACAAAAAGCCAAAAAAAAAAAAAAAAAGACACATGCACCACATGCACCCACATATTCATTGCAGCACTATTCACAATAACCAAGACATGGTAACAACCCAAATGTCCATTGAAAGATAATTGGATTAGGAAGATGTGGTATATATACACAATGGAATAGTACTCAGCCATAAAAAAGAACAAAATAATGCCATTTGCAGCAATATGGACGGAACTAGAGACTCTCATACTAAGTGAAGTAGGTCAGAAAGAGAAAGACCTTATGATTTCTCTTATATCTGGAATCTAATATACGGCACAAATGAACCTTTCCACAGAGAAGAAAATCATGGACTGGAGAATAGACTTGCAATTGCCAAGGCGGAGGGAGTGGGATGGATGGGGAGCTTGGGGGTAATAGATGCAGACTATTGCTTTCGGAATGGATTAGCAATGAGATCCTGCTGTGTAGCACTGGGAACTTTGTCTAATCACTTATGACGGAGCCTGATAATGGGAGAAAAAATAATGTATACATGTATGTGTAACGGGGTCACCGTGCTGTACAGGAGAAAATTGACAGAATGCTGTAAGCCAGCTATAATGAAAAAAAATAAAAATCATGTCTAAAAAAAGACAAAAGAAAAATATACAGACGTACAAGACGTAAGCAAAAATCAACAACAAAAAATACTTCCTTTCCTCATTCAATTCAGAATTGAATGCAGAATTCAGAATTCCACCATAGCCTTGCCGTGAGGGGCGTCTTCATTCTGGTTCCTAGTGATGATCCCTAAAGATTTCAAAGAACTCGCAAGCATTCAAATCTTGTTAGATTACGAGATCTCCAGAACATCCGCTTATTGCAATAACTGAAACGCTGGGCTCTTGACAAATATCTTCCCATTTAATGTACAGCACGATGACTCCAATTAGTAAAACAGTATTAGACCTTGACATTTGCTCAGAGTAGATCATAAGTGGTTTTGCCACAAAAAAGAAAAAAATATATAGTAACTACGTGAGGTTATGGATATGTTAACTACCGTGATTGTGGTCTTTATTCATAATGTACATATATATCAAAACACCAGCTTGGGAGTTTCTGTCATGGCACAGCAGAAATGAATCTGACTTGGAACCATGAGGTTGTGGGTTCGATCCCTGGCCTCGCTCAGTGGGTTAAGGATCCGGCATTGCCGTGAGCGGTGGTGTAGTTTGCAGATGCGGCTCGGATCTGTGGTGCAAGCCAGCAGCTGTAGCTCCGATTAGATCCCTAGCCTGGGAACCTCCATATGCCGAGGGTGCTGCCCTAAAAAAAAAAAAAGAAAAGAAAGCAAAAAACAAACAAACAAAAAAACCCCACCAACTTAAAGGAGTTCTTGCCATGGCACAGACAACTGCAATGGCTTGGGTCATTGCAAGTTACAGCTCTAGCTCAGATTCAATCCTTGGCCCAGGAACTTCCTTATGCCATGGGTGTGGCCATAAAAAGAAAAAAAAATCAGCATCTTAAATATATACAATTTTTACTACAATATATACAATTTTTACTACAATATATACAATTTTTACTTCAATATGTACCATTTTTACTTCAATATATACAATTTTTACTTAAATATATACAATTTTTATGATCACTTACACCAGTAAAGCTGGAACAGAAACTAATAAAAATAACAATTTTAACCACTCCCTATTTCAGGCAGATCTAATGACGATGAATGGCTCTTTCATGTTCTTCGCTTTGAGATTCTTAGAGCCAAAATATTGTATGATTCTAAGACAGTGATTCCTAATCATTTTCTGTGCCACGGACCCCTTTAAGAGTCTGGTGAAAGCTATAGACGCCTCCTCAAAATAATCTTTTTAATTGCATTAAATACAGTCGTCAAGATACCAAGAGAACACCAAATCCGTAAGATGGTAATATATGTACTGTATTTTGGCCATGCCCATGGCATACAAAGTTCCCAGGTCAGGGATCAGAACCTAAGCCACAGCTACAACAGTGATAACACCGGCTCCTTTATCTGCTGTGCCAAAAGGGAACTCCTATGTGTGATTTTAATTGACACATTAAATGGAAAAAGACCCAGCAGCAGGTCTAGTAACTGGTTTTAAAGTAAAGGAAGAGCATAAATAATATTTCTATATGAAAATATCTGTGATTTTTACCAATGACGTAGTCACAGATACAAGTAAGAGTCATATTCCGAATTCAAATGTACACCTTTCATTTGAGAATCAAGCCCCACATAAGACTTCCTGGACATCATCTCCATTGCTGGCCAAACAGATTTTGTGCACTTGTTACTGGTGGGTGAGATCCAATGACTTGTGAGCACCTGGCACAGGGAGGGTGCTCGATAAATAATTATCATTGAATGAATGAGTGGATGAATGAATGGAGCTGATCTACCTGAGAAAGAAGCAAAAAGTATTCTTCCTTCCTGCCCACATTTTCCCAAGCTCTTCTCCTTCTCATTCCTTCTCATCCTCCCTCCTATATGTATGCATTCACTGTGCTGTTATTATTGGGCAGCCACCACATGAATACTAGAATTTCTGAATGATACTACAATGAATGAACAAGATATGAATCTGGCCCTGAGAGAGAGAGAGAGAAATAGCCTGGAAGGATGTGATGGGAACCCAGGAAAAAAAAAAACAAAAACAAAAACAAAACAAACCTCACTTGTGTTCAGCATGTTACCACTTTTTATTGAGAGTCTATTTTTTTCCTGAAGAGTGCCTATAAAACCCGGGAAACCATCAAGACGAATTTCAAAGTTGGCAATAATGAAATAGCAGCCAGGTTGCGGTCTCGGAAAAAGAAACCTGACACACACGGGGCTTGTTCGAACCAAGCAATTTGCAAAGCTGAGTCTGGAAGAAGTAGGTCAGTTTGCAGAGTGAGCTGCCATAAGATTTTGCACACAGCTGCCTTCACTGGAACCTGTGTTAGCTCGGGAAAAAAATCACAGATGGGACCTCTCTAAAATATTCCAAAGAGTGGCGCTTGCTGTTGGATTTTCTAAAGATTGTTTTATGAGATGTTTCCATACTGACTTATTGAGAAATAGGTCACTTCTCCCACAAAAGTTGATACCGTCCAATGGGAGGTGCAAACTTTCTTCTGGATGTCACCATTAAACTTTCAATAACCCCACTCTGCTGTCGGTTGAATGAAGACTGCTACACAAAAGCAGATGTGATGCTGGTTGGTTGTGGGGGAGACTTTTCCCCTCTTTCATAGGGGTCAGCTGGCCAATGAAGCGCCTGTCCACAGCAGAATGGAAAATCCATAATTATTTTCCACTTTCCTGGAGGAGACATCCATGATCTAGAAGCAGGGTTGGCAGCAATAGCCCAAGGGTCACTGCCTGTTCTTGTCAATAAAGTTTTATTGGAACACAGCCACGCCCATTCATTCCTGTAGTGTCTACATCTGCTTTCACGCTACAACAAAGGACTCCAGTGTTTGTGACAGGTACTATCAGGCCTGCAAACCAAAAGTATTTACTCTGTGACCTACTATAGAAAAATCTGCCAATACTTGCTTTGGAAGGCCAACAGTTCAGGTGTATCCTCTAGCTTATGGGATGGCTGAGATTCCCTGGACATATATAGGAAGGCTGGAAAACAATAGTAGGGGCTTACTTCATTCAAACTTGCTTCTCGTTTTTCAGTCTTAAACCCTGTAAAGATGCTAGAGGGGACCAAACTCCCATAAAGATGCTGGAGGGTATCAAAAAGTCTGTTCCCTCTAAAGAGGAAGTATTTTCATTTTGTATAGGTATAAGTGAAATAAGAAAGGTCCATAAATAACTATAACACAAAGATCAAAGTAGTAAGAGAGATACAGAGCAAAGTACTCTGGGAGCTCAGTGCGGGGAAAACAACTTTAGACTGGGGGAACAGAAAAAGCTTTACAGAAAAATATATATATATTTAATCCGGGCTTTGAAGCATGAATAGAATCTGAAAAAGAACCTTATGAAAGGGATCAGAATCACAGATCCCCTATGATCTGTGAGGACTTGGGAAAATCACCCAATCTCTTGGGTCCTCTATGTTCATCTATCTACCCACCCAACAAAAATGTACAATTTTCTTCTAAGTTACAGGCATGGATTTATGAAGAGCCAAAAAAAAAAACAAAAAACAAAAACAAAAAAACAGTGATTGAAATATTCTCCCTCTTCTCTCTCTCTTTTTATTTATTTATTTATTTTTTTTGTCTTTGCAGGGCCACACCCATGCCATATGAAAATTCCCAGGCTATGGGTTACATCAGAACGGCAGCTGCCAACCTACACCACAGTTATAGTAACACGGGATCCAAGCCTCGTCTGTGACCTACACCATGGCTTATGGCAACACCAGATCCTTAACCCACTAAGCAAAGCCAGGGGTCAAACCCACATCCTCATGGATGCTAGTTGGGTTCATTACCACTGAGCCATAATGGGAACTCCCTTTCCCTCTTCTCTTAATTTGTAAGGTTTTGCCAAAAATGACACCAAGAGGTGTATAAGGGAAAGTAGGGAACATGACATACATATGCTACAAACTTGGACATTTCTCCTAGAGTTAGAGAAGTTAGAACTAGATTGAAAGAACTGTGGTGATTAATTGGCTAATTTTATGTGCCAACTTGACTGGGCGTAGGATGCCTGGATTGCCTGTAAAATATTATTTCTGGATGTGTCTGTGAGGGTCTCTAGAAGAGACAAGTATTGAGTAAAGAAGATCTGTTCTCACCAATGTGGGTGGGCAGCAACCCACATGCCGAGGGCCCACATAGAGGAAAAAGGCAGAATAAGGGTGAAATCTTTTGCTCTTTTCTTGAGCTGGGACCTCCATCTTCTCCTGACTTTGGCCATAGGAACCCCTGGTTCTCAGACCTTCAGACTTTGGGTCTGACATCAGCAGCTCCTTCTTCTCAGATCTTGAGACTGGTGGAATTACCAACTTTCCTGGTTCTCCAACTTGCAGACAGTTTATCAGAGGACATCTCAACCCTCCTAATCATGTGAGCCAATTCTCAAAATAAATCTCTTATATTTCTATATGTATCCTGTTGGTTCTCTTCCTCCAGGGAAGCTTGACTATTACAGGAAGGCAGCAAATGTGCTAATGAAAGATATGAAAAATTAGAACAAGGATGGCTCTTCAAATGGGAAGAGGTGCTGCCTAGAGAGAAGGATAAATCATAGTATGTAGGGGAAAAAACTATGTATGAATTTCATTTATTGGTCAAGAAGCAGCTGCTTCCATGGTCAAAGATGGTAACATCCAGCTGGAAACTGGAAAACCACCAGACTTCTCCAGGACATAGCATGATTTCCCCGGGCTGTATCACTAGGAAGGTCTGTAGAACCACGGTGTCTGCTTGAAGCAGAGGACAAGAGGCTTAGACTGTAAAATGAAGATAACTGGTGTCCAGTTCAGTAGCTTTACCAAATACAAAGAAAAAAAAATTAGGCAGAGAGCTTCTATAGCACCTGGATTCCTACCCAATCTGTACAGTCTGTTAGATCCTGTAATGGATAATGAAAAAAGTCATGTTGCTGTTGAGGCATCCAGATGGCTAGCAGAATACTTATGGAGATTTCTCACACTATCTTTCACAAATATTAGGCAAGGATCAAAATCGTTTCAATTGAGCCTAAAAAAGAAAAAGAAAAAAGAAAAAAGAAACAACTTGAGACCCATGGAAAGACATTTCAATATAAAAGAGGAGAGAAAACATAGGATTCAAAAGAAATCTCTTAGGAAAAATTGGAAGTACATTTTAGATAACTTGGACTTTCCACTCTCTATGAAGTGAAAGTAGAAAGATAGGATCATATCACAGCCATCTGTGATGAAATTGTAGCCTGAGATAAAGGGAGACTCTAAGAAAACTCATAATGGCAGTGCAGAATTTGAAATTCCATGAGAACACTAACCCGATCATATATGACATAAACTTGGGACGCTCTAGAAGGCAGAATACAAGAAAAGGCAGTGAAAAATGATGAGAGAAAATGTTATAAACTTATGTCTAGAGGAGAGAGAAAGGAGATTCAAGCTCTAAAGTGTTGGTTGTTGGGAGAAAGAGAGAATAAATGCTATGTAATAATCAAAGACAAGATTGAATACAGCACTTTTGAACAGAAGAAAGAACCAAAGTTACTGATGTACAGGTTTCAGCCAGTTGTGGGCAAATTCAACAGAAAGAAAGAAACTCTGAGCTATCATTTTTTAAATTTTTTTATTAAAGATAAAGAAAGAATTCTATGAGCATAAAGATTGTATGAAAATGGTTTCCTACAAAGGAAAGTTATCAGGCTAGCAGGACTTTTTATGTGTCCCTCAAGTTCCCTTTCCCTTTCCTCATTCTTGATAAAAGAAGTAATTTTTCCAGGCTCTGGAGTTCATCAAACTACCACATTAAAGGCTCCTTTTTCTCTGTTTACCCTGTGGTATCTAATTTCCCTCCATGCAATCATCCATCCCCCCATCCACTCATCCATCCATCCAACAAACATTTATTGAGCACCTGACACTACAGTTATATCAACAAACAGAGGACACCAAGGTCTTACTCAAGTGGAACTTTTATCCTAGTTGGGGGAGGAAAATCAGTAACAAATATGATTTACTCAGTGTGATAAGTACTACGGGGAAAAAACAAAGCTGCTGAAAGGACTAGAGAGTGGAGGAGGGGCAAAGAGCCCTTCTCTAATAAATTGGTACTGGTGCAAACACCCAGACGAATTGAGGAAGCAACCCAGGCAGAGATCCTGGGGAAGAAGGAACCATAGGACTTGAACTACAATGAGCTTGTATGGAGACTTGGAAGAAGACCAAGAGGGGTGGAGCCTTGGAAGAAGACCAAGAAGACAGTGGACTTGTATGGAGCCTTGGAAGAAGACCAAGAGGGGTGGAGCCTTGGAAGAAGACCAAGAAGACAGTGGACTTGTATGGAGCCTTGGAAGAAGACCAAGAGGGGTGGAGCCTTGGAAGAAGACCAAGAGGGGTGGAGCCTTGGAAGAAGACCAAGAAGGGTGGAGCCTTGGAAGAAGACCAAGAAGACAGTGGGCTTGTATGGAGCCTTGGAAGAAGACCATAGGACTTGAACTACAGTGGGCTTGTATGGTGGCCTTGGAAGAAGACCTTATCTTCTCTGAAGCAGAATGAGTAAAGGGGTGTGGTCAGGACAGGGACGCCAACCCATAGGTGGGTAGGGGTTGGGCCCATAGGGCTTTGCAACAGTGATTAGGAATTTGAATTTTGTATCTGAGTGAGATGGGAACCATCTGTAGCCTTTTGAGCCGAAGTGACATGAGCTGATTTACCTTGTAAAGGAATCTCTGTGACTGCTCTGTGCAAGACAGACTAAATGGGAGGCAGCCAGGGAAGAAACAGAGAGACCCTCAAGGAGCCATTGAAAAGCTCCAGAAGGGAGATAATGCGGAGGTTGGAGCCAATGAGGTCTTCCCAACCACCAATGAAAGACTGGGTGCATAGCCCCTGTCAAATCCTGTTTGTATTCAGCACCTTTCCTCATGAACCCCTATCCTCTGATGTGGCATTTTCTTCCTAGGCCCATTGCCACCTTCCACACATCTCTGAACTGAAATTCTACATGAAAAAGCAGCAATTGCTGTCAGGTGTTGCCACCAGACTCTTACCATCTCCACTCTGGCTGCTTTTCTCATGGAGACAACACCTCCACAAGTTCAATCCACTTCCACTGTCCTCTCAGATGGCCTCTCTTAACTGAATGGTGGGTATTTCTTGCAGGAGGGTTGACCAGTTCTCTGATCATTACAGCCCCACCCCCTTCCCTGAGCCATGGGCAATGCCAGACTGATGAAACACTCTTTTACCCTCTTCTGTTGCTTTCAGAAATCAACAAAAACAGAAACCCAAACAGGTCTTAATTTTTATGAGTTTAGATTCAGGTAACCTACAATTGAATGAAATGCTCCCCATATTTGGGCATTAAAGATTTTGTCAGTTTTATTATTATTACTACTTTTATTATTTATTATAAACATCCATCTTTGGTGTCTCTGTAATTTTTAGAGAGTAGAAAGAAAAGCCTATACCTGAGGCTGTTAACTGTTCACCTACGTTACCAATATTGGGTTTGAGAGCACAAGGTAAGGAGTTCTCGCTGTGGCACAGTGGTTAACGTATCTGACTAGGAACCATGAGGTTGCGGGTTTGACCCCTGGCCTTGCTCAGTGGATGAAGGATCCGGCGTTGCCATGAGCTGTGGTGTAGGTTGCAGACGCGGCTCGGATCCGGTGTTGCTGTGGCTCTGGCATAGGCCAGCAGCAACAGCTCCAAATCGACCCCTAGCCTGGGAACCTCCATATGCTGCGGGAAGCGGCCCTAGAAAAGGCAAAAAGAACAACAACAAAAAAAGAGTACAAGGTAAGACAGTAGAGGCTATTCCACAGCAGTCAGGGCCAAGCAAGACTGGCAGCAGCTATCCCCATTATAAGCATTTCCACCAGAGAATAAGTTTTCAAAACAAGCATTAGCTGTCCATGACTAATGGATTAGGGAACACAGTTTGTACCATGTGGTCTGCTAAAGTTCTAACAAAAATCTACATTTTTCTATAAATGCACAGAGAAAAAAGCTGTTATATGGACCAGAGACACATGCGTGCTTTGCTTTCGAAGTTGGCTATGCTTTTATGATGCATTATTTCGTTTGGCTGTTGTACATCAATCAAACCTTCAAATTCAAGGTCATGGATGGTAGAGGAGGCCAAGAAATAGCTGAGTATACAGAATGAAGAACAAATAAGGGAGTGTTTAGGTCTGTTTTTGTCAATTTTATCTGGCATTTTTAGCTTACAATAACAAAAATTCACTCAAGGCATTATTTCTTAAATCCCTGCAGGACAAAAAAATGTTGTAAATCTAAAACTCTCTAGCTCCACAATTGCATTTTTCCCCCAGGGGAACCTACATTTACAATGTATCTTTGAAGCATTTACAATATGCTTAAACCGAAACAATTCAGTTACAGAAAAACATACTGTATGTTGTTCTAGTGCTTCTTGCCAACATAATAAAACAAGAAAAGGGAAATTATTAGTATACATATTGAATAGCAGAGACAAAGTAATGGTTTTTTTAAGCAACAAGAAATTCCATCTTGAAAACTCATGAAAATCAACTTAAAAACTATTAGGATTAAAATGAGATTTCCACAATGTGGTCAAACACAAGAGAAATATTTAAAAGTTAACAACTTTCAAATATTCCTGGAAAAAAAATGTGATAAAAATGAATGGATCCAAAAAGTGCCATTCATAAAATGACCTAAAAATAAAATGTCTAGGAATCAACTTAAAATATAAGGGCAGAATTCTTACAAAGAAAAATATAAACTTGACTGGGGAACATAAAAGAAGACTTAAAAATAGAGTCAAATTATAAAGAGACCTATCAAGTTTGGGGATAGAAAAATGGAATTTCATAAAGATTTCTAATTTCCTTAAATTAATATGAAGTTTAGAAATACAAATACCAAAATAGTATTTAGAGGCAAGGAGGATTAACACATAATTTAACAGTTCATTTGTAAGATGACAAAGGGTTATAGCCAAGAATATTTTGAAAAAGAAATACAACATGATACTCTCCATGTATTAAAACTTATTATCAGAGTTCCCATCGTGGCTCAGTGGTTAACAAATTCGACTAGGAACCATGAGGTTACAGGTTCAATCCTTGGCCCTGCTTAGTGAGTTAAGGATCCAGCGTTGCCATGAACTGTGGTGTAGGTTGCAGACACGGCTCGGATCCAGCATTGCTGTGGCTCTGGCATAAGCCAGCGTCTACAGATCCAATTGGACCCCTAGCCTGGGAACCTCCATATGCCTAGGGAAAGGCAAAAAGACAAAAAAAAAAAAACCAAACTTATTCTCAAGGTTTACTTTATTGAAACTGTATCATGTATACAGAAACCATCAGATCTTTGGAACAGAAAAGAAAGCATCGAAACAGAGTTAAGTACAAATAAGTATTTATTACACAAGGATGTTATCATTTAAAACAAATTTTAAAATGACAGAGTATTAAAAAAATGTCTCTGAGGCAAATGGTTGACTATTTGGGAACAAAGTTCAAATTCCTGTTTAATGCTATGCACCTCCAAAAATATCCCAGAGAGAGATTAAGAAATTAAATGGGAGAAGTTAAAACATAACACTGTGTGAAAAAAATGTTGGTAAATATGTAGTGTTAAATTAAGTTAGAGATGACCTTTCTGTGTATAGCACTAAATCAGTATATTATAACTCCATGCCAACTATTTGGATATTTTGAATATCATCTCTAATGGAGATTCACATATGTTTGAGATGGTTGGTGACCTGGTTAAGCTAGGTTTCAGAACTTTTTTATGAGAGATTGAAAAACTTCCCGGGAATGTAAACTGGTACAGCCACAGTGTAAAAGGGTATGAAGGTGTCTCAAAAAACTAGAGTTGCCATATGATCCAGCAATCCCTTTCCTGGGTATATATTCTCAAAAAACTATAATTCAGGAGTTCCCATCGTGGCGCAGTGGTTAACGAATCCGACTAGGAACCATGAGGTTGCGGGTTCGGTCCCTGCCCTTGCTCAGTGGGTTAACGATCCGGCGTTGCCATGAGCTGTGGTGTAGGTTGCAGACACAGCTCGGATCCCGCATTGCTGTGGCTCTGGCGTAGGCCGGTGGCTACAGCTCCGATTCAACCCCTAGCCTGGGAACCTCCATATGCCGCGGGAGCGGCCCAAGAAATAGCAACAACAATAACAACAACAACAACAACAACAAAAAGACAAAAAAAAACTATAATTCAAAAAGATATAGGCACCCGTATGTTCATAGCAGCACTATTCACAATAGCCAAAATATTGAATCAACCTAATGTCCATCAACAGAAGAATGAATAAAAAAATATAGTACATACATACAATGGAATATTACTCAGCCATAAAAAAGAATGCCATAGTGCCATATGCAGCAACATGGATGCAACTAGAGATTCTCATACTGAGTGAAGTAAGTCAGAAAGAAAAAGACAAATCCCATAAGATAGCACTTACAGACGGAATCTAAAATTGACATAAATGAACCTATCTACAAAACAGAAACAGACTCACAGACATAGGGAACAGATTTGTGGTTGCCAAGGGGGAGGGGGTGTGCAGGAGGCGTGGGCTGGGAGTGTGGGGTTAGTAGATGCAAACTATTATATATAGGATGGATAAACAGTAGATGCAAGTTATTATATATAGGATGAATAAACAACAAGATCCTACTATATAGCACAGGGAACTATATTTAATATCCTATGATAAAACAAAATGAAAAAGAATATTAAAAAGGATATATATATATACACACACACACATATATATGCATGTGTATATAAATATCTGAATCACTTCGATGTGTGTGTGTGTATATAAAGTAAGCTTCCCAGGGAATGATTCAATTGTTGGGGAAAAGTCAGGTATGATAAACTTGACCCAGCATCTAGATGTAGTAATTGTAGTTAAGGGTTTCTTGGGGATCCAGCATGATGGTTACCATCAGATTTTGTCTCTATCTAGCCCTGAACTACTAGGGACTAGATAGAGACACCTGTTCATAAAAACTGGCAAAGTTGTTTCACAGAAACTTACAAAACAGCAGCCCCACTTTGGTACCATTTCAAACAGAATGAACCACAAAGTGGGTGTGCGTATGGGGGAAATTGATGGATATGTTTTCAGTCAGGCTCGACTAGAGGATGCTACACTAATAAATGATCCCAAATCTCAGTGACTTATAACAACAAATGTTCATTTCTGGCTCCCATTGTATGTCCATCATTGCGCAGCTGCAGTCCTGCAACACCGCATTTCACCTGAGAGTCAGAACCTACAACCAAGAATACTCTACCTAGTAAAGCTCTTGGAGGAGAGAACCAAAGCTTTGCAGACAAGCAATAGCTAAGAGAATGCAGCACCACCAAACCAGTTTTACCACAAATGCTAAAAGAATGTCTCCAGGTGGTAAAGACAAGACCACAACTAGAAACAGGAAAATTACAAATGGGAAATCTCAGTGATAAAGGCAAACGGAAAGTAAAAGTAGGGAATCAACCACATCCAAATACAATATCAAAACCAGCCATCACGAGAAGAAGGCAAGCACAGATGCAGGACGTTGGAAATGCATTGAAATTAAGAGACCCACGACTTAAACCAATCTTGTATATATATAGACTGCTGGATCATCTGAGAGTCAGGCAACTAGAGCAGCCTCTAGTGGGGGGTCCATACAGCTCTCATGGTCAAGGGCAAAGAGATCTGATAAACCACACAGTGTCTCTTAAATCTTCCGTTTGGAAGTGACACTTCTGCCTAGGTTTCACTTGCCCAAGGAAGTCAAATGACAAAGACTAATGTCCAAGGATTAGGACACAAAACCCTCCCAAGAGGAAGGTGTCACTGGAAGGGCACAGGAACATTTGGTGGATCCGTTACACAATCTAACACACGCACTTTGCCGAAAGACCTCCTTGCTGCTCTGGAGCCCACAGACCCCTGGACACTTCTGGTCCATTTGGGAACGTGCGCTATGTCTTCAGCAAGACACAGGGTTTTTCTAGAAGCCGTCTGTTTGCTCTCCCCTTTCTGAGGCGAACGCTCAGCCCAGGGAGCAGATGTTGGCTGCCAAGGTGGTGCCAGACCCCACTGTGATGGACAGCTCTTCTGTTTTGTTTACTCTTCCAGGCAGAGTGATAAATTCTCCTTCTAATCAGGCTCTGTGTTTCTCCCTCTCGGAGGCACCAACCCTGCTAATGAATGATGCACTGAAGTGAGCAGCTAAGACAGAGCGCAGGGCACCCCGCTCTGCCTTTGTTATGCAAAGGCATGCCCTCGCTATCTCCCAAACACGAAATTGAGTTCCCGAGTATGGCATGGATAAATGATGGAGTGCACGATGGCCCGGGGTGATTTGTTCCCAGTCATTCAGGCTGGTCTATTTTGTCAAGTCCTCCACTGAATACATTTGGTTTAACTTGCTGAGGGAGAACGGTGCTTGGAGGGAACCTTCTGAGGTTGATCATGGCAAATACAGTCCTGAGAGTTCCCAAGCTGTCGGGCCAAGGGACCTGATGGGGCTGGTGCTCTAAGTCTTGTCACTGGGTCGGGAGAAAGCTTCTCGACCATGAGAGGCATCCTGGGAGATAAAGCCAAGAGAACCCCATCCCCCATCTGTCACCACGGCTTGAGAAAAGTGAGATCGAATAAAGAATGGAGATTTTTGGAGTTCCCGCTGTGGCACAATGGGATCAGAGGCATCTCTGTAACACCAGGACACAGGTTCGATCCTCACCTGGTGCAGTGAGTTAAAGGAACTGGAGGTACTGCTGCTGTGGCATAAGTTGCAATAGCGGCTGGGATCTTATCCATGGCTCAAGAAATCCATACGCCATGGGGTAGCCGAAAAAAATGAATGGAGATTTTCTTTTCTTTTTTTCTTTTTTTTTTCTTCTGAATTCATATTAAAGCCAAGACCAGCCAAAAAGAACTAAAGAAAGAGGATCAGGAGTTCCTGTCGTGGCTCAGCGGTTAACGAATCCGACTAGGAACCATGAGGTTGTGGGCTCAATCCCTGGCCTCGCCCCAGTGGGTTAAGGGTCCAGTGTTGCCATGAGCTGTGGTGTAGGTCACAGAGGCGGCTTGGATCTGGCGTTTCTGTGGCTGTGGTGTAGGCTGGCAGCTGTACCTCCGATTCAACCCCTAGCCTGGGAACCTCCATATGCCGCGAGTGCTGCCCTAGAAAATACGGGAAGAAAAGGCGGGGGGGTGGGAATCAAATCACAGCACTTCTTTTGGGGTGGGGGGTAAGAACCATGATTTTATTTTTTAAAATTTAATTTTATTGGGGTATAGTTGCTTGACAATGCTGTATTAGTTTCAGGTATACAGCAAAGCGAATGAGTCATACCCATAAATACATCTATTCTTTTTTCCCATATAGATTATTGCAAACTATTGAGTAGCTTTTCCTGTACTCTATAGTAGGTTGTCATTAATCATCTGTTTTATACAGTAGTGTTTCTAAGCCATAGCACTTTTCACTGGACCTATTTTTTTTTTTTTTTTTTTTTAGGGTCGCACCTGTGGCATATGGAGTTTCCCAGGTTAGGGGTCAAATCAGAAAAAAAAAAAAAGTCGCATTCAAGGTCTATTCATTGGCAACAAGAGGAAAATCATGGTCTTTGACATTGAATGACCTAATTGTAAACCTAACTCCTCCAGCCAATAATTAAGCAACCCTTCTTTTTTTTTTTTTTTTTGTCTTTTTGTCTTTTTAGGGCCGCACCCACAGCATATGGAGCTTCCCAGGCTAGGAGTCTAATTGGAGCTGTAGCCTTGGGCCCACACCACAGCCACGGCAACTTGGGATCCAAGCCACATCTTCGGCCTACACCACAGCTGACGGCAACGCCGGATCCTTAACCCACTGAGCAAAGCCAGGGATCGAACTCGCCACCTCATGGTTCCTAGCCGGATTCATTTCCGCTGCGCCACGACGGGAACTCCTAAGCAACCTTTCTTTTTAAAACAATCTTAGAAATGTTTATTTTTTAGTAAGGTTATTTCTAGTGAATTAAACTTTACATATAAAAGTAATACCTTTATACAGCTAGCTAAACATTTAATTTTAATTTTTTTATCCATAGTACCCTTCGTACTAATAATAAACAACATTTTCTTTCATCACCTTGAGGAAAATCATGAGCTTTAGGAAAGTATTTTATCTCCTAGCCTTCTCTTTCATCCTTTTTTCTTGTTTTATGTTTCTTCTTTTCTCTTCTTAGGGCTGCACCTGCAGTATATGGAAGTTACCAGGCTAAGGGTCACATTGAAGCTGCAGCTGCCAGCCTCCACCACAGCCACAGGAACGCCGGATCCAAGCCGCATCTGCGACATATGCTGCAGGTTATGGCAACGATGGATCCTTAACCCACTGATCAAGGCCAAGAATGGGACCCCCAACCTCATGGACAATAGGTAGCTTAACCCACTGAGCCATGACAGGAAGTCCTAAACAATATTTTCTTTCCTTTTTCTTTTTTTGCCTTTTTTAGGGCCACACCCATGGCATGTGGAAGTTCTCAGGCTGGGGGTCAAATCGGAGCTATAACTGCCAGCCTACACCACAGTCATAGTAACTCTAGATCTGAGCCACGTCTGCAACCTACACCATAGCTCAGGGCAACGCTGGATCTTTAACCCACTGAGTGAGGCCAGGGATCGAACCCGCATCCTCATGGATACTAGTCAGATTTGTTTCCACTGAGCCACAACAGAAACTCCCTAAACAACCTTTTCTTAACTGCAGCCTGAGTTTCTTCACATGAAAATGGGAGTGAAAGCAAACTCTTCACAAGGATGTTATGATAAACTTATCCAATCCAAAGACATCTTGAAAAAGCATAATATTTATCGTCTTTTTTTTTTTTGTCTTTTTAGGGCCGCACCCACGGTATATGGAGCTTCCCAGTCTAGGGGTCGAATCGGAGCTGTAGCCTCCAGCCTACGCCAGAGCCACAGCAACTTCAGATCCAAGCTGCATCTGTGACCTACACTACAGTTCACGGCAACACCAGGTCCTTCATCTACTAAGCAAGGCCAGGGATCGAACCCACAACCTCATGGTTCCTAATCGGATTTGTTTCCACTGCGCCACGATGGGAACTCCAAAAAAGCCTAATATTTAAAATCAGAAGACAATAGCTGTGTGACTGCAAAGTAGTCCTTAAGTCTCTTTGGCCTTCTGGGCAAAATAGTGAGGAAGTGGTTAAAACAATAGCAAAGTCATCCTATAGCATAGAGGCTAAAAAAAAGAGCCTTTTGTGTCAGAAGGCCCTGAGTTGAAATTCGATCCTACAATTCCATAACTCTGTGCTTATCTTCATCGGGAGTTTTTAAGCTCATCCCATGATTCCATGTGTAGTCAAATCTAGAACCACTGCTAGGGGGTCAATTTGAAGCTGCAGCTGCCCACCTATGCCACAGCTACGGCAACACAGGATCCTTAACCCCCTGAGCGAGGCCAGGGATCAAACCCGCATCCTCACAGACACTATGGTGAGTCCTTAACCCATGGAGCCACAGCAGGAACTCCTAAACCAACTTTATTTTTCGTTTTTGCTTTTTTTAGGGCCACCCTCACGGCATATGAAAGTTGCCAGGCTAGGGGTTGAATCGGAGCTACACCTGCCAGCCTATAGCTGCAGCTACAGTAATGCCAGATCTGAGCCACGTTTATGACCTGTGCCACAGCTCACGGCAATGGCAGATCCTGAACCCCCTGAGCAAGGCCAGGGATCGAACCCTCATCCTCATAGACACTATGGTGGGTCTTAACCCACTGAGCCACAACAGAAACTCCTAATTCCTCCTTAAGTGTGTGAGCATGGGCCTTTCCAGAAGGTCCTTGCAGGACAACCATGCGAAGTTCCAGCATCAGTGACCAGAGTTTTCCAGAGTCTGGCTTCTCATCAACATGCCATGTCACAGCCCAGGTAGTTTTAGGATGTGCCAAGTCAATCTCATTACTATTCAATTTCTTATCAAGAGTTGACAAAAATAAACAGTTGCACCCGAGACCCTACGGCTGTCCATTTGTCCCTAGACTTTACTTAATGGATTTTTTGTTTCTGAATCCGTCTTTAGCTCTGGACTAAGAATTCCTTTAAGGGTAGCACAGGCTGCAGAGGAGGTGAGGGTGTCACTGGGGGTCATGGAAATATTCTATAGCATAGTCGTGATGATAGTTAAATGATACATACATTTAACATAACTGATTTATTTGTATACTTAAAATTGGTGAGTAGTCTCTATATGTATATTATACCTCAATAAAGCTGACCAAAAAAGACAAAAAAAAAAAAAAGAATTCCTTTAAGGCAGAGACAGGGAATTCACACTGGTGGCTCAGCGGAAACGAATCTGACTAGTGTCCATGAGGGCCCAGGTTCGATCCCTGGCCTTGCTCAGTGGGTTGGCGATCTGGCATTGCCGTGAGCTGTGGTGTAGGTTAAAGATGTGGCTTGGATCCCGAGATGCTGTGGCTGTGGTGTAGGCTGGGAGCTACAGCTCCAATTAGACCCCTAGCTTGGGAACCTCCATACGCTGAGGGAGCGGCCCTAAAAATACAAAAGACAAAAACAAACAAAAAAAGAGGCAGAGACAGCATCTTCTGGGCCTTTAAATTTCCTTGTCCTACGATCAAGGGCTGAGCACAGAGCCTGGCACAAAGTGAGTATGGTATCGCAAGCACGTCTGTCTACATGAATCGAATAATTAGCATTGTCACACCTTCGCCAATATCATTCTCATGACATGATGCTTTTCTAGCCCCTATCACTCATCTCATCATTTCCACTTGCTCCTTTGCCTCCCCATGATGCCATCGTGTAATTTCTTTGTCTGTGTGCCCCTCACATCTGTCTCCATCAGCGTCTTTTACGTGCAATCAGATAGCTGCACCAGTGCAAGAGGCTCCTTGCAGCTTGATCAGTGAGCAATGGATCAGGCAGCTGAACGGTTGATTTAATTGGCATGAAATAACTAAGCCATCTGTTCCGTGGAGTTGATCTTTTAAGTGTTACTCTCTTGTCTGCTCTGAAAGGTCTCGGCCACTTGGAAAGATCATGTTTGTCAGATGGCAGGTCACAAAAAAATGATTGCTTTAAGACAGACAGCAACGGTTTAAGGGAACTTGAAGATTTTTTATGGTGCTATCATTTACCCTGCCTTATCTCTCTGTGTAGCACCTGCTAGTACCTGCTCCGTTACATATTCACTCGTTCATCTGTCTCTCTCTCTCTCTCTCTCTTTTTTTTTTTTTTTTTTTTTTTGCTTTTTAGGGCCACACCTGTGGTATATGGAGGTTCCCAGGCTAGGGGTCCAATCTGAGCTACAGCTGCCGGTCAACAGCAATGCAGGATCCTTAACCCACAGATCGAGGCCAGAGATCGAACCCGCAACCTCATGGTTCCTCATTGGATTCATTTCCTCATTTCCTTGGCACCATGACAGACACGCCCATCTGTCTCTTTCAGTAGAGGATAAGTCCCAAGAAGGCAGGGATTTTGTCCTTAATACTCCCTGCTGATGCCAGAGCCAAGAATCCAAGACCTATTTTGTTTTGGGCAGCAATGAGGAATGCCTAATTCCTTCTTGGGTTGGTCCTTTGTGATGTCATGTTACAATGGTCCATCAGGAATGCCAGGTAGATGGAAAGAGGGTGGCGAGGCCAACACAGGAAAGAGTCTAAAGTCTAATGTGGCAGATTCGATGCCTGGAGCAACTTGATTTTTGTGTAGGGTGGGGTGGGTTTCAAAGAGTCCAATCTAGAGGATCATGGAGGGATGGCACAGCAGGGGGTGGGTTGTGGCAGCTTAATGACATAGTCCTTGGGCGTGTTATTTAATCTTTCTGAAGGTTGCTATGCTCATTGGTGAACCAGGGATAGCATTCACCACCTTCAATTTAGGATGATTAAATGAGACAAAGATTATGAAATAGTCGTCAATGCGGGTAGCACTCACAACATGCCAGGTACTCTTTTGAGGGCTCACATATACTGCCTCACAACAACGCTCTGGGTTCGTAGCCCCAGCTGGTCCAGATGGGGAAACTGAGGCACCGAGGGAGGGGTGCCCAAGTTCCCCTAGCTAGAAAGAAGTAGAGCTATGGATACCTATATTCATATCTATCTATATTGACATCTACCTATTTATATTGATATATACCTATCCATATTGATATTAATTTATCCATCTATCTATCTAGCACCTTAAGGATCCAATTCAACCGTTATAGTAGACAAATATATAGAGAAAGAATGGGAAGGAGATGTTGAATGCAATCCAACCATCCTAGTAGAAAAATATACCTGATATCCTGGATCTATTTCAACCACTGTAATACACGAATATACAGAGGCACCTCACTGATGTGCACCTGCTCTAGAGCCTTCCATCCCTCCTCCTCATGGTAGCCCTGGTGATCCTATAAAAACACAAAGCTGACTACGCCATGGTTAAGCCAAGGGCTCAGGTGACCTACACCACAGCTCATGGCAACCCCAGATCCTTAACTCTCTGTGTGAGAGAGTAATCAGTGTCACCTAATCTTGACTGTATGTCTTGGGTGAGATGACCAGAGGGTACCTGGGCCCTCTAAACATTTAGGGATCGGATACTAGGAAACTTGAATTTGATTGCCAGGTAGGGGCACCTCTGGGAAAGGACAGCTTCCAATATCTCGAAACCTTGAGAACGCCCAACAGGTGAGACTTGGGTTAAGGCAAAACTTTTTGATCAGGGGTGGCTGGGACATCCTCCTTACTGACAAATTGAAGAATTTTTCCAACGTTACCCTTTAGGAAATCCTGCTTAGTGAAAGCCTTCAAATGATGTACCATTCCTCTGGGATGGAACCCCAGACCCCTTGCATTACACATGAGGCTTTGCGAGAGTGGATTCCTTCAGCTTGTTCACTTTGTTCCAGCTGTTCTAGCCCCCTTTCCATTTCTTGAAAGCATCATGGTCCTCTCTGCCCCAGGACCTTTGCACCTTCTTTCTTCTGCTTTGCCAGAGTCTCAACACAGCTCTGGCTGAATTAACTCCCATTCTCCCCTCAAATAGCAACTCAAATGTCACCTCTTTGGGGAAACTTTTCCACACCTCTAAAAGAACAGTTTTCTTTAAGAAAAGTTTCCTTGGGAGTTCCCATCATGGCTCAGTGGAAACAAATCTGACCATGAGGTCAGATGAGGATGCAGGTTCAATCCTTGGCCTCGCACAGGGAGTTAAGGATCTGGTGTTGCCTTGAGCTGTGGTGTAGGTCACAGATGAGCCTTGGAGCCTTGGATCTGTAGGCTGGTGGCTGCAGCTCCAGTTCAACCCCTAGCCTGGGAACTTCCATATGCCGTGGATGCAGCCAAAAAAAAGGAGGGGGGGGAGAAAAAGGAAAAAGATTTTTCTTGTTAGAACCTTATAGATTTTCCTCACTGCACTGAAATATATTTATTTGTATTGTTCCTTTGTTTATGATTTGTCTCCACCACTAACCTGTGGTCTCCATGAGAGTAGAAGCAACCTTATAGTATGTTTTCTTTGCTACTATATCTCTGGTTTTTAACACAGTACCTAGAATACAAAAGGTACTCAACAAATATATGCAAAATATACGCATAGAATTTGCTTATTCAAGTTAACACTTTTCATCAGTGACACTGGGGCAACACCATTCAACTTAACCCATTGTCTGGCCCATTATAGCGGCTCAGGAAATACTTGTTGACCAACCGACAAGTGTAGAAGGAGGTAAGGAGAGACATTGTCTAAACAGGCTTATCATCCTTCACATCGCCTTTCCAGCCCATCATCTCAGCCACAGGCATCCCATAAACGTCGGCATCCACCTGCATCCTATGGTCCTCTGGGATGCTTTCCAAATTCTGCCTCCAGAACCCACTTTCTTTGTTTTGCTTCCTCTGGGTGGCTGATTGTCTGCTTTAGTTCCCATTCTGTCTCTTTGTATGCTTGGTGATCTAAAGATTCTATTGCTCTGTTCCTTTGCTCCATTCTCTGCCGCTGCAAAAGACCCATCTTCCTCCGGGATCCTTTGTGGGATATCAGTGTTTATTTTCTCTGTGTTCTGGAGCCCTGGGCTAGTCTCATTTTCTCCCATGCTCAACGGGTCTTTAGAAACCATCCAGACCAGAGCATTCAAACATCAGCAAGGAGAGGGGTCATATGGTCCTTATCCACTGTGATTAATATTGCTGTTCCGCACTGCTCAAGAATTAACTTATAAAACCAGAAAACAGAGTGGCCTGCATTATAAATGCACAATCAGGCAAAGCACCAAAGCCAGGCTTCTATCTCTGACCAGATGGACCGTTTGTGAATCAGTTACTTTGGCCATTGGCCACTCCAGGCATTGGCTGGTTATCACCCTCCAAGTGGCCAAGTGGGATGGTAGCTTCATTTCTCAGCATGGTCTTGACTGTGGGAAGAATTATGAAGTGCTGGAAAAAACAGTGGTGTTGACTTCCTGGGACCTACCTACCCTGTATAGACTCTCAGCATTTGCTCCCAGACTCATAGGCTCCCAGAAGAATAGACATCATGTTTATGCCAGCTTTCCCAACTTCCTATTCTCAAGCTTTAGCTGAAACCTCCTCTTCTATTCAAAAAACATATTCCTGGAGTTCCCATCACGGCTCAGTGGAAATGAACCCGATTAGCATCTGTGAGAATGTGGGTTCGATCCCTGACCTCACTCAGTGGGTTAAGGATCCAGCCTCGTCATGAGCTATCATGCAGCTTGCAGACACAGCTTGGATCCTGCATTGCTGTGGCTGTGGTGTAGACCAGCAGCTGTAGCACCAGTTCGACCCCTAGCCTGAGAACCTCCATATGCCATGGGTGTGGCCTTAAAAAGATTAAAAAAAAAACCCCAAATTCAAAAAATAAAAAACCAACATATTCCCATTTCTCCAATTTGGACAAAATACACAGAAGAATCAGAAGTGAACTCCTGGTGAGAGGCTTCAAACTTGGCTGCATATTAGGACCAACTGAGTTCTAAAATGACCAATATAACTGATTTCTAAAAATCCCGGTGCCCAGCTCTATGCAAAATCAATCGTTCCAGTCTGCAGTCACCAGTATTTTTTAAATCTCAAGGATTTCAATAGACACCAAAGCAGAGACGCACTGATCTAGACAGTACTTCTCAAATTTGGATATGCATAAGAATGATCTGTAGGAAGTGTTTTAATAAAAACACAGACTCCTAAGCCCCAGTCCCAGAAACTTGGATTCAGCATCTAGGGTTGGGCTGAGAATATGCATTCCTAACAAGATCCCCAGGGATGCTGTGCCTTTCCACAAATCATACATCAAGTAGTTCTATTTCCTGACTTGCACAGTACTTTTTGAAATTTAGAATTGATCCATAGCACTTAAAAGTTGTGATTTTGGAGTTCCCATCGTGGCTCAGCGGAAACGAATCTGACTAGCAGGACGCAGGTTCGATCCCTGGCCTCGCTCCGGGGGTTAAGGATGCAGCATTGCCCTGAGGTGTAGGTCACAGACATGCTCAGATCCTGTGTTTCTGTGGCTGTGGTGAAGGCTGGCAGCTGCAGCTCTGATTTGACCCCTAGCCTGGGAACCGCCACATTCACTGGGAGCAGACATTAAAAAAGAAAAAGAAAGAAAGAAAGAAAGAAAGAAAGAAAGAAAGAAAGAAAGAAAGAAAGAAGGAAGGAAGGAAGGAAGGAAGGAAGGAAGGAAGGAAGGAAGGAAGGAAGGAAGGAAGAAAAAAGCTGTATTTTTTTAAACTTCTCTTGAAAAATTGGACGATCTCGCAATAATGGGGCTCCTTTCTCAAGTGGTGACAACTGGGGACAGACATGCCCCTTCTGCCAGGGAACCATTTCATTCACCAGTGATGTTTGCGTGGTCTCTGCAGGCATTTCCTCTTGCAGCTCCTGGTTCATGCCCTCACCTCTCCACTTCTTCTCTAGTTGGGAATGACTGCTCCCAAGTATTTCTTTTTATCTCTTTATACCTCCCTCCATTCATCTCAAAAATGGATTGATAACACCTATTCAGGCTTCTGATAAAGATTAAATGGAGGCGTTCCTATTGTGGAGCAGGGGAAATGAACCCAACCAGTATCCATGAGGATGTGGGTTCGATCCCTGGCCTCACTCATTGGGTTAAGGATCTGGCACTGCCATGAGCTGTGGTGTAGGTCGCAGTCACGGCTCCAAAGCCAATGTCGCAATGGCTGTAATGCAGGCTGGCAGCTGCAGCTCCAATTCAACCCCTAGCCTGGGAACTTCCATATGCCACAGGTGCAACCCTAAAAAGCAAAGAAAATGAAAAAAGAAAAAAAAAAGAGAATCAGACTCAGGGACCTAGAGAACAAATTTGTGGATGCCAAGGGAGAGGGGGCGGGAGTGGGATGGACTGAAGTTTGAGGTTAACAGATGCAAACTATTCCATTTAGAATGGATAAGCAATGAGGTCCTACTGCATTGCACAGGGAACTAATGTGGGATAGACCATGATGGAAAATAATATAATGATATGAAAAAAAAAAGACTCATGGGTGAGTGAAGTTCTGCCGATGAGAGAAATCAAGGGAACAGGTTCATCTGTATGGAATGGAGTTCCCACATCTCCTTTCCTCTGGAATCTCTGACACATCCCACCTGTGGACTCACCTCTGCTCCCATCCTACGTCCATGATCTGGGCTGAGCCTTGGAACCTGGATAACCTCCCCTGACTCCGGGTACTTCACAGGCTCAGAAAACAGGCTGCTTCTATTTTCACCACATGAGCCCAATCTAGGTAAAACCTCTCTTGGCTCAGTTTCCCCAGCAGGCACTTGAGAGCTGAATGGACTGCTCCCCAGCCAAAGCCATTGTCATCTACCTGCCCTGACTTTGGTTCCTGCCCACTGCCTGGGCTCCCGATGTCACTGTATTCACAACACTGGGCTCCTCCAATCATGATGTCCCCGCAACCTAGCCTGACACGGCTGCCCCATTTTAGATGTTGTACATTGGGCCAGCTCTATAGTGAGGTGGGTTTCCTTGACCCCTGCCTCTCTCCCTGTCTACACTGGCTGAATTCCTGGAGGCTCAGGATGCCTATGACCAGAGCCTGCCTGAGTAAATAGCAGAGATCTGGAATCAGACTACTTTCAGGGCAAGAAACTGTGAAGTGAACATACACAAGTCTTTTTGTGTGTGTGTGTGTGTCTTTTTAGGACCTTACCCATGGCATATGGAAACTCCTAGGCTAGGGGTTGAATCAGCGTACACCACAGCCACAGCAACACAGAATCTGAGTGGCCTTTGCAACCTGCACCACAGCTCATGGGAACCCCGGATCCTTCACCTACTGAGGGAGGCTAGGGATCAACCCTGTGTCCTCATGGATACTAGTTGGGTTCATTACTGCTGAGCCATGACAGCAACTCCCATACACAAGCAACGTGGCTGTACAGAGAGTTCACACCAAAAACTTCTTTGTCTTGATTGGAAATAGCATATGCATTGAAAAAAGGATGAAAGAGAATGCTAGGAGATCAGATCTTTTCCTAAAAGTGATGAGAGATAAGTATTGGGCTGGGTTGCAGAAGAATTCCTTGGGAACGCTGGCTCTGACAGTTTTTATAGAGTGTGAGTCAGCAGGAATGACTTGGCCATCTGGGATTCATTGGGTTTAATACCAATGAAAACGGAGTTGGAGAATGTAAAAATTTTTCAGAATGACGTCTAAGCAGAGGAATCAATCAATAATGATACTAAGGATATTGATAATAATAATAACAGCATCAATTTTTTTTTTTTGAGTAGCAGACATCATTCTCTGTAGTTTACATACATCGTCTCAGGGTTCAGCAAAATTCTGCTGTAAAAGGTGTCAACCAAAAAATATGCACAAATGGAGTTCCCCTTGTAGCTCAGCAGGTTAATGGCTCCACATAGTGTCTGCCAGGATGCAGGTTCGATTCTGGCGTTGCTACAAGCTGTGCTGTGCCCCACAGATGCGGCTCAGATCCGGTGTGGCTGGGCATGGGCCAGCCACTGCAGCTCCGATTCGATCCCTAGACTGGGAACTTCCATGTGTCACAGGTGTGGCCATAAAAATAGACACATAAATAAACACAACCTAAAATGTGAGAGTTCTGTTTTATTCAGTGGACCAAACTGAGGACTCAAGCCTGGGAGGCAGCATCGCAAGTAAACCTGAGGGAAAAAAAAGCAGTCCACAGAGACAAGGGGGCCACTAGAATATGCAGGAGTATTCCAACAACCGGCAGGTAGTAGGAACAAAAGATTCCTGCTAGCATCAAAAAACTAGATTTCTCCAGTTAAGGAATTTAGGGCTTTTCTATGCATGGGAAGATGCAAAGGTGTGGGCTCCCTGAAGTCCTTCCTTTGATATGCATCTCAGCTATCTGGGGCCAATATCCAGTGTTTTCACATCCTGAGTTTCCTCAGGGCTCACCACTGGGAGAAGCCGCAGTCTGAAGGCTGCTCCATGGCAGGTATTCTGTTTCCTTCCTGAGTTCCCCCAGGGCTCCCGTGCATCAATAGGTCTGCAATCACTGATGACTGTGCCATCTTTTGTTTACCGATTGGGCAGGCAATATTTTATTTCTCAAGGGCTAGACCTAAGTATTTTAGCTTTTGTGGGCCACGTGGTCTCTGTTGCAACAACTCAAGTCCCTCCTTGCAGCACAAATATCGGCCACAGGCAACAAGTGAACAAATGCGCATGGTTCTGATCCAATAAAACGTAATTTACAAACACACATGGTGGGCCAGATTTGCCACACAAGCTACACTTTTGCTAACTCCTACATTATCTCACTAACCTGAAGGATACTGGGAAGTAGGTACTTTTACTATTTCTCATTTTACAGATAAAGAAACTGCATCCCGAGGACATGGAGAAACTTGTACAAGATCCCAGAGCAGTAAGTGGTAGATTCAGGACGGAAACTGTCAACTGGAAAAAAAAAAAAGTACCACCTAAAAGTGGAGAATTATTTTTTAATTGATGGACTTTCTGAGGACTTCAAACCAGGGAGGCAGCCTTTCAGATGGCTCTGAGGGGAGGAGCAGGATATACAGGTGTTTTTGCAACAAAGACCAGGTAGTCAGAACTTCAAAAGATTACTGTTAATGAAAGAAAATCAGACATTGCAAGTTAATGAACTTAGCACTCCTTTACCTATGGAAAGACACAAGAGGCTAGGCTCATTGAAATCATTCCTTTGTTATGTGCCTTAGGTATCTAGCACCAGAATCTTCTACTTTCCTGTCCTGAGTCCCCTTAGGGTGCACTCTTGAGGGCAGCTTTAGTGACTGATGGTTTGATGGCCACAGCATCCTTTGCTGTTTGGGCAGGCAACATTTTTCCTTTACATGATGCAGGAATTCCTACACTGTGGAAGTTCCCACTGTGGTTCAGAGGTAATGAGCCCAACTAGTATCCTTGAGGACACAGGTTCAATCCCTGGCCTTGCTCCGTGGGTTAAGGACCCAGTGTTGCCATGAGCTTTGGTGTAGGTCACAAATGTGGCTTGGATCCTGTGTTTCTGTGACTGTGGCATGGGCTGGCAGCTGCAGCTCCGATTCAACACCTGGCCTGGGGACCCCCATATGCCACAGGTGTGGCCCTAAAAGGCAGAAGAAAAAAAAGAAGAAAGAGAGGAAGGAAGAGAGAGAGAAGGAGAGAAAGAGAGAAAGAGAGAAAAAGGATTTCCTGCATGTTTGGGTAAGTCTTTCACTCTCAGGGGAGTTTCATCATTCTGGCTTCCCATGTCCCAGATTCAATTCTTCAATCACTTAACAGTGATTGGGCAGCCTCGACATAGCTATCATGGTACAGCATTTCATTTAAATTTTAGGACAGGAGTTCCCGTCGTGGCGCAGTGGTTAACGAATCCGACTAGGAACCATGAGGTTGCGGGTTCGGTCCCTGCCCTTGCTCAGTGGGTTGAGGATCTGGTGTTGCCGTGAGCTGTGGTGTAGGTTGCAGATGTGGCTCGGATCCCGCATGGCTGTGGCTCTGGCGTAGGCTGGTGGCTACAGCTCCGATTCGACCCCTAGCCTGGGAACCTCCATATGCCGCGGGAGCGGCCCAAAGAAATAGCAAAAAAACACAAAAAATAAAAAAAATAAATTTTAGGACAACTGCATGAAGTAGTACTGTTTTCCCCATCCCTGAGTTCCCAGGGGATATGGTAGGATTCCACTCTTAGTGAGAAGTTGAGGTTGAAGTCAAGTTCCGATGTCCAGTCTCTCTGAGTCCAAGTTCAGTGATCTTCCCTCCAGACCTGCTGCCACCAGATTTTAAAAATCTCCCACAATTTTTGATTTATCCAAGTGTTAGTGTCTATGGTATAGGAATTAGAAAAAGATAGATATAATGACAAAGAACCATTCATGATCCACTATCCCCAAATAATCTCTGCTACCACTCTGATGCTTTTTTCCCATCTTGACCCATGTTCAGCCTCCTTGGCAATAGCATACTAAATAAACTATTTTATATGTTTGTTACTAATCACATAAAATCGAAGGTTTTTCTTGAATTACCAATTTCAATAAATCATAATTTTAGTGATGGCATCTTTTTCAGCCTAGGATACAACATAATTCTAAATAATTTAGATACTTTTTTCTATTATAAATGCTTTGATTACACTCTTGTGTGTAAATCTCTCTCTGAATCTCTAGTTATTTAGCCAGGGTACATTCCTAGAAGGAAAATTATTGCTCCAAAAGGCATTGATTATGTTTAAAGTTCTCTACACATAATTCCATATTTGATATTTTAGAGATTTACACTAATGTTCATTCTCTTCAGTAGGCCAGATATACCTAACCCCAGATCAACAACGAATTTTTAAAAAATTGATAATTTTGTGGATTAAAATGTTATAGTTTTTACTTTGATTTTTATTAAGTAGTGGAGCTTTGAGTTTTTCTTATTGATTTGTCAGAATTCTTTACATATTAAGGACATTATTAATTCTTTTTCTGGCAAATAGTACTCTTAGGTTGTTATTCACCTTTAAAAGGAAAATAACCTCATCAGTATTTACTTGTCACCTTATTTACAGCAAAAGATACTCTAATCATTACTATTCAACCCATCCAGCAGCAAGAGTATTTGCAAGAACAAATACTTCCTCTATGAGTAGAATTGGCTGGAAATCCCAAAAAGAGAGGCTTAGCCCATGACTTCCAGATCTCTGGTACAGACTGCAAACATGCTGGGCTATGCTTTCACACAGATAACTCCAGGGCAGAAATCAGCCCAAACAGGAGGCATCCAGAAGATATAGAGATGAGATTTTTTTTTGTTCTTTTTTTTTTTTTTTTGTCTTTTTTGGGAGGGCCCTTTCTAAGGCCACTCCTGAAGCATATGGAGGTTCCCAGGCTAGGGGTCTAATTGGAGCTATAGCTGCCGGCCTACACCACAGCCACAGCAATGCCAGATCCGAGCCACATCTGTGACCTACACCACAGCTCATGGCAATGCCGGATCCTTAACCCACTGAGTGAGGCCAGGGGTCGAACTCACAAACTCATGGTTCCTAGTCGGATTTGTTAACCACTGAGCCATGATGGGAACTCCAGAGATGGGTTTTTGAGGCTGATTGTAAACCCTGAGCAAAGGGCTGCTTTTGTTCTATGTGCAGCCACAAGGCACTGAGTTCCACGCCATCCTTTCAAGTAAGTACAGCAGGTGAAAAACAATGTAATGAAACTTTACTTAGAAGACTCTGAAGTTCAAAATGAGCAAGAACTTCATTTTCATACTCTTTGGTAAATTTAGAGAAAAGGAAAAAAAGTAGAGTAATTCTTGCAACTACTCTTGCTGCTTTGGGACCTGACATTTTCTCCCCTCAATCCTTAAGCATATTTCACTTTGAGGAAAAATAATCCTTCATGTCAGGTAAATCCCTACCTTGGAAATAATATTTTTCCTTTCTAGGTCTTGGAATGGGCTATGTTAATGTTTCTCAGTCTTGATACTGTTGACATTTTGGGCCAGATTTTTATTTGTTGTTGGAGACTAAAGAATGAATGAATGAATGAATGAATGATTCAACGGTTTCCATTTAAATATTTGAAGAATTGTGATATGAGAAATTCACCTTTTTGCCCTATATTGGTCCATAGGGCTGGATTAATTACAGGCAGAAAGATATTGAGATCAGTGTAAGAAATCTTTGTCGTAATAAAAACTATGCAAAAATGGACTGGCCTAGCTCCAGAATTAATGAGCTCATGTTCACTGGAGGCATTCAAGGGGAGACTGGATTTGTCCTAGGCAAGATCATGTATAGGAGGAAGGATTCAAAGTTTAAGAATATCTCCCATTCCTGAAATTCTATAAATCTGTGTTCCTTGCAGTCTTTCTTTTTTAATATATCATATCCAAGTAGTATTTCCACTTGATGAACTTATTTCTTTTAAAACTGAAGATAAACTTTTCTAGAGTGCTCAAAGCTCATCGCACATACTGAAAAATAACTAGCTTTTAGGGGGTTTCGCAGAGAAATGAGGCTTTAAAGAAGTTGAGTTAGGGATTTTCTGCAAAAAATAACTCTATTTCCACTACCCTGGAGCTGGAAGATTTTTCATGGTCTCTCTCAGACACTATATGGTTGAAAATGGGCTATGAATTCAATTCAGGACAGGAGGGAGGGCACAAGAGGTATGCATAGGGATAGTACATTCTTAGTCAGTTTCCATAATCAGTGCTACAGACCTTTGTTGATATTCCAGGCTTGCCCTGAACTGGGATCTTGTTTTCTGGAACCATAAATTGCCTAAATGGCTGGATCCTTTTCTTCTTCTCACTACGAGTCACAGAGGTTCAGAAGGTCTAGGTTTGCAGGAGCTATGTTTAAAAAAAGGATACGGGTCAGAAGAAGACATAAGCCAACAGAAGCCAAGGGTTATCAGGAGTCATGAGTCGGTGGTTGCCATGGGCCAGCAGGAACCATCATTCAGCAGGATCCATCGGTCAGCAAAAGCAAGGGTCAACAGAAGCCATGGGCCAGGAGAAAATGAATCTGTAGAAATGATGAATTAGTATGAGCCATGATTCAGCAGAGGCCACAGGTCAATAGGAGACAAGGTTTAGTACAAGCTTCTGTCCATCAAGAACCATGAGTTAATAGGTACCACTGTCAGCAGGAACATCAGCCAAAGAGAGTCAGCAGAAGGTGGTGGGAGGCTAAGAGACACACAGAAAGAGAGCAGCACCAGACTTGAGGGTGGCTGATGCCATAAGACAGTGGAAGCCATGGTTAAGCAAATGCTACAAAGTAACCAGAAGCTGAGTAGAGAGCACTAAGTAATAAGTATAGAGTATAAGTATTTCACCATTCTGATAGGGTAAAAACAATGGGTTTCTGAGCAAGTGTCAAGATAAATAGGGTCTAGAGGAGCATTGTCTCCTGAATGATCTAATCCTGAACGACATTCTTGTCTCTGTGAGAATTAGCAATTTAGCAAATGAGATTCTTGTCCTTACTAATTTCCCAGGTATCCTTATCACAACCCCATACCACCAATTACTTTTTAGGTTGAATGCCTAAAAAGGGAAATTCTTGAGATATAGTAGGATACAAGTTAAATTTTAAGGCTCTTAATGAATATTACTAAATTACTTTTCAGAAATGATCTATAAATTTGCTCAAAAAATGTATTCTCCAAGATACAGAGTTTGAAGTAGGGCTGAAAGCTGTTAGTATTCCTGTCTATCAGGAGGAATTTCCAGCACAAAAAAATTGGATAGATACTTGTTGTGTAGAATAAGAGGGCAAAGGAGAGTGATACTTGCTATTCTAACAATTTATCTCTTCCATGTAAGTCAGAATTGTTTGGACTCTCAATGGAAAGAATCCAACTCAATTAAAAATAGCTTAATTCCATAAAGTAATTTATAAAGGCATGTAACTTGGGAGTCTGGAATTAGTGTGGTAGATTTCAGGAATGACTTGATCCAGGAGCTTGATGTGAGTCAGGACAAACATGTATATTCTTTATCCTCTGCCTAAAAACTCTGACTGGCCAAGTCAGGGTCATGTCACATACCCACTTTTGGAGCCAGATGTCATGGGAGTTGATAACTGATGTTCCCCCTGCTTCAAGTTTTGACTTGGGAGACTTATTGGAGATGGAGTAGGCAAGTCACAACAGATGTCCATAATATGGACATGGGGGTTTCAGGACACCCGTTCATCTGGGTAGAAGCTGCTTTTGAAAATATTCAGAATGCTTTGGATATTCCCATCAGTTACCTCCGTTTTATACATCTTCTAGAATCTAGGCTATATTTTTCAATGTTACAATGTGATAGGCTGGGAAAAGTGGAAATGTACTTGCCTATTACATCCACCATGTAGAGTCAACGAGGATAAAAGCCTGAACCTGGAATAGCCATAGGAACAATGTATGAAAACTCCTTTTAAGCATCAAATTAAATAGCATCATAGTCTCTTACTTTGGGGAATTCAAAAAGGCTGATAAAACACCTTCTAGTGTGCCACATTCAGGAACTTTCTGTTGAGAGCACCCTGGGTCCACTTAGACACAGCAAACGCCAGCCCAACCCCTCCCCAAGGAAGGAGCACCCATTTTGATTGAATTTGGGCCTTCCTAATACCTCACTATGCAAAAACAAGTGTCCCCAGGTGCTTGGGAAATTTGAAGTTATCACTCCTCCTTATTTGTTCTTCTTCTGCATAAAGACATTTCCAGAATATCCTATGCTCCTGAAAATGTACTTCCTTGTCTGTGAAACCTGCTAACAGTTCCCCTGAGATGTGTCTGAATGTGCAATGAGTGCCCTGGTTCCTGGTGTCAGAGCTATGAGAGAGAAGATTCTCTCCCCAAGGCAGCGTTCCCTCCAAGAGCTTCCACCAGGCCACCCTGGGGAACAGTTGGTGTTAACTCCAGGCTGCTATGGTTGGGAAGCCACTTTCCATAAAAACTTAATCCTCTTTTTCCTCATGGCCCCAACTCTGGGGTGAAAAATTGAGTTTCCCACAGACTGCTCATAATTTGCCTTCTTCCCCCTTCCAGAGAATCTGCCTCTGAGAAGATCTGAATTGATCCTCATGGGCCACACCATTTGGTGGGGGACACAGAGGTGTAATTAAGCAATGATGACACAGTTTGAAAAGTACCAATTATAAGAATAATCAAAATGCTAGAGTACCTTAGAGGTAGGAAGAGAAAACTTGCCCAGGAGATCTGGAAAACTTAGCAAGAGAGGAAGCATACAAATTCAGCCTTGAAAGAACAGGAGTTTGCCAAGTGGAGATAATAATAATGCTAACAACAACAAGAACAATAATAGTAACAAGCTAGCAATTTTGGAGCACTCACTGTGTGCCAATTCCTGTTCTAAGTGCTTGACATGTATTTACATGAATTACATGAATTACATGTACTAATCGTATGATATTTATGACATTTAATCCTCATAACACCTATATGAAGTAGATGTTACTATTAACCCCATTTTGTAGATAAAGGAGACTGAGGCCCAAACGTTGTTTGCCCAAGGTCACACTGAAAATGTGTGGTAGACCTGAGATTCCAACCTAAGCATTTTGACCCTAGAGCCTGTGTTCATAGCCCCTTTGCCATACTACCTCAAAGAGCATAGGATCAATATCATCAAAGGCATGGAGGGATGGCATGGAGGGATGGTGGTTTAAAAATATGTCCAAATTCTTTGATATTCCTTTTCATAAATGATGGAGTCTAACTCCCCTCTCATTGACTTGTAATGAATTCAATAAAGTAGAAGTGACCATGTGTGGCTTTGAAGACTAGGTTATAAAAAGCACTGTGGCTACATCTTCACTCTCTCTCTTTCTCTGATCACTCACTCTGGGGTTAGCTATCTGACATGCTGTAAGAATACTCAAGAGACCCCCATGGAGAGGTTCACATGGTGAAGATTCAAAGTATCCACCCAACAGCCAGCAAAGACCTGGGGCCTCCTGCCAACAGCCGTGGAGTGAGTTTAGAAGCAGATTCTCCAGTTCCCATTAAACCCTCAGAGACCATGGCCTTAGCTGCCATCTTGACTGTACCCTTGTGAGAGACCCTGAATCAGAACCACTCAACTGAGGTGTTCCCCACGCTTGACACATAGACACCATGATAAAGAAAATGTGTGTTGTTTTAATCCCCTAAGTATTGGGGTAATTTGTTACACAGCAACAATAACCGCTACTGGTGGGAGAATGTTTGTCTTCCATGTATGTAAGTATTCAGTATTTTGGAGCTGAAGCTGAGTTTAGAGAGAACTGGCCAGGAGGAGTGAGGCTTTTAGGATAAATTATAAAGGACAACAGCCATTCCACAAGCTCATGCTCACAGAGTCCACTTTCCATTCTGTAAGTTGTCTTTTTGTTTTCTTTTTGGTTTCCTTTGCTGTGCAAAAGCTTTTCAGTTTGATGACAGAGTCCACTTTCCAAAGGCAATTGTCTCCATCTCCAATCCTGCTCCTTCCCACATGCAGCCGGAACATGTTTCCACTTCCATAACTTCTTATCCATGCCACTATATGGCTTCCAGTACACTATTTCTTCTTGTGCTGCCAGCTTTGGACATGTTTTACTTCCTGGCTAGAGGGCAAGCTCCTGGCATGCTCAACTCACACTTTATTCACCATCCTTCTTGCATACAATCCTTTGGTCGCTGCAGGAGCCCTATACATCTTCAGGGGAGGGATGCTGCCCAATCTGAAACCACGTGGTGGGTGGATGGACTTTTATTCAGTTCCAGCCAGTGTGCTATTTTCTTATCTTTGGCTTGGAGTGTATAATGTCCATGAGTAGGATAGATTGAGACCCAAGAGGCGAGTTAAAGTATGCTGAACATTGTCACCCCAGTGATGTGAAATGACTCAAACCCATGTGGACTCAGGCTGAGCTTTCACGGTGGGCCAGTGGAGATGGAGCAATAAGCCAGGGACAGGGTACCCTTAAGGACAAGTAAAGCCCACCACCCAGCGTGATGCACTTCAGTACAAACTATAGATCCTGTGTAACCTTCGAATTCATTCCTCTATTCTGCCTCATCCTCCACTCTGTGCTCAGTTCCTGCACATAGAATTTATTGGATACATAACTGCCGAGTGAAAGAATGCTGATGTTGAGAATGATGAATATTCACGACACCTAAGTTCTCCAGGCTATTCCTACAGAGAGAGTTTGATATCATTTAAGAGGATGTTTGTGGATAAAGACAGGCCCCATCTAATCACAGGAAGCTAAGAAAAAGCATATTGTAGGTAATGGCAGAATAAGCGGGCAGGCAAGTGTGATCAGAGCCCCAGGATATTGGGGAGGTGTACAAGGAATTAAACTATAAATAAGAGGAGAACTTCAATGCTGCTGTTTGCTGCCTTACTCTATCCACTATTTTCTCCTTCTTCTTTTACTAATAGTCTCCTGAGTTCCACTAGAAAACCGTCATTTGCTGATTCGTGGTCCTTATGAATTGAACGGACTTGACTCTCTACCCCTGGATCCTGGGAAGGACATATGGCCTAGATCTGACCAATAGGAACACTGTATTCTCCTGGTAACAGTGATTGGTTGATGAATGGGCACGTGACCCAGATGGAGCCAATGACAATCAGCAGGACTTCTACTGCTACAGCCGGAAGAGAACTTGCCCTTTTTTCTGCTACTCTAGAGCCTGGGAGGAGTTGGCTGAAGAAATCCTGGCAGCTGTCTTGCCTCCAACTGAGGGAACAGAAGAATGAAGCCAAGAGAGTAGCAGTCAGGGATTGCATGAAACGGATTCTAGTGATACAATTTCAGACTCTTAATGAGGCCACATTCCAGTTATATCTTTGGGCTTTTAAGTTGCCTACATCAAATTCCCATTTTATCTTAAGCCAGCTTGAGTTTCATTTTCTGTCACTTGCAACTTTAAGATTCCTGACCAAAGGGACTGCCTTTGATGCCCTCCTAGTAGCCAAGGACCCAGACAGGGTACACGAAATATCAGGTTCAAGGCCTCAATACTGAATCAGTTACCTTACCTCTGCAACTGAATAAGAAAGAATTTTTCTTTTATGTACTCAGCTGTGTAAGTCTAGTATTTTTTTTCAAATGGTTGAGCAATTGTCTTCAAATTATTATCCCCACAAATGTGAAATGCCACCTTTATCATATTCTAAACTTCCATGTAATTTCTTTTGATCTATTTCTACACTCTAGTTGGTTCCATTGATCTGAATATTCCTTTGTCATCAGTTTGCTGTTTTTAATTTAGCTTTATCATACATGCTAATATCTATTGAATGCTAATTACCTTTTTTCCCCAAAAGTTTATTCTTTGTTTCTAACATGATACTCTTATAGATGAGAATTAGAAATTTATCAACAAGGTCTAAAGCAGTTCCACTGAGATTTAGATTAGAAATAATTGGAGATAATTGAGTCTTTCCCTTCAGGGTTTTTGGGGTATTTGTTTTATTTATTCAAGTCTTTGCATACCTCTCAGTAAAATTTTATAACTTCATCTCATTAAAAAAACAAACTATTCTTCTAAAATTCAAGTCACTCAACTCTGACCTCCTATCCCCTCCATTTTCCTTTCATCTAATGACAGTCTGGGCCTTGCTTCATTACTTATTTAGTTTTACCCCCAGTTTTTTGGAAATATAATTGACATAGAGCACTGGATAAGTTTAACATAAACAGCATAATAATTTGACTTATATGTACCATGACAGGATTACCAAAGTAAGCTTAGTTAACATCCATCATCTCTTACAGATACAAAAAAGAAAGAAAGAAAAAAAGAAAGAAAAATCATTTTTTCCCCCTTGTGATGAGAACTCTTAAGATCTACTTTTGGAGAAAGACAAATACCATAGGACATTGCGTCTATGTGGAATCTAAAATATGGCACAGGGAGTTCCTGTCGTGGCTCAGTGGCTAACGAATCTGACTAGGAACCATGAGGTTGTGGGTTCGATCCCTGGCCTTGCTCAGTGGGTGAAGGATCCGACACTGCCGTGAGCTGTGTTGTAAGTCGCAGACACGGCTTGGATCTGGCATTGCTATGGCTCTGATGTAGATCAGCAGCTACAGCTTCAATTTGACCCCTAGCCTGGGAACCTCCATATGCTGTGGGAGCAGCCCTAGAAATGGCAAAAAGACAAGAAAGACAAAAAAAAAAAAATCTACTCTCTTAACAACATTTGAATATACCACACAGCAATCTTAGCTATAGTCATCATGTTATCCTTTACATCCCGAGTACTTACTCATCTTATAGCTGGACGTTTGTACCTCTTGACTGCCTTCTATGTAATTCTTGGCATGCACTCTTCCTTTCCATCCCAGCCCTTGCCATCATCTGGGCTGTTTTCCATGGCTAGGTAATGGACCTCGGGTCTATCATTTCCTCATCTGTAATATCCTAACCCTCCCTCTGTTTCAGCCAAAGCACCCTCTCCCTTGTCATCACTCCCAACCTCTTCCACTCTAAATTCCTAATTCCAGCAGGCAGATCGCCTACCTTCTAATTTACTCCCGCCAATTATTTTTTATTACTACTCTTCCTTCACTTCTGAGGTACCTCTAGTTCAACATTTCCTATACCCCCCCCCCAGAGCCCAGTCAAGAGAAAACACCACATGAGTTAGTGGAGCAGAAAGAATTTCATCTTAAAAAGTGGTACCTGGTATTGAAGAATTGAAAAGGCAAAGCACTCTCATTTTCAGAGATAGCTGCGAGAAGCAGCTAGCATCACTAGAAAGAAGAGACAAAGAGAAGAAAGATGCTGGAGTTTCTGAAACAGGGAAGCTTGGAGGAGGGGTCCCTGGTGCTAGGTCCCAGATCTCTGAGGAGGGGCAGAGCTTGGCTGAAGATGCTGTCATTGAGAGGGTGCCATGAAGCTGGTTCTGTTGGAAAAGCTGCAAACTGGTTTCAGCTGCTGCTTCAGGAAGGAAGTGTCACTGCCAATGTGAAGAAGCATTGCTAGCGTGATGGTCACAGGTACAACGTGCATACAGGACTGAGCAAGCCCCTTCTCTCACCTCCAGCCTTGCAATCACCCTCTAGTCCTCTCTCTCTCTCTCTCTCTCTGTCTCCCATCTCTCTGTCCTCTCTCTCTCTCTCTTTCTCTGTTGGCAGAGTCTAATAGGATGCCAGCTGGCCATGCCAAAATGCCATTTGCAGAGTACCACGGCCAGCTCCAGGTGAGTTTGAAGCTGAGACAACGGCCTCATAATTGAAACAACTCTTTCACTTTCTTTCTATCCATCATCCCCACCTGCCTTCACTTCCTTGTCTGTCCAGCTAGCGATGAATTATCAGCATCTTGGTTACTCTCTGGCTGGTATCATAAACTCGTTTGCTCCAAAATAACAGATTGCTAGCACTGATTACCAGCCCAACGGCACCCGTAGATCTTATTACACTTCCGAAGGCAGCCTGTTTCTCCACGTTCTGCAAAGACTGCTTACACTCTTCTCAGACTTCTGCCTCCTTTCCTCTTGCTAGTTTCTGCTTCAATGATGCAAACTGCCTGTCAGTTCTGTGTGAACAAGCCCGTGTCTGCACCAACCTTCCTTCACTCTCTGGTTTCACAGTGAGAAAGGTGATGTGTCTGTGGGTAAGGCCAGCCTCTGACCTCTGGATCCCATGCCATTCTTCCTTCTGGAAACTTTATAACATTCATCTATACTTCATTCTGTATCTTTGGTCCATTGCTCTGCACCAGGTTCTTGCCTTTGGCTTATTATGCATTTTAATTTCATTAACTAAGGTCTGAAAAAAATCACATGAAGCAAACTGGTATAGCCACTTTAGAAAACAGCTTGGCAGTTTATTATAAAATTAAAATACAATTGTTGTATGACTCAGCAATCTCACTTCTGGGGATTTTCCCAAGACAAAGGAAAACCTATGTTTACACACAAAAAATTCATGTGCGTGTTTATTGTAGCTTTCTTCGCAACTGTCCAAAGCTGGAAATGATGTAAATGCCCCTTAAAGAATGAAGGGATAAAAAAGCAGTGGTACATCCATACGATGGACTACTACACAGCAACGAAAACGAATGAGCTATTGATACACACAACAGCATGGATGAATCTGACCTGTGTTTTGCCAACTGAAAGAGGACAGATTCAGCAAGTGACACACTCTATGATTCCATTCGTATGATATTTTGGAAAATTATGAGGATGGTAAACAAATCAAAGATTGCCAACAAGAACCCTTTTGAAGGATTCCCATTGCAGCACAGCAGAAATGAATCTGACTACTATCCGTGAGGATGTGGGTTTGATTCCTGGCCTTTCTCAGTGGGTTAAGGATCCAGCATTGCCATGAGCTGTGGTTGAGTTTGCAGACTCAGCTTGGATCCTGTGTTGTTGTGGCTGTGGCATAGGCAGGCAGCTGTAGCTCCGATTTGACCCCTACCTGGGAATATCCATATGCTGCAAGTATGGCCCTAAAAAAAAAAAAAGTATCCTTTTGAAGTTTAAATAGAATTTAAAGTTTATTAGCCAGACAGAGGAAGATAAATATATGATATCATTTATGTGTGGAATCTAATAAAAAAATGATATCCCAGAATGTATTTAAAAACCAAACTCACAGATTTCAAAATCAATTTTATGGTTACCATAGGTGAAGCTATTGGGGGGAGGGAAGAACAGGGAGTGTGGGAATAACAGATACACCTACTGCATGAAATAGATAATTAAGGAGAATCTACTGTATAGCACAGGAAAACCTACTTGATATTTGCAATAACCTATCTGGGGAAAAAAGAATGGATATTTTTACATGTATGACTGATTCACTTTGCTGTATACCTGAAACTAATACAACATTGTAAATAAAGAAAAATAAAGTTTAAGTATTTTTTCTTTTGAAAGAAATACTCTCAAAAGCCCTTTTTGAATCTCGCCCTCCCCTGCACACTATTGCCAATATCACTCTGGCTTTCACAGTACACTTTATCAGTACAGTTTTCTACACCCACTTCCCCTATTACTTCTTTTTCCATTCTTCTTTTCCAACCAACTTCACCCTTGCTTTCACATAATTAAATCCATTGAGCATTTCTCTGCCTTCATCTTTCTCAAACTTGTTCACCAGCATCCCCTAAAGAGCTCCCCTCTTGGTTTACTTTAGGGAATAATATTCTTGCCTAGACAGTGTAAAGGCGGACACTCTGCTTGAGTCAGCTCTGCAATTGACCCAGTATCTAGCACAGTTCATGCCAGGGGCCAGGAAGGACCCAGTGAACATTTCTGAAAAGTAGCATTGAAGCAGGTAGCTAGAAAAGATGGCCCTATCTCAGGTTTTAGGAAAATTCTGTATCTCACCTGCTGGGTATGTGATGATGTTTCCTCGTAAAGAAGCTTCCTGCCATTTATCCTCCACCATTGAAGAACAAGACAAACAGAATCGTAACTGCATAAAAATTAACAAGGGCCTCCTATGTATTTAATGTTTGCCCCTCTAAATATATTTCCCGAAGGATGGACTTCTTTTATCGAACCTTGAAGGAGATGCCACTTTCCCTCTGGAACGGTCAGATTCTGGATTTATTGCATGTTCTGTGTATCTTCTTTGATTGATTGGTGCTGAACCACCGAGCAGCAACATTACTAATTATCCTCAGGATGTAATGCAGTTGAAGAGTCATTAACGACTCTAAATTTGGAAAGCATCCACTGCCAAACAAAGGAACTCTTTTCTTGCCTCAGCCAGGAGGAGGATGCACAGTCAGGTCCCCAGGGCCCTCTTCAACTCAACTTGGGCTTCATTTATGTTCCAGCAACTCCACTAAAGCAGGACATACCCCTCACTTTGCGCAGTGACAAAGATGAAACAGCATTCTGCTGAAATGCCAACAGTTTATTTTTATCTTTTCTTGAGTAAGAACTTGGTAGGCTTTTCCTTCTTGGAGGGCATGGAGTTGCTGAGGGGCCAGTAGATGGAATTGGCTTCATAGTGGAGCAGAGGCAATGGGATGTGGGGGAACTACATATTGCCCCCGTGAGCCTGTCCCTGATGCCTAAAATTCCACTGCCTAATGTATAGTAAGTACGTTAAGAAAGTAAGGAGGTGTGACCTAGTTAAAAAAAAAAAAAATTAAGAGGGAGGAAAAAAACGCATTGCACTTGATACATATATCAGATCATACATGCAAAGTACTCAGGAGAGTGTCTGGAGCATAAAAAATACTCAATAGAGAGTAGCTCCATTTCTATTATTCTCAATTGCTGGAATATTTGGTAAGCAGATTTCTGTTGTACCTCTACTTGGTGTTAGGATACTATGCTAGAGGTTAGGGTTGCAGGAATTAACTGTCATAATCCCTGCACTCAAAAGCCTCGTGTGATCAAGGCAATAAAACCCTGAGATAAACAATTAGAATTCAACATCATAAGTGCTCTCTATAATAGGGGTACTGAGTACTGCATGAAGGTGGGGGAGGGAGCAGCTACCTGTGCTAAAGAGGGGGTGCTGTACAGGAGAGATGGTCAGAAAGGACATCTAAGGCTCCGCCAGGCGAAGAATGAGGGGAAGGCATTCTGGGCTAAGGAAACCACATAGAAAGGCAAGTTGACATTTTAAAAGCAACAGTAACCACAGAATAATGGGGGAAGGCGGAAAGAATTTGTTTCGTGTGTTCAGAGCATAGGTTTCATGAAGCGGTGGGGAAGGAAATGGGATTGGCAACTCTCGGGAGGAAAACGTAATTTGAAAAGATGTTTGCACCCCAATATTCATTGCAGTGCTATTTACAATAGCCAAGCTATGAAAGCAACCTAAGTGTCCATCAACAGAGGAATGGATAAAGATGTGACACATATATACATTAGAATATTACTCAGCCATAAAAAGAATGAGAGAAGGCCATGTGCAGGAACATGAATGGACCTAGAGATAATCATATTAAGTGAAGTAAATCAGACAGAAAAAGACAAATATTGTGTGCTATCACTTATATGTGGAAGCTAATTAAAATGATACAAATGAACTTGTTTACAAAACAGAAACAGACTCACAAACTTTTGAAAACAAACTTATGGTTTCCAAAGGGGACAGGTGGCGGGGGAGGGATGGATGGGGGTTTGGAGTGGGCAAACACTTACTTTTGTATACGGAGCGGAAGATCAAAGGGGACCTGCTGTACAGCACAGGGAAATCTACTCAATGTTCTGTAATAATCTCTATGGGAATAGAAATGCGTGTATTATGACTGAATTACCCTGCTGAAGAGCAGAAATTAACACAATGTGGTAAATCAACTATACCTCAATCAAACTAAATTTTAAAAAAATATCCTAAAGGATGAAAAGCTAGGTCGATGTGAATAGACTCAGTCCTGTAAGAAAGGTAGGATAAAGCACAGATTTTTAAGCAGGAACACAATTAAATGGGCCATTAAAAAAATACATTCATTGGGAGTTCCTGTCGTGGTGCAGTGGTTAGCGAATCCGATTAGGAGCCATAAGGTTGAGGGTTCGATCCCTGGCCTTGCTCAGTGGATTAAGGATCCGGCATTGCCATGAGCTGTGGTGTAAGTCGCAGATGGGGCTCGGATCCCGTGTTGCTGTGGCTGTGGTGTAGGCTGGCATCTATAGCTCCGATTCGACCCCTAGCCTGGGAACCTCCATATGCCGCGGGAGTGGCCCAAGAAATGGCAAAAATACAAAAAAAAAATCATTGATAATAAGAGCAAGGGTGGGCCAAATCCAGTTCCGAGGCTTTTTATGGCTCATAAGCTGAGGGCTTTTTTTTCTTTAAGATGGTTGAAAAGCATTCAAAAAAAGATTTCACGGCACATGAAAGTTATATGAAATTCACATTTCACTGTTCATAAACAAGATTTGAGTGGAACAACACAGCCACACCCATTTGTTTATACCTCATGCTGAACAACAGAGACCATTTAAGATATTTCCTATCTACCTTCTACAGAAAAATATCTAATGGCCTCTGGTTAAAGAAGTTCAATTAGGACAGCGAGAAAATAGAGGGCAGGGGATTCAGTGTGAAGATGCGAGGGAAAAGTTGCTTCACCTGCATTTCTCACATCTGAGAAAGGTACAGATCCCCTTACAAAACTTCTCCAAAAGTCCTAGTGTCACTTACATTATTCTGACTCAAACGTAAATTAAATATTTACAAACAGAGGGCTTGGTAAAAATTTCATGTGCTTTTGGATCTCACACAATTGTCAAACAAAGGAAAAAAATGGGAAAAAAAATGAAATACAAACAAAACTACAAGATCCATCCATTTCATAGCCTCTTCCTTAATAATGTGAGAGATGATGACTTTGGACTGCAACAAGCCTGCTGGATTCAGGTTCAAGGCCAGTCCCCAGATTTGCTTGACTGAGAGTACAAGTGTCTATTGCCGTAAGTGGGAGATGACTTCATTTTCTCACAAGCTTCTCTGGGTACAGATTCTTCAAAAAGATTTTAATCATACAGAATGCAGGGATTGCAAAACTTTCTGTAAAGGGTCAGATGACAACTGTTTTAGGCTTAGCAGGCTGGCCCCCACTGCAACTACTCAATGTTGACATTATGGCTTGAAAACCCTCACAGACAATACACAAGTGAATGAGTGGGTATGTGTTCCAATAAAGCTTTATTGACAAACCAAGCAGTGGGCCAGAATTGACCTGAGGGCTACCGTTTGCCAACCTTTGTTCTAGATGACGGACTTCCACCAGGAAAGTGGAAAATTGGTAGGATTTCTCTTCAGCCATGGACACACAGGCGAGGAGACCGTCTGAAAAGGGGAGGTGTCACCATGAAAACCAACCGTAAAAATGTGCTTACAAAAGCAGACAATAGGCTGGATTTGGTCTGCAAACCACAGCTTGTCAACCTTGGATATAGAAAAGTATCAGATACCATGAACTTTTTTTTTTTTTTTAAAGGCTGTACCTGCAGCATATGGAAGTTCCCAGGCTAGGGGTCTAATTGGAACTGCAGCTGCCAGCCTATGCCACAGCCACTGCAACACAGGATCTGAGCCCTGTGTCTGCAACTTACACCGCAGCTCACGGCAAGGCCAGATCCTTAACCCACTGAGCGAAGCCTGGGATCAAACCTGAATCCTCATGGTCGGGTTCATTACCACTGAGCCACAGCGGAAACTCCCACCATGACCTCTTAACAACTGTATCCAAACCAGCTCACAGGGAGGATGATCACACTGCCACTTTCCTTGGCACAGTATATGATTTCCATCCAGAGCCCCTCAACCCTGAGACTTCAGAGGTGTCTGCAGTTCAGAATCACTTGGTTCCTGCTGGGACATCCAGAAGGGCCGGGTAATTATGAACTTTGCCCATTAGCCACCAGGGACTAATGGTTACGAACAGAGTCAGAGCGCCGTGATGTTATAATTCTGAAACTCTAAAATGCAGTAAGAAAAGGGATTGGGGGAAAATCTTTTTAATTTGGTACCTAACGTCCTATCCACACTGCAAGGCATTTGGGATCAGAGATGTGATTCTCTTTACGAAGCCCTTCTATGAATAGAATCATATCCTACCTTTCTCTTGCAGCCTGGCACACCAGAGAATTAATTCTGTTGTTATTATTATTATGCTTTGGTTTTAGACAAAGAATACATTTGGAAAGAAAGAAGGAGAAGAAATGGATAAGAAACGGTCTCATTTAATCGCCTTTTGCAAGGAAAGAAAACTTTGCCAATCATTTCTCTCCCCTGGTTACTCATCTTTTCCCAAGATGGTCAATTCAAGGGGAAAAAAGAAGGCTAAAACTCCATTCTTTTGTGTGTGTTCAGACTTCTTATCCTGGTGAATGGATGAGTAGATATTTATCAACCAGATACGGAGGGTGAGTTCTCCAGTGGGGCTCTGGGCATGCTTTTCTGGGTCTTCTTGGATGAACTGCATTCAGAGCCATACTTACTCCCAACCGTACTTATCCATGCCAGGCTCTAAGCTGGGCACTGGTAAACTGGCATGAAAGACAAGAGGGAGCTTGCCCCCTGAGTGATGACACTGATGTGAGGACCGCCCCAAAAGAGTTAAGTTTTAAGGACCTGCTTACTTTGTGCCAAGCATTATGCTATGTGCACTGCCATTTCTCTGATAATGCTAGTGCCGCCCTCCTTAACAGATATTATTATCTTACCTCTATGGATAAGAAAATTGATGGGAGTTCCCTTTGTGGCTCAGTGGTTAACAAACCTGCCTAGGATCCATGAGGATGCGGGTTCCATCCCTGGCCTCACTCAGTGGGTTAAGAAGGATCCAGAGACAGAGTTCCCGTCCGTGGCTCAGTGGTTAATGAATCCGACTATGAAACATGAGGTTGCGGGTTCAATCCCTGGCCTCCCTCAGTGGATTATGGATCCAGCGATGCCATGAGCTGTGGTGTAGGTTGCAGACACAGCTGTGACTGCGGTGTAGGCCGGCAGCCAGAGCTCCGATTTGACCCCTACCTGGGAACTTCCACATGCCTTGGGTACAGCCCTAAAAAAAGCAAAAAAAAAAAAAATACAAAAACCAAAACCAAACAAACAAAAACAAGGAAAAAGAGAAAAAGAAAAGAAAATTGAGACTCACAGAGGCTAAACAATTGCCCAAGGAGAGAGAGTCCGTATGCAGAGCCAGAGTCAGGGTTTAACCCTATTTGCCCTGGTCTCTGAGTCTCTCTACTGCCTTGTACAAAAGATGAACCACTCAGACAAGTTCAAGACAATCTGTCCAGCTACAACATGGAAGAGCCAACGTGGAAGCTGTGGAAGCGCGAGACGGCTAAGGGTGGTATTTAGAGTATCACGGGACCAATTCATCAGGACACATGACGTTTGGATGGGATGCAAGCAAAACGCAGCTTTCTGAGCCGAGTGGAGGGCTTTGCTAAAACTCCTGTTTTAGATGATGCTGGACTATTTTGGGGGGGGGGGCGGGGGCGGAAACCAGCATCCATCAACCAGGCTTTCTTTCTAAAGATCCCCATAGCTGACTCCCTCACCTCTTTCAAATCTTTTTGCAAAGGTCATCTTTACAATGAGACCTACTCAATCATCTTTATTTAGTTGCTTACTTATTTCTTATCTTTTAGGGCCACACTCACGGGAAATAGAAGTTCCCAGGCTAGGGGTCGAATTGGAGCTGTAGCTGCCGGCCTGCACCACAACCACAGCAGTGCAGGATCCAAACCGAGTCGGCAACCTACACCTCTGCTGATGGCAATGCAGGATCCTGGACCACTGAGCGAAGCCAGGAATCAAACCCGAATCCTCATGGATACTAGTCGGGTTTGTTATCGCTGAGCCATGATGGGAAGTCCTCAACCATCTTATTTAAATAGCATTCTCCCTCTGTTCTCACCATCACTCTCACCTTTCATCCTGCCCTCTCTTTTCTTTTGTTATGGAACTGTTTTCACCTTCCAACATGTGGTACTGTATCACTTCCTCATTTATTATGTTTGCTGCTTATTCTGTTGTTTATTACTTGAATCCTTCCTTTAGAATCTAAAAGTCACTGAGAGGAGGGATTTGTATCAGTTTTCCCTAGCATACCAGGTGCCTAAAACAGTGCTTTGTATGTAGTAGGAGCTAAATAACTATTTGTTAAATTAATGAATGAGTAAATGAATGCTTGAAAATCAAGCCATAGGAGTTCCCATTGTGGCACAGTGGAGATGAATCTGACTAGTATACATGAGGATGCAGGTGTAATCCCTGGCCTTGACCCGTGAAGGGGGGATCCAGTGTTGCCGTGAGCTGCAGTGTAGTTCTGAGATGCGGCTCGGATCTCGTGTTGCTGTGGCTGTGGCATAGGCTGCCAGCTGTAGCTCTGATTTGACCCCTAGCCTGGGAACCTCCATCTACCTCAGGTGGAGCCCTGAAAAAAAAAAGAAAGAAAGAAAGGAAGGAGGAGGGAGGGAGCAAGAGAGGGAGGAAAGAAAGGAAGGAAGGAAGGAAGGAAGGAAGAGAATTGTGGAGTTCCTGTCATGGCTCAGCGGTTAACAAACCTGACCAGGATCCATGAGTTTATGGGTTCAATCCCTGGCCTCGCTCAGTGGGTTAAGGATCCAGCACTGCCATGAGCTGTGGTATATGTTGCAGACATGTCTTGGATCTGGAGTTGCTACAGCTGTGGTGTAGGCCAGCAGTTGTAGTTCCAATTGGACCCCTAGCCTGAGAACCTCCATATGCTGTGGATGTGGCCCTAAAAAGCCAAAAAAACAAAAACAAGAGAGAGAGAAACAAGCTGTAAATGTAAGATTGGGCTCCATGGTTTGGAGTGGCCCATCCCAGCCTTGGCATTCCACTCCTATGTCCAAAACCCAGCATCCTTCCATTTGGGATTCAAAGGTATTGGGAAGCAAGGTCTCACCTGTCCAGATTCCGGATTTAGATTCCCCCTGGAATCGTGCCTTTGAACCTAGGTTAAGCCTAACATGTTCAGTGAACTCTCATCTTTAGTCTGCTGTGCTCATCTTCATTCTAGTCCTGGGCTCCCCTGACATGGGCAGTTAAAGAAGAGAATTTAGTGCATCCAGCAAATATTCCCCACCTCTCAATGGCAGGCAGAACAAACGCTGAGATTCGAGCTGGAAATATTATTTAAAAAATTCATGGGAGTGTCTTTGAGTTTGAATTAACATAATTATAAAATTTACAGGCATCCAGCGTGCTTTTTTAGGGCGTCTATAACAGATGTGTCAAATGTCTAGTTTTGAAAGGACTTCATAATTCAGTTACAGTTTCCTCTGGGTTAAATATTGGCGTCTGAGAGTTGGGGAGGCGGGAGGAGCGAGAGTCATACATTGCTTGACATGCCAACTGAATGCAAGATGAATGCAGCCTTCCATTTGATCCTTCTCTCATTATGTTGAGTCATACCTCCCTTTACCAGGGTGAGGGACTCACCCCTTCTCTGAAGGTTCAAGCTGACTTCTGAATTCTTTCTTGAGCACATTTGGGTTTCTGCCAGACTTCGTTTCCATTTCAGCGCCAGGGAGGGAAGAGATGGAGGGAACCAATACTTCCTGTGTAACTCAGCAGTGATCAAATCTGGGGCCATCATGTGACCATTGATATCAATGAGCCATTTTCGTGCCATTTTTGGTACTTCCATTTCCTTTTTTAGGTTTATCCCTTTGGTTTCTATAGCCAAAATAATTGCCAGTTTGTTCTTTTTCTTTGTTTCTTTTCTTTTTTTTTCTTTTTTTTCTTTTTTTTTTTTTTGGCTGCCATAGTGGCATGCAGAAATTCCCAGGCCAGGGATCAAACCCATGCCACAACTGTAACTAGAGCCACAACCATGACAACGCCGGATCCTTAACCCACTGAGCCATGAGACCACTGCTTTTACTTCATTCCTGATTATTCCCTCCGCCCGACTTCCTTCCTGGGCTAGCATTTAGTCATCAAGGTTTATCACCTTAACCTCTAAATATTTCTTTTGGTGGTTGTTTTTGTTTCTTTGTTTTTGCTTTTTAGGGCTGCACCCGCAGCATACAGAAGTTCCTAGGCTAGGGGTCACATTGGAGCTGCAGCTGCCAGTCTACACCACAGCCACGCAGGATCAGAGCCACGTCGGCCACCTACACCACAGCTTATAGCAATGCTAGATCCTTAACCCACTGAGCGGGGCCAGGGATGGAACCCGAGTCCTCATGGATACTCATCAGGTTTTTTACCACTGAGCCACAATGGGAATTCCTAAATATTTCTTAAATCCATTTGTTTCTCTCTGTTCTCAATACACCTAGCTGCCTTGATTACGGCTACCATATTGTTCTTCTTCTAATCTTTTTTTTTTTTTTTGTCTTTTTGCCTTTTCTAGGGCCACTCCTGCGGCATATGGAGGTTCCCAGGCTAGGAGTCGAATCAGAGCTATAGCCGCCGGCCTACACCACAGCCACAGCAAGGTGGGATCCGAGCCGCATCTGCGACCCACACCACAGCTCACCGCAACGCCAGATCTTTAACCCACTGAGTGAGGCCAGGGATCGAACCCGCAACCTCATGGTTCCCAGTCGGATTCGTTAACCACTGCGCCACAACGGGACCTCCTCTTCTTCTAATCTTGACCAAGGTGACCAATCCTTCTAGGCCAGCCAGGGACGGTCCCAGTTTTAACACAGAACATCCCACATCCCAGGACCCACATTGGCCCCTCAGTCCTGGCCCAGCTGGGACTATGGGTCACCCTACCTATAAATTTCTGTCCCTCTCTGCTTCCTGCTCTAGGCATCCTGACCTACCATCTTCCAGTTACTTGACCTTGACCTGCTACCTCAAGACCTTCCCAGCGGCTGCTTTCCTCCCTGGATTTCTCCTCCAGTCACTTTTTGCCTGGTTAACGCATCCTCCTTTACCAGCCATTGCCTGAAACATCACAGCTTCCAAAAGCCTTTCATCAGCCAGCACCCAAACCCATGTTAAGTTTTGAGTCGACAGAACCTGTCATTGTATGCTTTCCTTTTCCTTCATACCACTCTCAAGTTAGAGTTATATTTTATCTGATGATGATAGTTTTAAAAAAGCACATCCTCACCCCAAATTCAGCTCCTCTAAGACAGAGGACATATCTCTTTATATGGTGTTTTGTGTCCAACACCTAATCCAGGAGCTAAGTATTAAGCAATAAATATCTTCAGTAAATTTGCTTTCGATGTAGTTTCCTTTTGCCTTTGATTAAATTTGCAAGACCTTCCTCTATCCTTCCTCCCTTGATCCCTTTTTCCTTTCCTTTCTGTTTCTTGCCCTCTCTCCTCCTTGGCTCTTTTCTTTTGGAAAAACAACTCTTAGAATTAGTTGTTCATTCAGCTGTTCTCATGCTCTTCAAACCAATCATGTCTGCTTTTATCAACACTAGGTCCTTTGTCTAATTTTCCTCAATTGTCTTATTTTTTGAGCTTTTAGGCAAATTTGCCCCCACTCTTTTCCTCCCTCTTGATCTACTACCCTAGTTGGCATTTTTCCTGAAGAGGCTGGGCTGTTTAAACTTTGTCACTCTTGGGAGTTCCCACAGGGGCTCAATGGGGGGGTGAACCCAACTAGAATCCATGAGGATGTCTGTTCAATCCCTGGCCTCGTTCAGTGGGTGAAGGATCTGGCATTGCTGTGAGCCGCAGTGTAGGCAGTGTGGTTTGCGGATGTGGCTCCAATCCTGCATTGCTGTGGCTGTGGCGTAGGCCGGCAGCTGCAGCTCTGATTTAACCACTAGCCTGGGAACCTCCATAGGCCATAGGTGCAGCCCTTAAAAGTAAAAAAGCAGGAGTTCCCGTCATGGCTCAGCAGTTAACGAATCTGACTAGGAACCATGAGGTTGCGGGTTCGAACCCTGGCCTTGCTCAGTGGGTTAAGGATCCAGCGTTGCCGTGAGCTGTGGTGTAAGTTGCAGACGCGGCTCGGATCCCGTGTTGCTGTGGCTCTGGTGTAGGCTGGCGGCTACAGCTCCGATTCGACCCCTAGCCTGGGAACCTCCATATGCCGCGGGAGCGGCCCAAGAAATGGCAAAAAGACAAAAAAAAAAGTAAAAATCTAAAACAAAACCATACTTTGTCACTCTCCCTGCACAAGTCATTTTCCTACATTTGTTGATCTAACAGATATTTAATGGACACCTCCTTATCTTAGCTACTCAAATACTAATTCTTTAATATCTTGGTCAGCTGTACCTTGTCTGTAAAGCTTTTCTGCCTCCACCCTCAGAGTGTTAATCCATTTCTTTGTGCCATGAGCAGTAAACCTTGAATAGACATCTATTACAGCATCTATGCGGCACTGTAGTTTATATCCCAACTGTCCCCACTGAATTCTAAGCTCCCTGACCGTGCGTCTGATCCCTGTGTCTATCTGGGGGGAGATTTAAGATCCCAGAGGAAAGGGGCATACATAATCAGCATGTCTCTCTCTACAGTCTCAGCCCTCTAATAAATAAAGAAATCCTCTAAAAAGCGTAAGTACCATAAGTCAGTAGGAAAATATTCTAGGAGTTCCCTGGTGGCCTAGTGGGTTAAGGAGCAGGCATTGTCACATCTGTGGTTTGGGTTTGATCCTTGACTCAGGTACTTCCACATGCCATAGGCAAGGCCAAAAAACAAACAAACAAACAAACAAACAAACACACAAACAAAGAAGCAAAAGAAAATGTTCTAGGAGATGAGTAGAGAGAAAAAAGTCCTTGGGTCCTAGACCAGGTATCTTCAACTTTATGAGATAATGCCAAAGGAAATGTCTTAATTTGAGGTGAGAAGGAAAATACAACTGTAAAGTTAATGTAGACAAGAGAGATTTTGAGAAAACTGACATCGGATGCACCCGGTCCCCACAAAATGAGATTTTTTACAGGGTTTGGCAGTGGGGATAGATTCTATACCTTGATCATAGTGGAAAAGTTTGAAATCCATTACGAATATGTTACATGGTCAACCGGGAATAATCAAGGATTGAAGTTCCATTGAAGTTCCCATATAGATGAAAAGCAAATAACTCGTGTGATTTTACTAAGTGTCACCCGTCATTATAGATATTGAAGTGGTAGCAAGTGGCACAGCTGAGGATGGGAAGGCAGGGTTCATGGAAGATCGTGGCGGCAAGGGCATCGGAGATGTTCATGAGTGAAGGACGGACCCTGGGCTGAAACAGGGGGGATCAGAGGGTTGTGAGATTGAAACACCTGGGCTTAGACAGACAGTAGCTTCCAGGGGAAAACAGAGACAAAGAGGTAAAAGAAGAAGCTCCCGTGATCTTTGGGGTTGACTTCAGAATTTGCACTAGGTGGAGGGTAGGTCATCATGCGCACTGCATCATCTCACCAGCCACTACCGTGCTTTTATTCCATTTGATAGAAAAGGAAAAAACATTAGGAGATATTAAAAGAGTAAGAGGAGTTCCCATTGTGGCTCAGCAGTAATGAACCTGACTAGTATTTGTGATGACAAGGGTTGGATCCCTGGACTTGCTCAGTGGGTAAAGGATCCGGCCGTGGTGTAGGTTATAGATTCAGCTTGGATCCTGCATTGCTGTGGCTGCAGTGTAGGCTGGCTGCTACAGCTCTGATTAGACTCCTAGCCTGGGAATTTCCATATGCTGCAGGTGGAAAAGAAAAAGAAAGGAAGGAAGGAAGAAAGAAAGGAAGAAAGGAAGAGAAAGAAAGAAAGAAAGAAAGAAAGAAAGAAAGAAAGAAAGAAAGAAAGAAAGAAAGAAAGAAAGAGAGAAAGAAAGAAAAAATAAGATGGGGAGATGGGATGGACAGGGAGTTTGGGGTGAGTAGATGCAAACTATTACATTTAGAATGGATTAGCAATGTGGCCCTACTCTACAGCACAGGAAACTATATCCAGCCTCTTGGGATAGACCACAATCAAAGATAATATAAGAAACAGAATGTATATACATGTATAACTGGGTCTCTTTTCTGTACAGCAGAAATTGGCACAACATTGTAAACCAACTATAATTTAAAAAATATAAAATAGTACAGCACAGGGAACTGTATGTGACTGGGTCACTTTGCTGTATGACAGAAATTGAAGAAACATTGTAAATCAACTATAAAAAATGTTTAGGAGTTCCCGTCGTGGTGCAGCGGAAACAAATCCAACTAGGAACCATGAGGTTGCGGGTTCAATCCCTGGCCTTGCTCAGTGGGTGAAGGATCCAGCGTTGCCATGAGCTATGGTGTAGGTTGCAGACGTGGCTCGGATCTGGCGTGGCTGTGGCTGTGGTGTAGGCCGGTGGCTACAGTTCTGATTCGACCCCTAGCCTGGGAACCTCCCTATACCACAGGTGCGGCCCTGAAAAGCAAAAAATAAATAAAATAAAATAAAATAAAACTAAAAAATAAAGAAATATTTTAACTGAAAAATATAAAATAAAAATTAAAAAATAAAAGTGGTTAAATGGTTTGTTTATCAAATCCAATGCCAAATATCAGTCAGTCTCCTGGTTAGAGTCAGGACAGCCCTGGGCCCCAGAGCTCCTATGGTTGACTTGGTGATGGAAGCGATTTCAGAGTGATGGCTTCCCCTTGCAGCTGAGCCTTTGTTCCTGGGCAGAGAGGCGAACAGAGCCCCTCATGTTTCATTGGTGCTCCCCAAACACAAGCTTTCCGGATCTTCTTTGCAATTCTGAGGGATAAGATTCTCTACACATTTTATAGGACTATAAAAGGCAAACAGGAATGATTTTTAAATACACGGGGCTTTAAACTGCAAACTTGCAGGCACAGTTTCCCTTCCCTGTTGCCTGTCTCTATCCTTTCTGGGAGGAAACACACAGATCTGGGTGTTGCTTTCTTTAAAACAAGAGAAAAGAGTCAAAACAGTTAACCTCACATGCTTCATATGATAAGAAAAAATCAGCACAAGCTGGTGTAGGGGGAGATCCTGGTAGCGGAGCCAAAGTAGAGGATTTTCCCAGTGGGTCCCCATGACAGGGCTTTTAGAGGAGGAGAGACTCTAAGAGGTAAGGGGGGAGTGATACAAAGATCCAAGATGTGGCCAGGCCCACGGATGGCTCAAGAAGTCTGGAACATCCCAAGAGGAAGTCAAAAGACCTTGGAGGGCAGGGGCCCTGAGGCTAATACGGCAAGAGAAGAACCAAGAAGGCTACAAGCAGAGGCGCCAAAAGCCAAGGTTTGACACTTCAACAGCGAAGGCGATGGCAAACATCCTGTTTGCCTTTTATAGTCCTATAAAATGTGTAGAGAATCTTATCCCTCAGAATTGCAAAGAAGATCCGGAAAGCTTGTGTTTGGGGAGCACCAATGAAACATGAGGGGCCCCGTTTGCCTCTCTGCCCAGGAACAAAGGCTCAGCTGCAAGGGAAAACCATCACTCTGGTGCCATCAACACAAAGGAAAGATGCAGAAGGAAAAGCAAACCTACACTGGGAAGGGATTGGGTGGAACGAGCTCACCTGAGACTCTAAAGGACCATGTCTTGAACTGCAGGTGGGGATATTGGGGACATCAGAAGGACCCCCTTGACCATCTTGAAATTCCAGTTCAACAGAGGTCCAAACTCCATCTTCTTTCTTAAAAGAGGATGCTCGTCCCTTGGTTTCCTTCGATGAGCGCTTGGAAAATCAGTTTCTAAGGCAGCCGTGGAGGCTGATAGGGATGAACCATGCTAATAATGTGAGACCTTCAGTCTTTTTTTTTTGTCTGTTGTCTTTTTAGGGCAGCACCTTCGACATATGGAAGTTCCCAGGCTAGGGCTCAAATAGGACCTACAGCTGCCGGCCTACCCCACAGCCACAGCAACTCAGAATCCAAGCTGCATCTGTGACTTACACTACAGTTCATGGCAACGCCGGATCCTTCACCCACTCAGCAAGGCCAGGGATTGAACCTGCGTCCTCATGGATGCTAGTCAGGTTAGTTAACCGCTGAGCTGCAATGAGAACTCCAAGAGACCTTCAGCCTTTTTTTTTTTTTTTCTTTTCTTTTTCTTTTTTTGCTTTTCAGGGCCGCATCCACAGCATATGGAGGTTCCCAGGCTAGGGATCAAACCGGAGGTACAGTGGCCGGCCTATACCACAGCCACAGCAACACAGGATCCAAATCGAGTCTTCGACCTACACCACAGCTCATGGCAACGCCAGGTCCTTAACCTACTGAGCGAGGCCAGGGATCGAACCTGCAACCTCATGGTTACCAGTCAGATTCGCTTCCACTGCACCACGATGGGAACTCCAAGAGACCTTCAGTCTTGACTGTCCTCAAATCCACTTTGGCCAGTTCTTTCCTTTACCTCTGCGCTTCCGTTAGGAACAGATAACTGTACAGATCCGATATCCCTTCATGTGAGTTTATACACACCTGTCAAGGAGATGCTGAGGGGTCAGTGGTTCCCTCTTCATCTCCCAACTTAAGCATTCCAGCGCCACAGGTGGGTTAAGTTCATGCCCCAATTTCACAACTTACAGCTCTGTCACTTTCAAAGAGTCTAAATGTTAAGTGCTGAGTGTGTAAGTGACAAGGGACTGGTGTTTTAAAATATTTGCAGGGGAACGCATTTCTAAGCCATGCTGTGGGTCTCATGCCATTAGTAAATGTCTCCATAGGCTCTTCAAACACGAATTCATCATGTTTTATTGGTTTGTGCTGTTTCTGTGGCTCCCAAGGGGTTATGTTTGGGAGAAGATACTTAATCATGGCTTTGAACTTTGAACTTTCTGGCAAATAAACCCCCCAAACCCCCATCCTTAACTAAATTAGCTTCATTTCAGGGAAAGAACAGGGCTGGGATTGACTTGTTGGTTCTTCAAGATTAACACAGAGTCGCATTTATATTGAATTTTAGATTAAATGATTTTACTAAAGCCTCTAAAAAATAACTCTTTTTATCAGGTCAGACAAACAGCTTTGCTTCCAAAATGTCAGCATAGCCTCCAGGGTGAATTGCTCATGTGCAGTGTCTCTTTTATTTTTCCACCTCCACTTCCCAAACAGGAAGCTCTTTAGGGGCTTCAGGCTGGATGGTTCCTGGGGGGGCCGGTTCCAGGATGCTCTTCACACCTGCGACCGCCCGTGTGAATCTCCACTGCAGGTAGAGGTGCAGGGATCAGAGGCTGTGTAAATACATAAACCTCTTACATAAAGCTTCCTAAGTAGCGAAAGTCAGGATTCCTAGAATAGGGCCTGAGCTGGTGATCCTGCCAGAAATGAATTATTGGAGGCAGGGTGTGAGGGAAGCAAGAGAAGGTAGAAGAAAACTGGGATCTTAGCTGGAGACTAACTTCAGTCTGATACGCTGCAAAGTTTGGGGCACCTTGAAGCCCTGCAGTGGCCTTTTGTACCCAATCGATCATTGGCCACAGGCTGTCCCTTATGGCCAGGAGTAACTTCCCAGGAAGGCAGCTCCCTTTAAGCAATGAATACTCACAGCACCTGAGAGATAAACACCCCACCAGTGAGGGGGGACCTGGGCAGGATACCAGCAGCATCCATGACACTTGGGGAGGGAAGGAAAGATTAGAAAAGCAGGGAAGGCCTTTCTGAGCCAACTGCTTATAAACTGAGACCAGAAGGGGAAGTAGGAGTCAGGATAAGTAGGAGACTTGCAGGAGGAGGAGAGAGAATGATGTCCCAGACAAAGAAAACAGCACATGCAAAGGCCCTGAGGCAGAGAAGAGAAGGTTAGCTTACTTTATCTTCATCCAGGACGGTCTAGCCTCCTGATTCTGGGTTTAAGAGAAGGAATATTATTCTCATAAGGCAACAGTAGGACAGGCAAAGATTTTTGTACTTTGGAGTTCTGCAAAGGACCGAACAGATTTGTGGAAGAAAATATGATGAATGTGTATTGGGCTCTGAAGTTAGCTAATATCATCTTTCAAGTAAATATGCTGATTTCTGTGCAAAAGTATATTTATTGGCATTAGGGAGATGGGTGAAGCTTTAGGTTTTTTTTTTTTTTTTTGTCTTTTTGCTATTTCTTGGGCCACTCCCATGGCATATGGAGGTTCCCAGGCTAGGGGTCGAATTGGAGGTGTAGTCCCTGGCCTATGCCAGAGCCACAGCAATGTGGGATCGAGCCGCATCTGCAACCTACACCCCAGCTCACGGCAATGCCAGATCGTTAACCCACTGAGCAAGGGCAGGGATCGAACCCGCAACCTCATGGTTCCTAGTTGGATTCGTTAACCACTGCGCCACGACAGGAACTCCGGGTTAAGCTTTCTGTGCCTGGAAACTTTACAAATGCCTACCAGGGCTAAGATCTTCATTTGCAAGGGCGAATGGTTGTCTGTTCTCAATGGGGTAGCATGGTCCATCCCCGCAGGTATGACATCCTATGTACCATCCCCTATGGACCTCTGGTACCCCCCAAATCAATGGAGATACAGAGATAGATGATAGAAAATGGATGGATGGATGGATATTTGGACAGATGGATAGATAGATGATAGATATTGATAGAGATAGAGAGATAGAGATAATACATACATAGCTAGATAAAACAGAGATGGGAAGAAAGATTGTTAAGACACATTTATGGGGATATGAATTCTGACATAGCAAAAGCAACACCTCCTTGGGAAATGACACACCCGAAAAGTCCAGTGAAATTTAAGGCAGAGGGAAGAATTAAACCTTGTGTCTCCTCAGTGTCCCAGCATGAGGTTTTCTGCAGTCAATACAGTTGAAACTGGGTTGAACTGTAGCCAGCTCCGTTGAAACCAAGCCAGGCAGGTGGCTGCAAGGATAACAGGTACAGGAGAAGGGCCTCGATTTTGTTTGCGGGTCAAAAAGATGCCAGGTATTTATTGAACAGTGAGCAAATATCTTATTGAGGCCTCACCTCTTACCAGCCACTCTAAAGATAAGCTGAAAGGAGAAGAAACAAAGAGAAAAAAATAGGGAGTTCCCGTCATGGCGCAGTGGTTAGCGAATCCGACTAGGAACCATGAGGTTGCGGGTTCGGTCCCTGCCCTTGCTCAGTGGGTTGACGATCCGGCGTTGCCGTGACCTGTGGTGTAGGTTGCAGACGCGGCTCGAATCCCGCGTTGCTGTGGCTCTGGCGTAGGCCGGTGGCTACAGCTCTGATTCGACCCCTAGCCTGGGAACCTCCATATGCCGTGGGAGCGGCCCAAGAAATGGCAACAACAACAACAACAACAGACAAAAAGACAAAAAGACAAAAAAGACAAAAAAAAGAGAAAAAGATAGGATAACAAAAGGAGGATAATAGGTTTACAGCTCTAAGATAAGAAATAAGAAGATTTCAATGAAAGACTGAGTTGAGGACTGACCTATACCAAGGACCTGAAAAAGTATAAAAACAGAACAGAACAAAACAGAAAACCAGGAGTTCCCGTCGTGGCGCAGTGGTTAACAAAGCTGACTAAGAACCATGAAGTTTGGGGTTCGGTTCCTGCCCTTGCTCAGTGGGTTAACGATCTGGCGTTACCATGAGCTGTGGTGTAGGCCAGTGGCTACAGCTCCAATTGGACCCCCAGCCTGGGAATCTCCACATGCCATGGGAGCAGCCCAAGAAATAGCAAAAAAAATAAAAAAATAAAAAAAAATTAAAAAAAAAACAAACAGAAAACCAACTCTGTGTTTTATTTTTATTTATTTATTTATTTATTTATTATTTTATTTTTTTTGTCTTTTGTCTTTTTTGTTGTTGTTGTTGTTGTTGTTGCTATTTCTTGGGCCGCTCCCGCAGCATATGGAGGTTCCCAGGCTAGAGGTTGAATCGGAGCTGTAGCCACCGGCCTACGCCAGAGCCACAGCAACGAGGGATCCGAGCCGCGTCTGCAAACTACACTGCAGCTCACGGCAACGCCGGATCGTCAACCCACTGAGCAAGGGCAGGGACCGAACCCGCAACCTCATGGTTCCTAGTCGGATTCGTTAACCACTGCGCCACGACGGGAACTCCTTATTTATTTATTTATTTTTAATTTAATTTAATTTTTTTTTTTTTTTTGGTCTTTTCTAGGGCCACTCCCGCAGCATATGGAAGTTCCCAGGCTAGGGGTCTAATCAGAGCTGTAGCCGCCGGCCTACACCACAGCCACAGCAACTCGGGATCTGAGCCGCATCTGCGACCTACACCACAGCTCACACCACAGTTCACAGCAATGCCGGATCCTTAACCCACTGAACAAGGGCAAGGATCGAACCTGCAAACCTCATGGTTTCTAGTTGGATTCGTTAACCACTGCGCCACGACGGGAACTCCCAACTCTGTGTTTTAAAACAGAATTCATCTAAACAGTATGGTCCTACTATATAGCACAGGGAATTATATTCAATACCTTACAATAACCTACAATGGGAAAGAATCTGCAACATAATAGGTGTATATTACACACAAGAGTATATATCTGAGTCATTTTGTTATATGCCTGAAACTAACACAACCCTATAAATCAGCTACACTTCTAAAACAAGGATTAATCCGTAATAATGTTAGAAAACTAGAAAGACAGGCAGTTGGAGGGCCTTTTGACAAAACCCTAGAAGATGGAAGGCAGATGGATCTGAGAGATGAAAACAGACCATGGGCAGTTGTAGCCAAAAATGCTGGAGGAAAGAGAGAGCCTCTCCTTAGGAAACGTTTAAAAGCTTCAAGCTCCTGGTCCACAAATACAAAGATCAGGGAGGACATCTAGTCCAAGCATTACGGTAATTAATAAATTAATTCCAGTCCAAGTCTTTCCACAGGGTCTGTTCCCCTGACTTGATAGCCTTTCATTCAGTCTCCCTTTTGCTCAGTATATTACAGCCCTGATGACCTTTTTAATATCCCCTGTAATATATGAAATGTTTTCCCACCCCAGTGCCTTTGCTCCTGATGCTTCCTTTGTCTGGAACAGATATCTCTAGACCTTCATGTCACTGGCTCATCCTGGTCACTCAGATCTTGGCCTAGGAGTTCTCATTGTGGCTCAATGGGAACAAATCTGACTGGTATCCACGAGGACACAGGTTCAATCCCTGGCGTTGCCGTGAGCTATGGTGTAGGCTACAGCTCTGAGTCAACCCCTAGCCTGGGATGCGACCCTAAAAAAAAAAAAAAAAGACAAAAAAAATCTCGCCCTATACTTCAGCGACTCAAAGAGTTCTTCTCTGACCACAATATCTAAATTAGATCCCAACCCTAGGCAGTCACTGTGTCACATCACCCCTTTCCTTTCCCTCACAGTGTGTACTACTCTCTGAAATTGTCTTCCTTGTATATTTTTTTATCACCATCTGAGAGCAGAGGACTTATCGACTTTGTTCATCTTATATTTACAATACCTGGAACAGGGGTTCCCCTTGTGTGGGTTAGGCACTCAGTGCTATCTCTGTGAGGATACAGGTTCAATCCCTGGCCTGTCTCAGGGGGTTAAGGATCCGGCACTCTCGTGAGGTACAGCATAGATGACAGATGTGGTGGGCTTCTGGTGTTGCTGTGGCTGTGGCATAGGTCCCAGCTGCACGTGCCATTCAACCACTAGCCCAGGAACTTCCACATGCCATGGGTGCGGCCCCAAAAAAGACGATGTACCTGGAACATTAACACAATTTGGTGATTGTATCAGTTAGCTGTCGCTGTTTAACGATCTACTCCAAAATGTGGTAGCTTCAAACAATATCTCTTTTTTTTTCTTTTGTCTTTTTGCCATTTCTTGGGCCACTCCCATGGCATATGGGGGATCCCAGGCTAGGAGTCCAAGCGGAACTGTAGCCACCGGCCTACGCCAGAGCCACAGCAACGCGGGATCCGAGCCGCATCTGCAAACTACACCACAGCTCACAGCAACGCCGGATCGTTAACCCACTGAGCAAGGGCAGGGATCGAACCCTCAACCTCATGGTTCCTAGTCGGATTCGTTAACCACTGCGCCACGACGGGAACTCCCAAACAACATCTCTTGATTCAGTCCATGATTTGGATCAGCTAGGCAGTTCTCATCTGTGTGAGTTCAGTTCATCTCTGCTGGGCTCTTTCAAGGATCCATGGTCAGCTGTGGGCTGGCTGCTGGTTGGATAATCAGGGAAGTCATTTTTCACATGCTTAGCGTAACAGGTCGTCGATCAGAGCAGGAGGTAAATGGGCCACATGCCTCTTTCTTATCCTCTTGGGCTTCTTCCCAAGGCTGTTGCTTTTGATATCTCAGAAGTCATATGTAAAAGAATATATTTTTAACTCTCTGCTCTTTCATCTAGCTTTTTTACAAGAGCAGCAAGAGAGAACAAGCCCCACTGTGCAAGAAATTGTCAAGTCTCTCTTTCAGATCACTTTTTTTATAGTCCCATTGAACAAAGCAAGTCATGTGGCCAAGCCCAGATTCAAGGTGATAGAGCAATTGACCCCAACTCTTGCCAGGAGGCCCAAAGTCACATGGCAAAGGTGCCTGGAGATGGAGATGGGCAGAGTTTTTAGCCATTTTTGCACTCTTGTCATGCTGTCCAATAAATATGTGTCAAACACATTTGATTGAACCAATGGAAGCTGGGAAGTCTGGGCTAGTTGGATCCCATTTTTTGCTTTCTTTTCTTTTTCTTTTTCTTTCTTTCTTTTTTTTTTTTTTTTTTTTTTTTTTGCTTTTCAGGGCTGCAATTCCCAGGCTAGGAGTCCAATCGGAGCTGCAGCTGCCAGCCTACACCACACCACAGCAACACCAGATCTGAGCTTCAACTGCAACCTACACCACAGCTCATGGCAACGCCAGACCCTTAATCCACCCATCGGAGCCAAGGATCGAACCAGCATCCATACTAGTCAGGTTCGTTTCAGCCCTGACGGGAACTCCTTGATCCCATTTCTCTTTCCTGACCTCCCTCCAAAATATAGACAACAGAGAACTTTCTGCCCCCACTTACAAATCCAAGCAGTGCATTCTAAAGAAAGTAACTCACCTACATGGGAGATGTTTTCTTTTTTGAGTGTAAGACCAGGAATGGGAAGCAGAGCAGAGGTGGAGGAAACTCTGGAGCCCACAGCAGGTACCTAACAAACCAAGAAAGGCAAGGCAGTCTTTCTCGAGAAAGAAAACATCAAAATAATCCACGACTAGAATCAAGTTTTCTTTTTTTGGACTCACTATCCACAGCCTCCTGACCCCTTGTCCACAACCCTTACATGCAGTTTTCCAGTTATCACCTACTAGTTCACCTACCAGGACCCCTACCTACTAGTACACCATCCTCTAGGGAGAAGTTTCTGGGGGGAATAGATCTATACCAACCCAAATGAAACTCTAATTACTGAATAGCTGGACCTGTCTTCATACACGTGAATGAACCCCCAAGAGTCAACAAACATGAGAGGACAAGAAATCACAGGCATGGATTTCCCGTCGTGGCGCAGTAGTTAACGAATCTGAGTTGGAACCACGAGGTTGCGGGTTCGGTCCCTGCCCTTGCTCAGTGGGTTGAGGATCCGGCGTTGCCGTGAGCTGTGGTGTAAGTTGCAGACGCGGCTCGGATCCCGCATTGCTGTGGCTCTGGCGTAGGCTGGTGGCTACAGCTCCGATTGGACCCCTAGCCTGGGAACCTCCATATGCCGCGGGAGTGGCCCAAGAAATAGCAAAAAGACAAAAAAAAAAGAAGAAGAAGAAGCAATCACAGGCATGAAAAATGTTAACATCCATACATAAAATCAATGTGTTTTTAGGAAATAAAAATCATTGGGGAAAGCCAGCAATGTTACAAACTTAACAAACGACTCCAGTGAGACTGGAAAGATGTCACATACGTAAGTCAGAACGGACTGCCACCGGAAAAGGAGCAATCAGAACAAAAATGAGTACCTGGTAATTAAAAATATGTTTGGCACTAAAAAAAAAAAAAAAATCAGTGGACAGACTGAATAAAAGAATGGCTGTGCTTCGCAACCATACTGATGATCTGATGATAAAGACAGTGGAATCTTGAAGACCTGAGCCAAAGGCAAAACAATGGAATATGTGAGAGAAAGATGAACCGGCATAGGTGTCTGCTGTTTTTTTTTTTTTTTAATTGGGGTTTTGGAGACAGAGGAGAGAGGTAATGAAAGGGAGGAAAAATTCAGTGTTCTATTAGAAGATGCATTCCCTAAGACAAAGTTAGGTAGGGCTCTCGGACCCCTTTTGTTTGTTTATATATATATATATTTGTTTATTTATTTTCTTTTTAGGGCTACATGTGCAGCATACAGAAGTTCCAAGGCTAGGGGTTGAATCAGACCTGCAGCTGAGGCCTATGCCACAGCCACAACAGCACAGGATCTGAGCTTCATCTGTGACCCACACTGCAGCTTGCAGCAATAAGGAACCTTAACCCACTGAGTGAGGCCAGGGATCGAACTTGAATCTTCATGGATACTAGTCAGGTTCTTAACCTACTGAGCCACAATGGGAACTCCTCAGGCCGCTTTTATAAACGCACTAATCCCCTTCAGGAGGGCTCTGCTTCATGACCTTAATCACAACCCAGAGGCCCCACCTCCGAATATCACCACACTGGGTGTGAAAATCTGACAGATCAATTTCAGGGGGACAGGACATTCAGACCACAGCAAGGGGGCCACAGAGAATGATATAATGAATTTTGCTTTGAGCATTTGGGTATACTACCAAGAAGTATCTCTTTGTATTTCTGTTACACTTGGAAGGATAAATGGGAATTTTCCATGCTGCCAGGAGAGGCGAGGCATTTTGGGCAGAAGGAACAGTATAGGAACCGAAATAAAAAGGTCTGAAATCACATGACAAGTTTGGAGAAAGGAATTAATCATCTAGTATGATAAGAGTTTGAGATAGAGGGGAGGAAGTGAATAAATATGAAGTTGAAAATGTAGTTTGGTGCCACATTGTAAAGAGCTAAGATGCTAGTCTGAGAGGCTTTTATATACACTGTATACAACTGGAAACCCTTGAAGGATTTTTTTTTTTTTTTTTTTTTTGCTATTTCTTTGGGCCGCTCCCACGGCATATGGAGGTTCCCGGGCTAGGGGTCCAATGGGAGCTGTAGCCACCGGCCTACGCCAGAGCCACAGCAACGCGGGATCCGAGCCGCGTCTGCAACCTACACCACAGCTCACGGCAACGCCGGATTGTTAACCCACTGAGCAAGGGCAGGGACCGAACCCGCAACCTCATGGTTCCTAGTCGAATTCGTTAACCACTGTGCCACGACGGGAACTCCCCTTGAAGGATTTTATACAGCAGCGTGACATAGTCACAACCTACTTGATTCTTAGTTAATGAGGATAGAAATAGAGTGGCTTCTGATTAGCCATTTCCTATGGTTCTAAAAACTCAGGAGGAGGGAGTTCTCAATGAGGCCCAACGGAAACGAATCTGACTAGTATCCATCAGGATGCCAGTTTGATCCCTGGCCTCGCTCAGTGGGTTAAGGATCCAGCATTGCCATGAGCTGTGGTGTAGGTCGCAGACGCAGCTGGGATCTGGTGTTGCTGTGGCTGTGGCGTAGGCTGGCAGCTGTAGTTCTGATTGGATCCCTAGCCCAGGAACTCCCATATGCTGCAGGTGCAGCCCTAAAAAGCAAACAAAAACACAGCAAAAACAAACAACCTCCCCCCCAAAACAAACAAAAAAAAATTACTGACATGGAGAGTTTCAGTTGCCCTGGGAATTAGGGCTATTATGCAACGACGCCATAAAGAACAAGAAGAATACCCATGAGTGAAACCTTTAAAGCCCATTGGTATGATAGTCGTGATTTTAGTGGGAAAATATTTCAAGAAATCTCACAGGCTTGGACTTTCTTCCATCAGAATGAAGGAATTCAGATTGTCCTCATAGGGGAACAATTTATTGGAGGATTCAGTCTTTTAACACATTTATACAGCATCGGTTGTGATATGAAACTGCACTTGCAAAGAAATGAGCTGTGGCACGGCCATGGTAAAGGTTGTAGATTTTTAGTCGTAAATGCAGAAATAGCCTATTCGGGAATAAATTCTAAATATCGTAGAAAGACAATGAGGGAGCGGGACTACGATATCCCTCTTTAGAACCTCAGAATATTATTTTAAAGAACAATTGGCTTTTTGAACTAGAAAGTTTAATGAGAGTTGGCTATACTGAACTAGAAAGTTGGCTAAAGCCTTTGCACATTAAACAGCTCTCCAACATTAGAGCAAAAACGAAGGAATGGATCACATACCAACCTCATGGGCTCTCAGGGAATTGAGGCAAAACTTTGCATATATAGCAAATAGAAAAAAAGCTATCAATTTCTTCTTCCCCGATGAATAAGAAGAATCAGAAATAGGAACCACATGTATCTGCAGTTCCCGTTGTGGCTCAGCAGGTTAAGAACCCAACGAGCATCCATGAGGATGCAGCTTCGATCCCTGGCCTCGCTCAGTAGGTTAAGGATCTGGCATTGCCGTGAGCTGTGGTGTTGCACACAGATCCATGTGCAACTCAGATCTGGCATTGCTGTGGCTGGGGTAGGCCTGCAGCTGGAGCTCTGATTAGACCCCTAAACTAGCAAATTCCACATGTGGCAGGTGCAGCCCCCCATCACCACTGCACAAAAAAAAAAAAAAAAAAAGAACAACATGTATCTCAGTCATTTATCTTAGTTTTTTTTTTTAAGATGATGTAGCATTGAAGACAGAAATGTTAAGCTCAAGAGTCAGAGGAAGAGTCTTTGAAAGAGAGCTACCAAAGGAAACAGAAGCATCTTTTGGAACGTATCTGTTGTGTTGGTGTTTTCCATAAAATTCAGGAAATTTCTCCATGAACCACAAAACAAAAACTTCTATGATAAGTTGAGAAATGAGATGAAAAGAAAGATCGAGCATAATAAATAGAAAGAGATCAAGAGGAAACATCTTGAAAACAATGAAATTTCCTTTGATATTAATGCAGCTTAGAAACAATAATAAAACAACAACAACAGAACTTATACTCCTGGGATTTAAATCAATAATGCTGAAGCCATTCTTGAGAAATTCTCCTTCTCCCAGAATAGGAGTTCTCCTTGTGGCTCAGTGGTAAGGAAGCCAAGTAGTATTCATGAGAGGATTTGGGTTTGATCCCTGGCCTCGTTCACCTCCTGCTCCAGCTCTGATTCAACTCCAAGTCTGGGAACTTATTTAGGCTGCAGGTGCGGCCCTGAAACAGCAATAAATAACTAAATAAATATTTCTAGATATCTAGGAAGAAAGAAGAAAAAACATCATCTTTGCATTAATCCATTCACCTGCAATTCTGAAATACAATGAAGTGTGTAGATGGAGATGAGGGGCAAAATTTTTGTGAGATAAGCATCCTATAGCCAGATAATCTCTCGGTCATGAGTGCAAACAAAAAGAAAAAAAATTTACACTACTGGGCAAGATCTCAGAAAACACACCATTTCATTTATCAACAACTCCATAAACGCAGTTGAAAGATGAATTAGACTCAGATAAAATATTAGCCACATGCAAAATACACACATGATTAGTAATAATACTGAAGAAGGAACTCCAAAAAACCCAATTAATAAAGGGGCAAAGGAGGAGTTCCCGTCATGGCACAGTGGTTAACGAATCCGACTAGGAACCATGAGATTGCAGGTTCGATCCCTGGCTTCACTCAGTGGGTTAAGGATCCGGCATTGCTGTGAGCTGTGGTGTAGGTCACAGACAGGGCTCTGATCCCGCATAGCTGTGGCTGTGGCGTAGGACAGTGGCTACAGCTCCGATTAGATCCCTAGCCTGGGAGCCTCCATATGATGCAGGAATGGCCCTAGAAAAAGGCAAAAAGACTAAATAAATAAATAAATAAATAAACAGGCGAAGGATGTGAATACACAATTTACTAAGGAATAAATATAGATAGCCAACGTGCAAAGATGTTAGAACTCATTCATTAAAAAGTGAAATTGACAATGGAAGACCACCTTCAACCATCATCTTGAGAAAATAAATAATGCTGATAATGTTATGTGTTGGAAAAGCATGGGGACAAAAGGTACTTGTAAGAACACTGGCCGAGCTTTCAGGGTCTGAAAGGTAATGACAGCTCCTTGAATCCAAATTGCTCCATCCGTCATCAATCAGCTCCCTCCAGATCATATAATCAACAGGAGAATAGCCAGATCGATATTTAACCAAGCCTTCAGCATTACAAGAAGACAACCATACCCTTCAAATTATCTGAGGTTCATAAGTAAACATCAAATCCCAACCCCTCTCCCACCACTAGGGGAAGCCTTTGGGAGAGTGGAGGATTAGAAGGTAGATGAGGAGTTCCCATCGTGGCTCAGTGATTAACGAATCTGACTAAGAACCATGAGGTTGCGGGTTCGATCCCTGGCCTTGCTCAGTGGGTTAATGATCCGGCATTGCCATGAACTGTGGTGTAGGTTGCAGACACAGCTCAGATCCCGAGTTGCTGTGGCTCTGGCGTAGGCCGGCGGCTACGGCTCTGATTCGACCCCTAGCCTGGGAACCTCCATATGCCGTGGGAGCGGCCCAAGAAATGGCAAAAAGACAAAAAACAAAAAAGAAAAAAAAAAGGTAGATGAGACTTCATGAAAAGGAGGAGAGGGTCATGGAGGAATGCGATGAAACACAGATAAAATCAGCCTCCAAAGAAAGTCCAATACTAAATGCTAAAATCCTGAACACAGGTCTCCGACGTGGCAGTTCTCAGCATTGGCCATAAGCAAGGAGCTTGAAAGTGAAAGGCTGTAGAGGTGTCTGCCTTGAAGAAGCATTGCTTCTGTGGGAGAATCAGAAATTTGGGAAAGAAGTGGTGCCCCTTAGAGATGTGGCAGTGGGATTTCCCATCGTGGCTCAGTGGTAATGAACCAGAAGACTAATAGCCATGAGGATGCGAATTTGATCCCTGGCCTTGCTCAGTGGGTTAAGGATCTGGTGTTGCTGTGGGCTGTGGTGTAGATAACAGACATGGCTCAGATCCTATGTTGTTGTGGCTGTGGTGTAGACAAGCAGCGGTAGCTCTGATCCAACCCCTTGCCTGGGAACATCTATATGCCGCGAGTGTGGCCCTAAAAAAGAAAAGAAAAGTGGCAATGAAGGGAAAGGAAAGTAAGGAAACTACTGCAAGGGAATCCTAACGACCCTGCATAAATGAAAGAGGAAAAAAAAAAACACTTCTCACTTCCCAGTAACATTATCTGTTAAAGAAACTGCACTTCAGGGGTTCCCGTCGTGGCTCAGTGGTTAATGAATCCAACTAGGAACCAAGAGGTTGTGGGTTCGATACCTGGCCTTGCTCAGCGGGTTAAGGATCCGGTGTTGCCGTGAGCTGTGGTGTAGGTTGCAGACACGGCTTGGATCCTGTGTTGCTGTGGCTGTGGTGTAGGCCGGTGGCTACAGATCCGATTGGACCCCTAGCCTGGGAAACTCCCTATGCCGCGGGAGTGGCCCTATAAAAGGCAAAAAGACAAAAAAAAAAAAAAAGAAAAGAAAAAAAAACTGCACTTCATTATACTGACGGAAGTGGGCTCTCTGAACTCGGAACACTGTCCATGTACTATCTAGGAACAGGAAAAAAAATAATAATGATAAAAAGTAAAAAGTTACTATAAAAAAACCCCCAGAAAACGTGAACCATAGCCTCTCAGCTAATAATTTTTTTTTCCTTTGCTCCTCCGAAAACATGGAGGAGAAAAATTATAGCACGACACTCATTGAATTATTTTAAATAAGCATTTGGAAATGTTAACAACACCAACAAAAAACTAGAGTTAGAAATCCAAATACTAAGAACAGAAATAGACATAGTATGAAGTGAGATGTGATCAAACTGAAGAAAAAAAAATAGAAGAAAAACACAAAAGCATCTCAAGAAATGAAGACTAAAATAGAAGGGGTCTCAGTAAGAAGGCATTTGAAAGAGAAAATTTAATAAAACCATCAAGAAAGGCATTTAAACTACCAAATGGTTGAAATGAAAGACAGGCCATGAAGGTCTAAGTTACATGTAATTAGAGATTCGGGGGTTTGGGAGCAGGGGTAGGAAAAAAAACAGCTGAAGAGAAGTAGTATTTAAAACTGTAATTTAAGAAACGTTTTTGGAATTTTTGAAAACTTAAATATTCATTTTTGAATGGGACCACAATGTTCCCGGGAAGAGTGACCTGGAATCAATTATAAGCCCTATCTTAGTAAAGTGATTAAAATTTGAAGGCAGAGACAAAGTCCTCTGGGCTCCCAGGAAGAAAAATCAACATCAAGTTTATTTCTAAGAGTAAGAAAATTAGGCTGGCAGCAGACTTTTTAAGAGCAACGAGCCATTCAAGGGAACAAGGGACCTCAAGGAAAGAAAGTGTTAACCAAAGATTTTATTTATTTATTTTTGCCTTTTCTAGGGCCGATCCCACAGCATATGGAGGTTCCCAGGCTAGGGGTCTAATCCGAGCTGTAGCCGCCGGCCTACACCACAGCCACAGCAACTCGGGATCCGAGCTGCGTCTGCGACCTACACCTCAGCTCACGGCAATGCTGGATCCTTAACCCACTGAGGAAGGCCAGGAATCAAACCTGAAACCTCATGGTTCCTAATCGGATTTGTTAACCACTGCGCCAGGACGGGAACTCCCTAACCAAAGATTTTATATCAGGCGTATTTTATATCAGGTATCTAGGCTGTAGAATAATATTTCTCAATGGAGGCAACTTCTCCCCTGACCTCACAGGACAATTTGGCAATATCTGAAGTTCTTTTCTGTTGTCATGACCTGGGGAGGGGAGGGGGAGTGGAATCCTATCGGCATTGAGTGGTTAGTGGTCAAGAAAGCTAGTAAACTTCCTACTATGTGCAGACCACACCTACCTAACAAAGATTAACCCAGGCTCGAATGATGATAGCTATGAGGTTGAGAAATTAGGACATAGAAGGAGTTGCAAACATGTAAACATTCAAAGGATTCCATACACTTGTGTCCATCCTGAAAAATCTATTTGAGCATGAACTTCAGCCAAGCAAGAGATAACTGGCAAAATTTTGGCAAAAGTGTTAATGGTGGCCGTTTGATATTTTAATTGTATTTAACAAATATATTAAAGTATTTAAATGTAAATGTATTGCATGTAAATGTAAGCGTGATGATTGTAATATGTTTAATTGTAATAAGGCTAAAGCAAGGTGGGGACGTGTGAAAACATAGTATATGAATGTTATATATGCTGATATGTAGACAAATACAAGTAAGTGCTAACGTTCTACATATTCAAAAATAATTTTTTTATTTTCTTTTGTGGCAGCACCTGTGGCCTATGGAAGTTCCTGGGCTGGAGGTAGAATTGGTGCCACAGCTGCAGGCCTACGCCACAGCCACAGCAGCTTAGGATCCAAGCTGCATTGCCACGGCGACAACAACACAGGATCCAAGTTGCATCTGCACAACCTACACTGCAGCCCGTGGCAACGCTGGCCCCTTAACCCAGTGCGTGAGGCCAGGAATCGAACCTGCCTCCTCGGGGAAACTATGTCAGGTTTTTAAGCCCTTGAGCCACAACAGGACCTCCCCAAAATAAAATTGAATCATCATAAGGGGAAAAAAGCAAAGCCTACATTGAATGCAAAAAATAGAAAAGTGAACCTATTTGTTTTGCAAATTTAAAGCAATCATCTTCGGGGTGAAAGAGCAAGGCAAGTAACTTTTACACACAGTGCTTTTACGATATACCATTAGTCTAGGGAACCAAAAACTGCAAATGTATCTCAAACACTTATTAGTAGATATGTTTTCCATAGTATACAGGTGTAGCTGTTCTGAAACTCTTTTTCGTGTAACACAGGATTGCGCAAATGAGTCAGTATGCTGATGTTTTGGAAGCCAGAGCACTCACTGGGAAGTAGGGGAAGTTGAGGAAGAATTTGTGAGGTTACATTGGAATCAGAAATCAATCTATGATTTCTGGAGTTCCCATCATGGCACAGTGGAAAGGAATCTGACTAGGAACCATGAAGTTGCGGGTTCAATCCCTGGCCTCGCTCAGTGGGCTAAGGATCCGGAGTTGCCGTGAGCTGTGGTGTAGGTAGGTAGCAAATGAGGCTCGGATCTGGCATTGCTGTGGCTGTGGTGTAGGCTGGCAGCTGTAGCTCCGATTCGACCCCTAGCCTGGGAACCTCCATATGCCACTGTATGGCCCTAAAAAGCAAAAAAAAAAAAAAAAAAAAAAAAAGAATGCAGAAAAGCAATCAATCTATGATTTCTAATGTATCATATAAGCATTTCATAGCTCTGGCAACTGAAAGCAATGACAGCCCAGTGACAGTGAGAAAATCCAGGGTCCAGATCTTCACGTTCAGCCCCCACCAAAGAAGATCAGGAATCCTTGGAGAAAGTACTAAATTCCAGGGCTAAGACATCCAAGAACTTGGAGCATTTTGGTGTGCCAAGAGGTGAGCAAGTCCCGAAAAAAAATTCACAGGAATTTGTCAAAAGGACACATGAATCAGCTTAAAGGGGATCCCGCGGGACAGGTCTAGGGAAAACTAAGCATCAGAATAAGTAAGGGTTTTCATGTATTATAACCCACTGAGTAAAATAATAACCCAGTAGTATACACTGATAGTACATAGATAAATAGATGGTAAATTAAACGGTAGATAGACAGATATATAGTCAGCAAAATAGCCAGATAATTACCTATTGAATGCTTCCTTCAGTAAAACGTCAACTGAAAAATGTGGAGGGAGGGGTGGAGGTATAAAATCAGAATGTTGAAATAATTATATTAAAGGCTTGTTCAGATAATAATTGTCAATGGACAGTTTATTCAAGAGATGAAAGCGTAATGAAGAATAGGATATTAGCATTATCTGAACGTGTCTCCCTTCAGAGAATTTATTAGTTACAAGTGGGTAATCGCAATTATACAGTGAAACTAGACAACCCTCTTATCAGCTGAGAAAAATGAAAATCACCAATAAGGGGGCAGATGGCCATCATGTGTCTCCAGATGTAAACTTCCGAACACACAGCATGATGTCCAACAGTCTATCCAGGAAATATAATGGGAATCTAATCATGAGACCTCAGACCAACCCAAATTGAGGGACATTCTATAACATAAGCTGCCATGTCTGGTAAAAACATCTAAGCCCTAAAAACACAATGAAAAACTGAAGACTGGAGTTCCTGTCGTGGCGCAGTGGTTAACGAAGCCGACTAGGAACCATGAGGTTGCGGGTTCGATCCCTGCCCTTGCTCAGTGGGTGAACGATCCGGCGTTGCCGTGAGCTGTGGTGTAGGTAGCAGACGCGGCTCGGATCCCGCGTTGCTGTGGCTCTGGCGTAGGCTGGCAGCTACAGCTCAGATTAGACCCCTAGCCTGGGAACCTCCGTATGCCGCGGGAGCGGCCCAAGAAATGGCAAAAAGACAAAAAAAAAAAAAAGCTAAAACTATAAAAGAGTAGTCGGGAGTTCTATGCATTCATCTTGTCAATGTCATATAAATTAATTTAAGGTTTTCTGCAAAATAAAGAACTTAGAAATAACTGGGTGAAAATATAAATTGCAATGGAATTTTATTTCTTTGAATTACGAAACAAGTTGTACAAGCTGACACAGCAATGCGACTGCATATAAATTAATGTAACACACGTATATATTATATATGCCATATCCGTGCTATATGTATATATTTTGCATGTAAATTCAATTTATATCTAATGTGTATACATATACATTCCCAAACTGTGAAAAAGCTAAACGTCCATCAGTAGAATTGTGGAATATTTTATGGTAGATGAATTTCTGTGTAATACTCCTTATTAAAAAAACTGGGGCAGAGCTATAGCAATAAAAAAAAAAACCTTTCCTAAATTTTTGTGACAAAATGAATTTGATAAATAATATTATTTATAGTGTAATCCAATTTTTATTTACATTAAAAAAAAGACCAGTGGCTATCAAACTGTTAACAATTGCTACTTAAAGCAAGCCTACCCTATGAGCTAGAATTAGGTTCTGAAAGGATATTTGTAAGCCCATATGTTTTCAACTCCAAAGTAACTAAGACAGATTTAAACCTGTGATCCCCACTGCACTTCTGCCTAACAGCAGCGTGAATCAATTTCCTTGAAGCTTGAAAAACAGGCATATTCTTCTCCCTCTTACACATATCTTTTCTAGCAGATTCATTTTCCCCAAATAGATACATCTTGTCTTCCTCGGAAATCTGTTAAGGCAGGTATTGGTCTCTTCCTGCATCCTCTTCGCTGGCGTCATATTATTCTTCAGCAGTTTGAAGTCCCCATGTGCTAGGTGGCCACTTGCTTTGATGGCGTGTTGATTCGGACATGCTTTCCACCCTGTTGAGAATCATCCGAGAGACCAAAGAGTCAGGGGCAACCTCTGAAGACGTACTTAATCCTTAAATTCCCCATATCAAGGCTTGTCAGCAATGAGCCCTAGGTGGGTGGATGTCTGACTTTTGCTCACTCAAATCATTTTCCTCACTTCTCAATGAATGCAGCTGATGTCATTGCCACCATCCTCTTCGTATCTAGCGCAATTCATTCTTTTTTTTTTTGTCTTTTTGCTATTTCTTTGGGCCGCTCCCGCGGCATATGGAGGTTTCCAGGCTAGGGGTCCAACCGGAGCTGCAGCCTCCAGCCTACGCCAGAGCCACAGCCATGCGGGATCTGAGCCGCGTCTGCCACCTGCACCACAGCTCACAGCAACGCCGGATCGTTAACCCACCGAGCAAGGGCAGGGACCGAACCTGCAACCTCATGGTTCCTAGTCGGATTCGTTAACCACTGCGCCACAGCGGGAACTCCTCGCAATTCATTCTTACTTCCAAATCACGCTCACGCTCAAATAATTCATGCCACGCGCGTGTCATGGCCTTCATTCTCTTTCCTTGTATTTCCAGAAAGCTCTTGTTCTTTTTAAATCATGTGCCCTTTCTTAGCGACTATTTCCATATCCTTGCTGCCTCTCGACTTCTCAGATATGATGGTTTCAATAGTATTTGTTAAATATCTAAGCGCTCAGCCTAAGTGTGGGAACTACCGTGTAGACTGAGTGTAAATACAATCACCTCATCATCCATCCGTCAGTGGCCGAACGATGCATTTTTACTTTGAAAAGTAGCTGTCATGATCTCTATGAGAATGTGTAAGTTCAATAGCTGTTAATAGAGGAGCTTCCAATTACACCTGTATACTTGGATTCATTTTTTTTTTTTTTTGGCTAAATTCACTGCTAGGTATTCATATTTTATTTTGTAATTACAAAAGCAGAAAACAATGGAAAAGGAAAATACCTTATAATTGTGTTATCTACTGGCAGACTGGATGAATTGCATGTCTGTCCATTTTTTCCTTTATTGACATGTAGTTCATTTACAATGTTGTGTTAGTTTCAGGAGTACAGCAAAATGGTTCAGATACATTTTTTTTTCAGGTTTTTTCCCTGATAGGCCATTACAGACTATTGAGTATAGTTCCCTGTGCTATACAGCAGGTCTTTGTTATCTATTTTATACATGGTAGTGTGTATGTGTTAAGCCTAAACTCCTAATTTATCCCTCTTCCCATTCTTTCCCATTTAGTAAACATAAATTTATTTTTTTCAGTGGGTCTATTTCTGTTTTGCAGATAAATTCATTTATATCATTTTTTTTTTAGATTCCACATATAAGCAATGTCATATGATATTTGTCTTTGTATGATTTACTTCACTTAGTATGAAAATCTCTAGGTCCATCCATGTTGCTGCAAATGGCATTATTTCATTCTTTTTCATAGCTGAGTAATAGTCCATTGTATGTATATATTATCTTCTTTATTCATTCATCTGTTGGTAGACATTTAGGTTGCTTCTATGTCTTAGCTATTGTAAACAGTGCTGCTATGAAGATTGAAGTGCTTATGTCTTTTTTTTCTTCCCGTCTTTTTTTTGTCTTTTCTAGGACCACACCCGTGGCATATGGAGGTTCCCAGGCTAGAGGTCTAATCAGAGCAGTAGCCACCAGCCTACGCTAGAGCCACAGCAACGCAGAATCCAAGCCATATCTGCGACCTGGCTCATGGCAACGCCAGATTCTTAACCCACTGAGTGAGGCCAGGGATCAAACCCCCAACCTCCTGGTTCCTAGTCAGATTTGTTAACCACTGAGTCACGATGGGAACTCCTGAAGTGCTTATATCTTTTTGAATTACTGTTTTCTCTGGATATATGTCCAGGAGTGGGATTGAAGGATCATCTGGTAGTTCTATACATTCTTATTCTCTCATGAAAAATGTTTTTTGTTTGTTTGCTTGTATTGATCTTATCCTGGTTTGAGAGACTTTTGTGTCAAGAAATAACCAGTTCTAGTCTTTCATGTAAAAGCAGGTTACTCATCACTCATTCTTACAGAAATGCAAATCAAAACTACTATGAGGTACCACCTTATACCAGCCAGAATGGCCATCATCAAAAAGTCTATAAACAATAATTGCTGGAGAGGGTGTGGAGAAAAAGGAACCCTATTACACTGTTGGTGGGATTGTAAATTGGTGCAACCAGTGTGGAAAACAGGATGGAGATACCTCAGAAAACTCAAGATAGAACTACCATTTGAACCAGCAATCCCACTCCTGGGCATCTATCCAGAGAAAGCCACAACTGGCAAAGACACATGTACTCTGATGTTCATTGAAGCTCTCTTTTCAATAGCCAAGACATGGAAACAACCTAAATGTCCATCGACAGAGGAGTGGATCAAGAAGATATGGTACATATACACAATGGAATATTACTCAGCCATTAAAAGGAACGAAATACCAGTATTTTTAGCAACATGGATGGACCTAGCAATTATCATACCAAGTGAAGTCAGCCATACAATGAGACACCAACATCAAATGCTTTCACTGACATGTGGAATCTGAAAAAAGGACAGACTGAACTTCTTTGCAGAACAGATGCTGACTCACAGACACTGGAAAGCTTACGGTCTCCAGAGGAGACAGTTTGGGGGGTGGGGAAATGCGCTTGGGGGGTGGGATGGAAATCAGGGTGCCGTTGGATTGTGATGATCATTATACAATGACAGATGTGATCGATTCATTGAGTCATAAAAATAAATAAATAAATAAATAAATAAAATAAAAGCAGGTTACTTAATTGGGGGCCCTACCAAGTTCTAGACCCAGTTAAAAGCTCAAACCCTGTGGAAAGTTATACTCCAGAAAAACCAAGTGTCAAATCAAAATTCCTCACATTATAGGAAATGTAAAAGGACTAGCATGAATAATTGAAGCTTTTTTTTTTTTTTTTGTCTTTTTGCCATTTCTTGGGCTGCTCCCGTGGCATATGGAGGTTCCCAGGCTAGGGGTCTAATTGGAGCCGTAGCCACTAGCCTATACTAGAGCCACAGCAACGTGGGATCCGAGCCGCGTCTGTAACCTACATCACAGCTCACAGCAATGCCGGATTCTTAATCCACTGAGCAAGGGCAGGGATCCAACCCGCAACCTCATGGTTCCTAGTCGGATTCGTTAACCACTGCGCCACGACGGGAACTCCATCACTGAAGTTTAACATGGCATGCACTGAGAATAGATGATTATTCCAAATATAAATGGAAAACACATGTAAATATAAAAGAAGATATATAGTTAAAACATTGATTCAGTAATGATAAGTCCAAAAATTCCAACGTTAATACCAGGTATTAGGTGACAGAAATGTCGAGAGGCCCAAGAGTAAACACTGCATAATTTAGTTTACCTAGGAGGTGTGATGGTTAATTTTACATCCCAAATTGACAAGCCACAAAGGGCCCAGATATTTACTCAAACATTATCCTGGGTAAGTCCACAAAGGTGTTTCTGGATGAGATCAACATTTAAATCAGTAAAAGTAGTAAAGCAGATTGCCTTCCTTAAGGTGGGTCTTATTCAATCAGTTGAAGGTCCGAATTAAAGCAAAAAGGCTGACATTTCCTTGAGTAAGGGGGAATTTTTCCTGCCATTGGACTTGAACTGAAACACTGGCTTTCCTGGTCCTCAGGCCTAGGGACCTGGACTAGAGCTACGTCACCAGCTGTCCTGTAGAGTCCTGACTCACCCTGCAGATCTCGGGATTTCTCGAGCCAATATATAGTGAGCTAATTCCTTATAATAAATCACAGTCTATCTCTAGATAGATAGAGGGAGTTCCCATCGTGGCGCAGTGGTTAATGGATCCGACTAGGAACCATGAGGTTGCAGGTTTGATCCCTGGCCTTGCTCAGTGGGTGAAGGATCCGGCATTGCCGTGAGCTGTGGTGTAGGTCGCAGATGCGGCTCGTATCCCCCGTTGCTGCGGCTCTGGCGTAGGCAGGCGGCTACAGCTCTGATTCAACCCCTAGCCTGGGAACCTCCATATGCCGCGGGAGCGGCCCAAAGAAATAGCAAAAAAGACCAAAAAAAACCCCAAAACAAAAAAGATAGATAGATGATAGATAGATAGATAGATAGATAGATAGATAGATAGATAGATAGGTAGATAGATAGGTAGATAGGTAGATAGACAGACAGACAGACAGACAGACAGATAGATGAGACTGGAGCATCTTGAAGTGGCCGGAAAGAAGTAAAAAAGTACTGGGCGGGGGCGAGGGGGTAAAGGAGCAAGTCAAAAAGATACAGGAACCAAGATGAAAGAATGATTAAGTTGGAACATTTTCAGCAACAAAATAAATTACAGTTGTATAGGAGTATACTGACTATATGGATCAAAGAATAAAGCAAATACACACATGTCCATATGTAAGTAAGCAACTGAATAAACAAACAGAGGAAAAAGGATAAATCTTCCTTATATAAAAATTCCAATTAATACACGTAAAAAAAATGAGAGAACTAGAAAATCACCATTAGATCACCACGGGAATAACTGCTGCTGGTGAGAACCACTGCTGAAGGCTGAAATTAGTGTGTGAAACTTTCGAGAGAAACACGCTGTTTGCATAACTTCAAATATCTCCACCCAATACCTACTCATTAAGGTACTGGTTTTAACATACATTGGCGTAATCTTTCATGGTGCCCCCCCCTCCAGGAAGTGCAATTTAATTGCTCTTCTTTTGAGTATGGATTGGACGTAGTCACGCATTTCTAAAACCCAGAGGGCAGAAAGAGACATGCAATCACTTTACAGCAGAGAAAACCATCAGACCCCGCTTTAACCTTGGTTTCAAGGTTAATATCACCAGTAAGCTCTATTGATGTCCTGTATCCCTGATAGGATGGGATGAGGAGGGGGGTTTACTTTAATGGTCCTCTTGCCCCAAACCTATAAGCCCAGTCTCATGATGAGAGGAACATCAGACAAAACCCAAATTGAAGAACATTTTACACAACGCTTGTCCAGGGCTCTTCAAAAGTGTCGAGGTTGTGAAAGACACGGGAAGACTGAGAAACTCCCAGAGTATGGGGTCATAGCCTCAGGACTTTCCAAGGGTGAAATCTGAAACTGACTCCATACAAAGAGGGCCACAAGAGAGGAGAGAAACAGCCAGATCACTCCAGACTTGTAAGTGGCAGGTGTAATAAGCAAGGAAACTTACAAGTCTTGTCTTGAGTGACCGCAAGATGAGTGGTCACTGACCTGCTCGTCGGGATGTTAAAAGTTCACACAGATGCCTTCATGGGGCTCCGTATCAAATCCAGATGGTCTCAATAGCATATGAGTCCCTCAAGGCTACATCCGTGAAAACCTCGGCTCCCACTGTGGGAACAGTGGGCAGAGAGCACATTCCAAGGATAGGGGAAGGGGGCGAGGAGCCTCCAATTTGCAAAACCAGCTTCAGGGTCAGCTGGCTATGCTCTGGATGACCTCCTCCACCACCCAGACTGGAGCAGACAAAGAAGACATGACATCAAAACAACACAATTCGGGAGTTCCCGTAGTGGCGCAGTGGTTAACGAATCCGACTAGGAACCATGAGGTTGCGGGTTCGATCCCTGACCTTGCTCAGTGGGTTAAAGATCCGGCGTTGCTGTGAGCTGTGGTGTAGGTCGCAGACGCAGCTTGGATCCAGCGTTGCTGTGGCCCTGGCATAGGCCGGTGGCTGCAGCTCCAATTCAACCCCTAGCCTGGGAACCTCCATATGCCGCGGGAGCAGTCCAAGAAATAGAAAAAAAAAAAAACAACAACAACACAATTCGATACTAAAACAGAGAAGAGATGTTAGTGGAAAACCCAGTGAAATACAAAGAAAATGTGTGGCTTAGAGGATAGCATCGTAGCAAGGTTAGTTTCCTAGTTCTGACATGTGCACCATGTTTTTGAGTTCACTGCCACAAATCGCAATGAACAATCCTACCTCCCCTTGCATTTGTCCACATTTTAGCGTTGCTCATAATTATGGAAAACGTATTTTGCATTTTCCACATTCGTGCACATGTAAATATTTACATTTCAGATCGGTAAAGACATGCTCTGTTATAAAAATAACTTCAGAACAAGAGACTTCTTTTCTTTGTACCTGGAAGGGCAGGCTCAAATGTGTCACTTATGCTGGAGATAAGATTATACAGTTAGGAGTTAACAAATCCGACTAGGAACCATGAGGTTGCGGGTTCGGTCCCTGGCCTTGCTCAGTGGGTGAAGGATCCGGTGTTGCCGTGAGCTGTGGTGTAGGTGGCAGACGCGGCTTGGATCCTGCGTTGCTGTGGCTCTGGCGTAGGCCAGTGGCTACAGCTCCAATTGGACCCCTAGCCTGGGAACCTTCATATGCCTCGGGAGCAGCCCAAAGAAATAGCAAAAAAAGACAAAAAAAAAAGATTATACAGTTACATTTATCTCTCCTGGCAACATACCTACTCGGGAGCTTCATCTTAGTTTAAAATCAACACTCCTAAACTCCTTGATTAGTTCGTGGGGCTGTCAGTTCAGCTTCCTTATCAGAATATAGGTAGACTGTACATCATAGTACCTGAAGTCCTTTTTGGACTAAGAAATTTTATTTACTTATTTATTTATTTATTTCTGTCTTTTTGCCTTTTCTAGGGCTGCTTACCGTGGCACATGGAGGTTCCCAGGCTAGGGGTCAAATCAGAGCTGTAGCCACCAGCCTACGCCAGAGCCACAGCCACGCGGGATCCGAGCCACATCTGCAACCTACACCACAGCTCATGGCAATGCCGGATCCTTAACCCACTGAGCAAAGCCAGGGATCGAACCTGCAACTTCATGGTTCCTAGTTGGATTTGTTAACCACTGCGCCACAACGAGAACTCCAAGAAATTTATTTTAATCTTTCCCTCTAATTGCAATCTATTTCCCTTCTTAAAGCACACTAGATTTGCTTTTTTTTTTGGTTTTTTTAGGGCCACACACATGGCATATGGTGGTTCCCAGGCCAGGGGTCAGATTGGAACTGTAGCCTCTGGCTTACTCCTCAGCCACAGCAATGCCAGATCTGAGCCTTGTCTGCGACCTACACCACAGCTCATGGCAATGCTGGATCCTTAACCCACTGAGTGAAGCCAGGGATCAAATCAAAATATTGCTCATGGATACTACTCAGACTCATTTCTGCCTAGCCACAATAGGAACTCCTAGTTTTTCTGATTACAAATTTTCTTTTTTTCTACAGGGCTTGTAGAAATTTTGCTTCCATACCTCTGTGTGAAATTCAAAATTAAATTATGAAAATATACATGATCCATACCTACACATAACTCTGTTGGGATTTTGAAATTACTTGGAAATTTTGTGGGTTTTTTTTTTTTTTTGACCATAGATGTTTCTTGGCCAGGGGTTGAACCCCCACCACAGTTGCGATCTAACCACAACTGCAGCAATGCCAGATCCTTAACTCACTGTCCCACATGGGAACTTCCTATTTGGAATTCATTGATTAATGGGGAGAAACTTTATTTTTATGGTACAGAATTTTTCATTCAGAAATACGATAAATGCATAAATGTGTAGGTTTGTCCATCCATACACTGTCATGCCTGTTGGGAGTTGAATTGTGTCTCTCCAAAAAGTATTTTGAAGTCCTACCCCTCAGTACCTGCAAATGGGAACTTATTTGGAAATAGGGCCTTTGGAGATTTAAGCAAGTTAAGATGAGATCATCGGGAGTTCCTGTCATGGCTCAGGGGTTAACAAATCTGACTAGTATCCATGAGGACGCAGGTTCCATCCCTGACCTTGCTTAGCGAGTTAAGGTCCAGCATCGCTGTGAGCTGTGGGGTAGGTCACAGATGCAGCTCGGATCCCAAGTTGCTATGGTTGTGGCGTAGGCTGGCAGCTACAGCTCCAATTTGACCCCTAGCCTGAGAACCTCCATATGCCATGGGCGCGGCCCTAAAAAGACAAAAAAAAAAAAAAAGATGAGGTCATCAGAATGGGTCCCAAGCCCATATGACTGTGGTCCTTGTAAGAAGAGGAAAGTGCCATATGAAGACACAGGGACACAGGAAGAAAGCTATGTGACAACAGAGGCAGAGATTAGATAGATGCATCTGCAAGCCAAGGACTGCCAAGGATTGATGGTCACCATCTGATGCAAGAACCAGCAAAGGAAGGAGCCTCAGAGGGAGCACCGCCCAGCTGACACCTTGATTTCAGACTTCTAGCCTCCAGAACTGTGAGAGGCTAAATTTCTTTTTAAACCACACGGTTTTGTAGCACTTTGTATGGCAGCCCTAGGAAATTAATACCATGCCCTTCCAAAAAGTTGTATAATTTTATCTATAAAGGACTTGCTCGCCTTTTATTAGGTTTATTTCTAAGTACTTAATGGATTTTATTGTAGTTCTGAATAGTATCTTCTCTTAAAATTGTATTTTCTAACTGTATTCGGATCATATATAAAACTGCTCTTGCTCTTTGAATTTTGGATTTTATTCAGCCACCTTACCAACCTCTTTTGTTTATAGATTTCCATGCCATTTCTTTGGCCAACAAACACATAGCATGCAAATAATACTCGTTTGGTGTTTTCTTCCCAACTCTCTCTCTTTTTTTTAAATTTTTAATTCTTTCTTGTCTTATGGCATTAACTGGGAACCCTAGGTTAAGGCTGAATAGAAGCTGTGATGGAAGGCATGCTTGTCTTGTTCTTGTCTTTAAAGGTTCAGCTCTAATATTTGGTCATGTTTCATTACAACGTTGGCTGTAGATTTTTGGCAGATACCCCTTTTCTCTTAGGGAAGGAACTTCAGTGCAGTTTTGCTAAGTGTATTTATAATGAATGAAGTGGGTGAGATGTGGCACATACTAAAAATAATCTTACCTTACCTGGCTTAATCCAATTTTTTCCCTTTATATGTGGACTTAAATGTCATTTCCTCTTTGAAGGCTTCTCTCTAGCTTATATTCTAGTTAGGAATCTCCAACAATGTATTCTATAGTACTCTGTATGTTCTTATTAATTAATTAATTAATTTTTTTTTAGGGCTGCACCCAAGGCATATGGAGGCTCCCAGGCTAAGGCTGAATCCAAGCTGTAGCTGCCAGCCTACACCACAGCCACACAGTGCTAGAACCAAGCCACCTCTGTGACCCATACCACAGCTCACAGCAACACTGGATCCTTAACCTCCTGAGAGAGGTCAAGGATCAAACCTGCGTCCTCATGGATACTAGTCAGATTCGTTTTCTCTAGGTCTAGATGGGAACTCCTTTTTCTCTCTTTCAAATGCCTAACTTTATTAAACTTGCTTGTGTAATTTTTTTTTTTCTGCCTTCATGAGGACAGGGAAGTATCTTTCTGTCTCATTGTTTTATCCTCCATGTGTAATCTAGGGCCCAGAATATATTAGTCCCTTCAAAATGACAACAGAACGAATGAATAAATGAATGAAACAAAAAGAGAGCAAGAAACTGTAAAACTGAACAAAGCAGAATTAGCTGTCAAAACATTCATCCAAAGATTTGTGTAAGGTTTCAGTCAATCAAATTATAGAAGTCCAGTAAGAGATATAAAAGATTGAATGAATAGAGATATGCTTTCTATATTTCTGGATGGGAAAACTCCAACATTCTGGGTTTAGTATATAACACTGAAATTTCAAATTTTTGAGAAATAGGTGCTCCCATTGTGGTTCAGAGGAAACGAATCTGACTAGGATCCATGAGGATGCCAGTTCCATCCCTGGCCTCGCTCAGTGGGTTAAGGATCTGGCATTGCCTTGAGCTGTGCTGTAGGTCACAGATGCAGCTCAGATTGGCATTTCTGTGGCTGTGGTGTAGGCCAGCCACTACAGCTCCAATTTGATCCCTAGCCTGGGACCCTCCATATGTCATGGGTGCAGCCCTAAAAAGACAAAAAAAAAAGGTAAAAAAAGACAAATTGTTGGGAAATAACTAGTGTTAGGATAATAAAGTAAAAAACTTAGATCCTTTTGCAAAATCATATACAAAATAAACTTCAGATGGTTTAAACGTTTATGTGTAGAAAATAAACCAAAAGATGTACTAGAAGAAAATGTACATTTACATACTTTACATACTTTAATACATTTACATACTTTAATGGGCTTTCCATTAAAGATAGAAACTACAAAGGAAATAATAAAAGAGATTATAGATATAAAAATAAAAACTTGGGGGTTCCCATTGTTGTGCAGCAGAAAGGAATCCGACTTGTATCCATGGGGACATGGGTTCAATTCCTGGCCTTACTCAGCAGATCTGGTGTTGCCATGAGCTGTGGTGTAGGTCACAGATGCAGCTTGGATACAGTGTTGCTGTGACTGTGGCATAGGCCTGTAGCTGTAGCTCCAAGCTACATGGAACTTCCATGTGCTGTGGCTGTAGCCCTAAAAGCCAGAAAGAAAGAAGGAAAGAAAGAAAGAGAGAAAGAAAGGAAGGATGGAAGGAAGGAAGGAGGGAAAGAAGAAGGAAAGGAAGAAAGAAAAACTCGGAGTTCCCACTGCGGTGCAGTGGGTTAATGATCTGGCTTGTCTCTGAGGAGACACCTGACACCTGTTTGGTCCTGGGCCTGGTGCAGTGGGTTGGGTTAAGGATCTGGCATTGCTGGAGCTGTGGGATAGGTCACAGCTCCAGCTCAGATTTTATCCCTAGCCTGGGAACATTCATATGCAGTTGAAAAAAAAAAAAAGAAAACCTTAGTAATCGAAAATATTAAAAGCAGTTTACTGGTAAAGCAAACTGATAACTTAATAATTGAGAGATATATGATAAAGAAAAAAAAATCTTATTACACAAGAGGCTTTATGAATCAATAGGAAGTAGCAACTAAGCAATAGAAAACTGATGAAAATAAAAATAAACACCTTCACAGGAATGTGCCTAGACTCAACATAAACATGAGTGGGGCTCAAAGAATGTTTCCACAAGCTGGAGTTCTGCATTATTCTGGTGGATCTGGGGAAGAGGGGTGGGTAAGGATGCTGGTATGATTACCCAATTCTTGCCCAGGGAAGATGCTGTTATAATGACTCTACTTTTTTTCTTCCCTACATCCTCTCAACTTTTTCCCCCTACTTGATGCAGTGGTCGTGGTGAAACTGACAACATTTATGACTTGAACCCAGCCTAAACCCAGATTGGGACTTGAACCCACAGTTTTTAAATTAGAATCACTCCCTTGGTGTCTGGACTTAGTGAGGTTCAGGTTCTTTGTGCCTCCGCACAGAAGGAATTCAGCAAGAGACAAAGTGATAGGCAAGAAATAGATTTACTAAGATAAGGTGCTTGCAAGGAGCCTCTGCCCTAAGGATTAAGTGGGCTACACTTTTACCATCCAAGGGGAGTGAGGGTGGAAAAAGACCACCTCTACCTCTTTCTTTGAAGAGTAACTCCTCTTTGGTGTCTTTGGATGGTTTTGCTATAAGGGATCCAGGATTGGTGAACTGTGGTTTCGATTTATAAAAGAAATGCATATTTGACAAAGAGCTCCTAAAACCCTTGGAATTTCTGTGATAAGGGCAATAAAGGTGTCTTTTGTTAACCTAATGAGGTGACCTTTGGAGAGCCCTTAGGTAGCCTAAGGAGGGAGCCTGGTTGCCAAGGGGAACACACCCCACGATCGGAGAGCCAGACCTTTTAGTCCCTGCCTTAACCCCTCACCCTCTCCTATTTCCAGGGAGGGGAGAAGGGCTGGAGGGTGAAGCAATTGCCAATGGCCAAGGACTTAATCAATCCTGACTGTAATGAAATTTTCATAAAACCCCAAAAGGACCGGTTTGGAGAGTTTTCAGGTTGGGGAACAGGAGGGGTGGGGGTTGGGTGGGGATATCGGGAGAGCAATGCCCCTGGAGCAGGCAGGGAAGCTCAGGCCCCTTTCCCCACACCTTGCCCTGGGCGTCTCTTCTGCCTGGCTGTTCCCGAGTTGAATCCTTTTATAATGAACTGGTAAATCTAGTAAGGCAAATGTTTCTCTGAGCCTATGAGCCCCTCTAGCAAATTAATCAAACTCAAGGAGGAGGCTTTGGGAACCTGCAATTGATGGTCAGTGAGTCAACCTGGATTTGCAATTGGGGGTGGTCTTGAGATGCTATCTCCAAGGAGATGGTGTCAAAATTGAACTGTAGAACACCCAGTTGGTGTCACAAGCATTTCTTGCTGATGTGGGAACCTCCGCCCCCCCTCCCCCCAAAAACGTATACCCATTGGAATTAATAGCAGAACCCATTTATAAACTGTAAAAGATAAATGTGTCAGTTTGGGGTCCCATAACACCATACCATAGAGCAGGTGACTTCAACAACAGAAATTAATTTTCTTATAGTTCTGGGGGCTGGAAGTCTGAGATCTGGGTACCAGCATGGGCAGGATCTGGTGAGAACTCTCTCGCTAGCCTGCATAAGGTCCCCTTCTCACTGTGTCCTCAGATGGTGGCATGTGTGTGTGTGTGTGTGTGTGTGTTTGTTTGTGTGTGTGTGTGTGTCTGTGTGTCTGTGTGTGTGTGTCTGTGTGTGGGGGGGAAGAAATAGCCTGAGGTATTTATAGGGTTGGAGTAGGATAGTTACACGGGTATTTGTAGAAGCCCTGAGAAGGGACCATGGATAGAGAGGGAATCCTAGGGAACTTTGGGAGATCACTTTGAAGTTAATTGCTCAAGAGGCCATCAGAACCAGGCAGCCTTGCTTGACTAGTGGGGGAAAAAAGAGATATGCCCCAGGTCATTGGGTGGGAGATGGGGGGAGCCCTGCTTTCATCTTCGGATCAAGGGCAAGAGTTTAAGGACCCCCCCCTCTGCTAACCTGAATAAGCACATGACAGTCCTAGATTGACATTTTAGGGTCAAATATGCTTATCAACGGATACCAAGGAGGAGCTACTTCTCCAAGAAAGAGGAAGAGATGGTTTCCACCCCCCCCCCCGCCCCCCCCGCCGCTCCTGTTGGATGGTAAAATTGTAGCCCACCTAATCCTCAGGGCAGAGCCTCCTTGCATCTCTCACAAGGTCCCATCTTAATCAATCTATGTCTTGCCTGTCACTTTGTGTCTTGCTGCATTCCTTCTTTGTGGAGGCACAAAGAACCTGAACCTCATTAAGTGCAGACACCAGTGAGTGATTCTGATTTAAAAACTATGGGTTCAAGGCCCAGTCAAGGTTTAGGCTGGGTTCGAGTCCTGGCACACGGGTTCAAGTCCCAACCTGGGTTCTGGCTAGGCTCAAGAGATAGGATTCTTAAGAGATAGGATTCTACCCTTACGACTTCATTTTAACTTTAATTACTTCCTAAAGACTCTGGATATGGTCATATCGCTATGCCCCACAAACCACATTCTACGGGGTGAGGGCTTCTATGTGTGATTTTTTTTTTTTGTCTTTTGTCTTTTGTTGGTGTTGTTTGTTGCTATTTCTTGGGCCCTCCCGCGGCATATGGAGGTTCCCAGGCTAGGGGTCTAATCGGAGCTGTAGCCACCGGCCTACGCCAGAGCCACAGCAACGCGGGATCCGAGCCGCGTCTGCCACCTACACCACAGCTCACGGCAACACCGGATCGTTAACCCACTGAGCAAGGGCAGGGACTGAACCCTCAACCTCATGGTTCCTAGTCGGATTCGTTAACCACTGCGCCACGACGGGAACTCCCTGAGTTTTTTTTTTTTTTTTTTAATTTAAAATTTTTTTGTGTGTTTTAGGGGCCCATCCACAGCATATGGAAGTTCCCAGGCTAGGGCTCAAATTGGAGTTGTAGCCACTGGCCTATACCAGAGTCACAGCAACGTTAGATCGGAGGTGCATCTGCGACCTGCACCACAGCTCATGGCAATGCTGGATCCTTAACCCACTGAGTGAGGCCTGGGATTGAACCTGTGTCCTTACGGATGGTAGTCAGTTGTGTTTCCACTGAGCCACAAAGAGAACTCCAGACTAGGCATTCTAAATGCAACTGAGCAGCTTAAGAAAATAAATTTCGGCTGAAACACTGGGCTGGTTTTGAAAACAGGATACACACAAAGGCATGGCCTGAGCCAATATTTGTTTATTTTTAAATTTTATTTTATGGCTGCACTTGAGGCATAGGGAAGTTCCCAGGCCAGAGCCAGAGATAGAATCCAAGCCACAGCTGTGACTACACTGCAGCTGTGGCAAAGCCAGATCCCTCAACCCACTGTGCTGGGCCAGAGATAAAACTTGCACCTCCATAGAAACTGAGCTGCTGCAGTTGGATTCTTAACCCACTGTGCCACAGCAGGAACTCCCTGGGCCAATATTTAGATCCAAATAACTATTGTTAGGTAGCCACCACAAGTCAGGCAGGGAGCCAGGCATTTTTGTATATGCTCTGTTAAGCCAATTTGCTTCTTTTTTTTTTTTTTAGGGCCACACCTGCGGCATACAGAGGTTCCCAGGCTCGGGGCCCAATCAGAGCTGTAGCTGCCTGCCCACATCGGAGCCACAGCAACTCGCGATCGAGCTGTGTCTGTGACCTACACCACGGCTCACAGCAATACCAGATCCTTAATCCACAGAGCGAGGCCAGGGATCGAACCAGCGTCCTCATGGCTACTAGTCTGGTTTGTTAACTGCTGAGCCATGACATGAACTCCCAATTTGCTTCTTTTTAAAAAAAAAATTTTTTTTATTTTTTATTTTCCCACTGTACAGCAAGGGGGTCAGGCTATCCTTACATGTATACATTACAATTACATTTTTCCCCCAGCCTTTCTTCTGTTGCAACATGAGTATCTAGACAAAGTTCTCCATGCTATTCAGCAGGATCTCCTTGTAAATCTATTCTAAGTTGTGTCTGATAAGCCCAAGCTCCCGATCCCTCCCACTCCCTCCCCCTCCCATCAGGCAGCCACAAGTCTCTTTTCCAAGTCCGTGATTTTCTTTTCTGAGGAGATGTTCATTTGTGCTGGATATTAGATTCCAGTTATAAGTGGTATCATATGGTATTTGTCTTTGTCTTTCTGGCTCATTTCACTCAGTATGAGATTCTCTAGCTCCATCCATGTTGCTGCAGATGGCATTATGTCATTCTTTTTGATGGCTGAGTAGTATTCCATTGTGTATATATACCACCTCTTCCGAATCCAATCATCTGTCGATGGACATTTGGGTTGTTTCCATGTCCTGGCTATTGCGACTAGTGCTGCAATGAACATGCGGGTGCACGTGTCTCTTTGAAGTAGAGTTTTGTCCGGATAGATGCCCAAGAGTGGGATTGCGGGGTCATATGGAAGTTCTATGTATAGATTTCTAAGGTATCTCCAAACTGTTCTCCATAGTGGCTGTACCAGTTGACATTCCCACCAACAGTGCAGGAGGGTTCCCTTTTCTCCACAGCCCCTCCAGCACTTGTTCTTTGTGGATTGATTAATGATGGCCATTCTGACTGGTGTGAGGTGGTATCTCATGGTAGTTTTGATTTGCATTTCTCTTATAACCAGCGATGTTGAGCATTTTTTCATGTGTTTGTTGGCCATCTGTATATCTTCTTTGGAGAGATGTCTATTCAGGTCTTTTGCCCATTTTTCCATTGATTGATTGGCTTTTTTGCTGTTGGGTTGTATAAGTTGTTTATATATTCTAGAGATTAAGCCCTTGTCGGTTGCATCATTTGAAACTATTTTCTCCCATTCTGTAAGTTGTCTTTTTGTTTTCTTTTTGGTTTCCCAATTTGCTTCTTTATAAAAACTGTTTGGGATGCGTCTTAACTGTCCATAATTTATGTATGCAACAGTGAGACCCAGAGAGGTGATAAGAACTATGTAGCTAGCAAATGACAGCTTTGTTTTTTGACTCTATCATTTGATGATACAGAAGTGAAACTAACAGCACTAAATGGCCTGAACCTAGCCTGAACACAGATTGGGACTTGAATCCACGTGCCGGGACTCGAACCCACCCTAAGACCCAGATGGGGACTTGAACCCATGGTTTTAAATTAGAACCACTCACCCTGTGTCTGGACTCCCTGGGGTTCAGGTTCTTTATGCCTCCATGCAGAAGGAATTCAGTGAGAGACAAAGTGATAGGCAATAGATTTATTAGGATAGGATGCTTGTGAGACGTGCAAGCAGGCAGGCAAGGCAGCTCTGCCCTGAGGATCTGGTGGGATACAGTTTTCTCCTCCAAGGGGAGTGGGGGTTGGAAAAGCCCATCTCTTCCTTTTGGGAAGTAGCAGCTCCTCCCCGGTATCTGGTAGGGGGTGTATTCAAATCAGCAGAAGGGCGGTCCTCAAACTCTTGCCCTTGATCTGAATCTGAATGCAGGCGTCCTGCCATCCCCCCACCCAAGGACCTGAGGCACTTCTTGCTTCTCCACTGGGCAAGCCAGCCTGCCTGGTTCTGATGGCCTTTTTTTAAGCCATTTATGTACTTACAGTGATCTCCCCATGTCCCCTAAGTTTCCCTCGTTATCTGTGGTCCTTTATTGGGACGTCCACAACTACCTGTGCCTACTCCATCCCTCTCAGACGTGAAACAGAACGAGGCAGTGCGGATGTTGGGATGGTAGGTGTTTGATTGGGCGGGACGGTGAGATACATGAAAAGGCAAGGGCCCCTTAACGTGCAAAGGTAAAGAGGTTGGAGTGGGTCAGTTAGGCAGTGAGAGGCAGGATTCTGAGTCACCAGCTCTGTCTCAGAAACGTTGATCTGCTGTTGCTGCTGAGGATGGATACAAACGAGGTGCACGAGGCACGTGGGAAGCCTGGAGAGCAGTTGGAGGAATATGGAAAAAAACTCAGATAGGCCTGAATGAGCATGGGTGTTGGCAATGGAAACAGAAAAAAAAAAAAAAAAAAGAAAAAAGAAAAAAATCTATCTGGTCTCCAGATCCATTGAGAATTGAGGAATGAATTCTGAGTTCTCCCTCTGAAGCTGCTCCCCATTTTTATTTATTTATTTATTTATTTTGTCTTTTTAGGGCCACACCCGAAGCATAGGGAGGTTCTCAGGCTAGGGGTCTAATCAGAGCTGTTGCTGCCAGTCTGCACCGAAGCCACAGCCATGCCAGATCCAAGCCGCGTCTGCGACCTACATCACAGCTCACGGCAACGCCTGATCCTTAACCCACTGAACAAGGGCAGGGATCAAACCCGCAACCTCATGGTTCCTAGTTGGATTCGTTTTCACTGTGCCATGATGGGAACTATCCTCCCCATTTTTAATCATAGGTTTCTCAAGAGTTCGCTCCCAGAAAAAGCCCAGAGTAAGGGTAGAAAAAACAAAACAAAACAGGAGTTCCCTGGAGGCTCGGTGGGTTAAGGATCCTGTGCTGTCATTGCTGTGGCTCTGGATACAGCTGCGGGGTGGGTTTGATCCCTGGCCTGGGAACTTCTGCATGCCACATGCATGGCTTAAAAAAAGAAAAAGAAAAAGACAACTGCTAAGTAAATCTTTTTTTTTTTTTGTCTTTTTGCCATTTCTTGGGCCGCTCCCGTGGCATATGGAGGTTCCCAGGCTAGGGGTCGAATCGGAGCTGTAGCTGCCAGCCTACACCACAGCCACAGCAATGTGGGATCCGAGCTGTGTCTGCAACCCACACCACAGCTCACGGCAACGCTGGATCCTTAACCCACTGAGCAAGGCCAGGGACCGAACCCGCACCCTCATGGTTCCTAGTCGGATTCGTTAACTCCAAAGGAAGAAATCTACAAAGCTTCTCTGTCCCCTAAATCACCTCTTCCCCCTCTTTTGTGGGGCCCGACACTTTGCCAGCGGGGCTTCATTCTTTCATTCATTGATTCAAGTGTGATTACTTAGGGACAACAAGCTGGAGAAGGTATTCCAAGAAATTCCCTCAAACAACGTCCAGACAAGTAGCAGGAATGTAGGGGGACCATCTGGGTGCCTCACGAACAACAGGGCACATGCGCTCCACCCAATGGGGGCTCCTCAGGTCTGGCTGAGGGGTTCAAAGCTGTTGGATCTGCTATTTCCATAGAAACCTCCTATCTAGGTTTTTTGGGGGGTGGAAAGCCCTTCACGTTTATAGCTAGTGGACATTTCTTCGTATCACCGTTCTGGCCACATTGAGCTTTGCTGGTCACCAGTTTTGCCACCTCTGGGTTGAATTTTCACGTCCTTTTATCAAGACCTTTCCGAATGTGGCAGTGCATCTTGAGCAAACGTAGATACCAAGCAGGTTTGTTGGGATTGCCCAAGCTGAGCATCCTGGTGCCTGAGCCTTGAAAGGGAAACAGGGCATGGCAGTGGCAGTACCGGCTTCCCCCTGAGCCTCCTGACTGACCACCCAGAGCCGGACTTAGAATGGGAAGAGGGACGGGCCAAGCTTGTGCTTTCTCCCAGCTCTAGTTGGCCTCTTCCCATGAATATTATAGAAATGCCATCGTGTGGTGTTTGAAAAACCATCCCTGGTACCACGGAATGATTTACAGGACACCAGACTCTGCATTTCAGAGGTCTCCAGTGTATTATAAAAAGTATATTATAAAGGAATAATCTTTATCTGAACTAAAGCTGCAGTGAAGGAAACTCGTGTCCAGCTGAGAGCAGCAGTGAGCTTTTGTTCACTCAGGGAAAAGTCTGCGTTCCTCCTCTTATTTGATTAACATCCCCCCCCCCACCTTTGGCACTGGGTATCTAGTTAATATTTAGACATGACATACATTTTCTTTCAACGGTTGTTCCTATGATGTGATCAAACGAAACCGGAGATGCCACCCACATCAGCTGCCAGGTGAAAACAGACAGACCCCCCCCCCAGGCACCCAGCTGTGGCTGGCAGGGTAACATGGGAGTCTCTGAGCCAGTCCCTCAGAGATACTGGCCCCTGGATGTGTGCAGAGCCAGCCCCTGTCGCCAGGAAGCAGAGTTCTCCGGAGTGGCTCCGTGGATCCCTCTGCATCTCTTGGTGGGGGACTCCCATTATCCGCCCCCCACCCCGGAAGCAGAGTCTAGTTCTGAATCTTCCAAAGCTTTCTGATGTTTACCATTCCCTGACCCCCAGCCCCTACCTAGAAGAGGGAGGTGAGGGATGGATGGAAATACTCAGAAAAAAAAAAAAAAAAGAAAGAGAGAAAAGAAAAAAAAGAAAAAGAAAAAAAAACCCCATAAAAACAAAAATAAAAAAATACATTTCCCCACTAAATGCAACCCCACTTGTCTCTGAATATTACATGTTTAAAGCGAGGATGGTTTCAGTCTATTTCAGTCGAGGGAAATCTAACTCCTTTATTGGCAACGTCCCCAAGGGGCGTGGTGAAGGGTGTAGAGAGGCAAGGACAGCCTCATCTTTTGAAGTAGAAAGTCACCAGGTGGCAGGACAGGGGCAAGAGCTCTAGGGGTAGGGAAACCTGGGCGTTTGTGTCAAAGCGCCACCCGTCAGGAGCTTCAAGACAAGATGGGGAGGCTGGAACGATGGAAGTTGGGATGAGAACTGTTATGGACAAGAAACCACTCCGGGGCTAAAGGCAGGAAGAGATCCGGGGTGACGAAAGGGCGGGTCAGCGATGGGCCGAGTTTGCCTGGGGTCCCAGGGGAAAAGGGGAAGCAAGAGCTCTCTACCCTTTGGCCCCTAGCTCTCTGGTGCGCAGCACCCTCGGCAGGCGTCCGGCTCTACGTCCCTAAAAGTACTGGGAGAAGGATGGAGAGCCCGGCGTCCCAGGCTCCCAGGGGAGGGGAAGCACGCGGGGTTGGGCGGGGAACACCTTCGGCGAGTGCTTGCCGAGCGGGGCGGGGCGCCGGGGGCACCATCTCCGCTTCCCGGGGTGCCCCAGCCCTAGCGCACGCCTCCGCTCCCGCGCCCCCCTCCGCAGGCGCGCGCGAGGCGCACTCCCCTTTCCCTCGGCGGCGCGGGGCGCGCGCCCGGCCCCCTCCGCCTCCCCTCCGCGCGTCTCCTCTCTCCCGGCAGAAAGTTAGCAGCGGGGAAGGAACTCGGGGCTGCAACAGCGCGCGGCGGCGGCGGCAGAGGCTGGAGCGGGAGCCGCGGCAGAGCCGGGGAAGCGGGGGCGCTGCAGACGGAGCAGGTGCAGCCGGCGGGTCCGCGCGCCCCCCTCGGTCCCCTAGCCAGAGGCTGAGGGGGGTGGTGGGGGGTCCCCCGGACGCCGCGGGAAGAGCGGGGCGGGGGGCCATGCGGCCGGGCTCCCCCCCGGCGCAGCGGGACAGCGGCCAGGGCCGGGGGCGCAGCGGCGTCGCTTCATGCAGCCGGGGCGGCTGGGCAGCGGCGGCGGCGGCGGCGGCGGCGGCGGCGGGGGCGGCGGCTGAAACCATGTCCGGGCAGCGCCGGGGGCCGCCGCCGCCGCCGCCGCGAGCCGGGAGCCGCGATGGCCCCGTGGCCCGCACCTCCTCCGCCTCCGCCTCCGCCTCCACCTCTCGCCGCGCCGCCGCCGCCCGGCGCCTCGGCTAAGGGCCCGCCGGCGCGCAAGCTGCTTTTCATGTGCACCTTGTCCCTGTCCGTCACCTACCTGTGCTACAGCCTCCTGGGCGGCTCGGGCTCCCTGCAATTCCCCCTGGCGCTGCAGGAGCCGCCGGGCGCCGCCGCGGAGCCCCCGCCGAGCCCGCCGCCACCCTCTCTGCCGCCTCCCCCCGTGCGCCTCGGCGCCCCCTCGCAGCCGCCCGCGCCGCAGCCGCCGGACAACGCGAGCCGCGGGGAGCCGCCCGAGCCCCCTGAGCAGCCCGCCGCCCCTGGGGCCGACGGCTGGGGACTGGCGAGCGGCGGCGGAGGCGCCCGGGACGCCTGGCTCCGGACCCCGCTGGCCCCCGGCGAGATGGTCACGGCGCAGAGCGCGCTGCTGGAGAGGGAAGCGCAGGAGTCCAGCACCACCGACGAGGAGCTCGCAGGCCGGAGGGCGGCCAACGGGAGCAGCGAGAGGGGCGGCGCCGTCAGCACCCCGGACTATGGGGAGAAGAAGCTGCCGCAGGCGCTTATCATCGGGGTCAAGAAAGGAGGGACCCGCGCGCTGCTGGAGGCGATCCGAGTGCACCCGGACGTCCGGGCGGTGGGCGTAGAGCCGCACTTCTTCGACAGGAACTACGAGAAGGGGCTGGAGTGGTACAGGTAGGACCCCGGGCTCGGCGGGTGGGACGAGCGCGTAGGGGAGACCCGGGCGAGAAGCCACCGCGCCCCCTGCCCTTGGGGATCCGGGCAGCGTCCCGAGAGCCCTTAGCCCCGCGAGGGCTCGCGAACCCTGGCGGGGCTGCTCTGGGGGAGCGGCGGAGAGGGCTGGAGGCTAGCCAGGGATCACTTTATTTCTGGGCAAGGAGAGAAGTGCTCCCTTGCTCTGCCGGCCTCAGGCTCATCGCCCTGGGAGCTGCTTTCCAAATCAGCCTGGTTCCCAGCCTGGAAATTCCCAGCCCTGTTGCCCGCGGGGTGTTTGCAAACCCTGGCTCTGGCGGGGCTGTGCGCTTCTGTGTTGGGGACGCTGAGATAGACCGAAGGGCTTTGGGATCCCCTGGAATCTCTCAGAATCGCCCTCAAACGCATTTGCGTGGCTGGACTCCAACTTCAGGATTTTCAGTTAAGAGCAAAAGGAACAGGGGGCAGTTAAAAAGATGATGTTGGTGAGTTTTGGCTTTCTAGTAAAGACTGAGGATGTTTCCTAGCTCCAGAACTTTCTATCCTTCTTGGGTTGCACGAACGCTGGGGTAATTTTGCATCGGGAGCGTCGGTGTGTACATGCCAGTTCATGCCCTAAGAGTTTTAATGCCCCGTGCCCGCGCCCTTTCTAACCCGCGCTTCCCTCTGCAACAGATTGGAGCTTATGTCTAGTGAGATGTTTGTTCATCTCCCTCCTTTTCCACCGTCTGCCAGCGGTGAGGGAAAGGGAGCAGAGAGTACTAAGTTAAGTGCAGGTGAAATAAATGAATAATCCAGCTTTCTCACCAGCTGTACCTCTTAAAACAGCACCGGTGGATATGCCCCAAAGGCAGACCTCCTTTGCTTCCTCTCCCCGCTTCCTTCTTTTTTCTTGGTTTTTTTTTTTTTTTTAATCTCTCTGGAAAACAGATTTGGATGGCTGGCCCCATCTCTGTTGCATCTCAGTAATTAATTGCAATTGTCAACCAGAAACACAGGCTTTGTCAGCTAAAGTGATGTTATCATTTTAACAGAGCCAATAGGTAAAATAAGAATGGTTTCCTGACAAGTCACCTTCCTGATGAAGAGATGGGCTTTCTAAGTTTAAATTACAGCCTGGGAAAGTTTTAGAAATAACTTTGGAAACATATTAAAAATGTCTATATGGTGATGGATTTCTCCCCCCTTTAAAAATATGCCTCATGCTTTCAAAGCTTGAGAGAAGTGCACTTAGGCATAAACATTCCAGCACATTCAACTGAAACAGCAAATGTGTCTGTTCATGTCTTGTCTATTTCAACAGAGAGAACTAATTGCAATATTTTAGGAGGCTTCAAATAGCCCCTTCCTATCAAAACATAAGACAGCAAATGCTTAATTTAACTGGAAAATCAGTATTTATAATATCACAAGCCATGGCTTCCAGTTTGCAATTACAATTAAAAAGGTGTTAGGATGATTAATGGAACAACAGCAAAATCAAAAAAAAGTGGGGGGGGGTATGATGTCTGGGAAGGTTTCAGTCGTTTCCTTGTGGGTTATAGGAATGTTCTGGCTTCTGCTTTGGGGTAGCTGTGCTCCTAAGAGGGTGCTGTGTTTTTTTCCCTGATTCTAATTTTAAAGCTGTGGATCTGCTGAGAGGTGTCAAATGCCCTTTGGGGAAGAGGGAGGCATAAAGATCACATCTCTGCAACATGTGTTTGGGTTGCTTGGCAGCAGCTGGAAAATGGAGAAGAGGGTGTCTCATCCAGATGACTTAGAGGGTGTGTGGTGGGAAGACGCATCAGGAAGTCCCATCGCAGGGTCTGGAGTATTCTCTGAATGAAAGGCTAGAAGATGCAGGTTTTCTTAGCTCTTTTATACTGCGGCTGGGGAAAGGAGGTATGTAAACTGCCTCGCTGTCCCGACGTGGCTGTGAAGATACTATTCTAGCACCGTGGTATCCTCAGCCATCACTCGTGGTACCTCGGCTGAGTGTCCCATAGGACTAAGAGCTGTCGATAGACCTGGGTTCCCTTGTCCTCACTTAAGAGGACCACATGATATCTCTGTAGCCTCTCCATGCCCCCCCCCCAACATCGAACTCCTGATAAGTGCTTATTACACTTAGTGGTGCTGATTGGAGTGGCTAGAGAAGAATCTATGTGACACAGAGGAGTCATTTTCCACCCAAACCTGGAAGACTCCTAGAAACCCTTCAGCCCCTAGGCTAGCTCTCCAGCCTCAAGAGGCAGTGCTGTGAAGGCATTTTTGGGGATTCCCAGTTGCTCCGGCCCTTCGAGTTCATCTGTCTCTCCCATCTGGGCAAAAGGGGACAGCATCGCCACTATATTGTACAAAGGATGCAGTGACATGGATTTAGGCCTGTAACGGAAACCCTCCTGTTTCCCCCATCCCCGTCTTTTAAATGGTGGCCTCTGTACTTAAATGGTTACACTTTCTCCCCATACCCAGGATATTCTGTCTGGAGTCTTACTCTGCTGTTTGCTTGAATAGAGAGTCACAGGTTCATTAAAGGTTTGGATCCTCTCCGCCCCCCCCCCCCGCCCCCATTTATTTGTTTTGCTTTTCTTTTGCTTTTCGACGTGCCTCCCAGGAACCTCCTGATTCTGCAAGTGTTCCTGGGTACTGTGTTTTGGGTAAGAGGGAGAGGAAGAGGAAATTCGGGCTGCCCTCAGCAGAGTTGGCATGGGTCTCCTGATATCCAACTCAGCAGCCCCAGTTTTATCTCCTTGGTGTCGCCCTGGTTGTATCTAAATCTGGGCTGTGCTTTTCACCTATGCCGTCGATGGAATGTGATTGCAAAACACATTGGAGATTAGAACATATGCATCAGATTTGCAGGACAAGATGGATTGATGGATTAGGGTGTGTATTAAAGCTATGCCAGGGCAAGCCTCCCTGGGGGGATTGACACGGAGCAGTGATTAATAAGTGGGGGGTAGATTAAATCCTCCACTCCCACACCCCTCCCCCCCAAACAGAAATAAAAGGGCACAATCCACCTTTCAGCGTGAGCTGATACACACTGACTGGGCTGAAACCTTAAACTCTTCTAATGGGGTGGGACCTTGTGGCCTGCCAAGCGGCTGTCCTGGCAGAACTCATCAAAGGGATGGAGGTGACACTTGAGCTGGGGTCTCCCCTGTGGATCACTGACTGTGCAGCAGCCATGACCACTTTGCTTTGGAAGCCATTCGGCTGTAGGGCTCTGGGAAGCGACTGTCCCTGGTTTGCAGTTGTCTTCACTGCCAGCAGTTATGCCACACGTCCTGTTGGCTGGAGGGGTACAGCTGGGGAAGTGGGTTCAGTGTTCTCACGCATGCCACCCGTCCTTGGGATGTGGGGTCTGGAGAGAGAAGCAAGGAGGGTGGCGTGGATTGCCCTTGCAATGCAGCAGGTTAAGGATCTGGTGGTGTCGCTGCAGCGGCTCGGGTTTGATCCTTGGCCTGGGAACTTCTATGTGTAGTGGCAGATTAAAAAAAAAGAGAGAGAGAGAAAGAAAGGAGGGCGATGTAAGGCATTGGCAGGTGTTGAACACCTGTTGTCATGGTGGTTTGAGATTTATGGACATATTATCGCATCTCTGCGTGGCATGATGAGACTGTGAGCAAAAGAGCAGGCTTTCTGCTTTACCCTAGGCTCCAGGAGGGGTAAAAAGACTCAGGAGTTCCCGTCGTGGCTCAGTGGTTAGCGAAACCGACTGGTATCCATGAGGATGCAGGTTCGATCCCTGGCCTGGCTCAGTGGGTGAAGGATGAGGTGTTGCCTGTGAGCTGTGGTGTAGGTCGCAGACGTGGTTCGGATCCCGTGTTGCTGTGGCTTGGCGTAGGCTGGCGGCTACAGAACCTATCGGACCCCTAGCCTGGGAACCTCCCTTTGCCGAGGTTGCTCAACTGATCAGTGGCTGAGCTGAGATTTGAAGCCACTTCTGCCCAAAGTGCTGTTTCTTCCTGGGTACTACGCTGCCCCACGTAGAGTGCTAGTAGGGGCCTTCTCTTACCTCCTTCTCTCATTTAGCAAACGTTTTTAATGATATTTGCCCTGTGCCCAATACTGTTTTAGGGACTGGGGATAGAGGATAAAGTGAACAAGATGCCAGATGAAGCAACTGTTCTCCTGGAACTGACATTTTCCTGAGGGCAGGGTGTGGGGGTTGGGGAGACAGCAGACAAACAAGCCTCTCTTTTAGTGTGGCGACTTGCAAACTTCAGGTTCCACTTGTGACTCCTGTAATCTTTATTGCCACTGGGCAGCGCTCCTGCACAGCCGTGCTTTTGAAATTTTCCAAGCACATGAGTCACTTGGGGGTGTTGTTAACTTGCAGATTCTGATTCAGCAGGTTGGGGGGAGGGGCCTGAGAGTCTGCATTTCTGATTTCCAAGGTGATGCCGAGGCAGCTGATTCCTGGACCTCCCTTTGAGTAGCAGGGGCCTGGAAAATAATTGGTGTGTGTGTGTGTGTGTGTGTGTGCACAAATAGCGCATGTGTGCATGCACTGTGTTACTTAAAATCAAATAATTAGGGATACCCTCTCTGTGGAGGTGGTGTATGTACATGACGTGAAAGAATCAGGCCCTCCCATGGGATGATCTGGTTGAAGAGGTTTCCAAGCAGAGGGGACAGTAAGTGCAAAGGCCCTGAGGCCGAAACAAGCCTCAGGACTTTACAAAGCGTCCTTTCGTTATTCCAAAAGCTGAATGTATTTTCTAAACAAAAAAATGAGGGTCCTGGAGCAGAAATCCAACTGAACTGCTGGGTTTTGGTCTCATATGCTCTACCTTCTCTCACAGCTGTTATAATATTGACTGGAGGCTCTTATTGGGGATGTTTTTGGGAAAAGTCTGATAATGATTGACTTTGCAATCTCCATCTGCTTAACCTTTTAAACCCAGGGTCACCAACTCAGATGCCTTCGGGGCTCACGTAGATAATATACATGAGTGAAATAGACTTAGGTGGGGAGAAACTAGGGCACATATGTTCTGTCCGAAGGGGCAGCGGGGCAGCCACGTCTGTCTCTCGCAGCTGTCTTTTCCATGTGCCCATGTGGCATCAGAGCGACCAGGTAGGTCTTCCACTTGGTCAGAGAAACTGGAAATCCAGGTTTTGGTGTGAAGTGGCCTGGTTTTGGACGCTGGCAGCAGATTTCAGTTTCTTAAAAGCGTGCTGTGTGGAGTTCCCGTCGTGGCGCAGTGGTTAACGAATCCGACTAGGAACCATGAGGTTGTGGGTTCGATCCCTGGCCTTGCTCAGTGGGTCGACGATCCGGCGTTGCCGTGAGCTGTGGTGTAGGTTGCAGATGTGGCTCGGATCCTGCGTTGCTGCGCCTCTGGCGTAGGCTGGGCGGCTACAGCTCCGATTGGACCCCTAGCCTGGGAACCTCCATATGCCGCGGAAGCGGCCTGCGAAAAGGCAAGAAGACCAAAAAAAAAAAAAAAAAAGAAAGAAAAAAAGCGTGCTGTGGGCCAGCCCTTCGGAAACACATCTGTGGACTGGACATAGCCAGCTGGCTACCAGTTAGCAACCTTTGGTTTAAAGTCATTTCAGAAAGTAACTGGCTGGAGTTCCCGTCGTGGCGCAGCAGAAATGAATCCAACCAGGAACCATGAGGTTGCGGGTTTGATCCCTGGCCTCGCTCAGCGGGTTAAGGATCCGGCTTTGGCGTTGCCGTGAGCTGTGCTGTAAGTCACAGATGTGGCTTGGATCTGACGTTTCTGTGGCTGTGGCTTAGGCTGGCAGCTGCAGCTCTGATTCCACTCTTAGCCTGGGAACCTCCATATGCCTTGAGTGCAGCCCTAAAAAGCAAAAAAGAAAAGAAAGTAACTGGCATACCCATAACCTTGGCAGTTGCCAGCATTGTGGCTTATGTGTGCTGTTTTGGTTTGGATTTTTTTTTTCCCCTTTATGAATTTTGCAACAAGATAGGGGGAAGCACCTCCCTCAGAAGGCAACAACAACAAAGAAAGCTGGATGGAAGCAGGGACATTGAAGCAGCAGAAAACAATTCACACATAAATTTCCCGTTTGTTCCCAATGAATATTTTCTGGAAGGTGGTAACATTGTCGCTTTGTTCAGTCCTTGATCTGAAGGGCTCGTGTTTGATCCATACAGATCAGTTGTACGTACACCACAGATTCTGGTCTCGTGGACGGAGGAAGACCTGAGAGCTAGAAAAATTGGGTTCTAGGTTTTTCTTTGCACCATACTAGTTCGACTAGATGTCAGATTCCTTCATATCTTCTCCCTTCCTTCCTCTTTCTTCCCCTCCTTCTTTCCTTCTTTTCTTCTCTCTTACTTAGATGATGAGGCTCCATAGGGCCCATTCAAATGCTAAAATATTTTCATGCTAGAACACACTTCTTTCTGGAACTCTTCCGACGGAGGAAGCTAGTGGAAGAGAAATAACGTGGTTTGGAGCATGAGTTTGTCTCTCTGAGCCAGACTCCACAGAATCCTCTACCGTGTGACCTTGGACAGAATCCTCAATATCCCCCAGCCTCAGTTTCCTCATCTGCAGAGTGGGCTCCATGGTATTTCCTTCCAAGAGATGATGTAAAGATGCAATGAAAAGACATTCAAGTGCCGCCACACACTTTGTGACATAATGCATTTCCCTCTCCCCTCCCCTCCTCTCTCTGTCTCTCTTCCTCATCCTTCTGGCTCTTCTTCTTCCTTTTTCCTTCTATCCCTGCCTTTTCTCCTGCCTGTCAGTACAGAAGGCCTTAAAGCAAATGCTGTCATGCATTTTTTTTTTTTTTCATTTGAAAATCGTCTTTTCTTTCAAGAGGATGTCTGAGTGAGGGATTTCAGACCCTGAAGCAGCTCTTAAGGAGCTCTCTAGAGGATAATCAAAACCAGATTCCAGGATTTGGTCTGTTGTAACTTGAGCTGAAGGAGAAGAGTCTGCTTTCAGGAGCTAAGGGCAGCCAGAGTTCTCCCTAAAAGGGCATGGGCTAGCTAGGGAAATGGCTAGGCTCTCTGGGCTAGCCCCCTGACATTTGCTTGAGCCCTTAGTAGGAACTGATGCTCCTTGCCCCATATATGCAGAGGCATTCAGGATATCCATTCTTCTGCAGAGCTGAAAGCATTTGAGGGTGCAGGATGGTTCAGAAAGCCCCCACAAAACTCCCTGTCTTGAGATTTGGCAGCTTTTACTGGGGAGTTCTCCAGCTATCATGACATGATTGATTTATCTTTTTTGGGGGGGGAGATCGTGCCACCTGTTTTTACTTTTTTTGTCTTTTGTGTTTTTAGGACTGCACCCAAGGCCTGTGGAGGTGCCCAGGCTAGGGGTCGAATCGGAGCTGTTGTTGCCGGCCTACACCACAGCCACAGCAATGCCAGATCCAAGCTGCGTCTGCCACCTACACCACAGCTCACGGCAACGCCAGATCTTTAACCCTCTGAGCAAGGCCAGGGATCGAACCTGCAACCTCATGGTTCCTAATCAGATTCATTTCCGCTGCACCACAACGGGAACTCCCACATGTTTTTACTCTTAAACTGAGTCAGGGGAGAGGCCTTGAGACTGCCGGTGAATGAGGAATTGCTGGGATTGCACATTAGAAAGTTTTAAAGGTTTTGGTTTAGTATAATGGCTGGTATCTCTGAAACTGATCGAACCACCGCTGCCCTGTTAATCTCCTGATTCCACTGGTTTCTGTGGTTTAACAAGCTCTTCTATAACTGTCTTGGGAATTTCAATCTGAAATTATAATTCGCTAAGGGAGACTTTCAGCCTATCTTGCCATTAATTAAACGAAGAAGGTGGAATTTTTTTTTTTTTTTTAACACTCACTGGTTAGGATTGTCTTTGTTTAAAAAGCTTTTTTTCCAGCATGCCCATTGTGGCACAGCGGAAACGAATCTGACTAGGAACCATGGGGTTTCGGGTTTGATCCCCGGCGTCGCTCAGTGGGTTAAGGATCCTGTGTTGCTGTGAGCTGTGGTGTAGGTTGCAGATGAGTCTCGGATCCTGCGTTGCTGTGGCTGTGGTGTCGGCTGGCAGCTGTAGCTCCGATTCAGCCCCTAGCCTGGGAACCTCCATATGCCGTGGATGTGACCCTAAAATATATATATATATAAAGCTTTTTTTCAACCTTTATTTAAGAATGTATGAAGGCTATATATACAGGAAAACAAACTAACACATGAATCGGGCCATATGCTTTGGTTGTGAATGATGGAAATTGAATTTTCAACCGTTATAAACAAAGAAAGGTAGTTATTGGCTTATGTGCTTGGGAAGTGTAGGGGGTAATTGATGAATGGTTTCAGGAAAAGCTGAATCCAGGGGCTCAAATGATTGTTACTAGTCTCTGTCTCTTTCGATTCTTTGGCGTATTTAGCTCTACCTTGCTTCATTCTCAGATAGGTTGTCAGACTACATTTTAGACGAGGTGGTAAGCAACAACCCTAGATGAGCATTTTTTTTTTTTTTTGGTCTTTTTAGGGCCACACCCATGGCCTCTGGAGGTTCCCAGGCTAGGGGTTGAATTGGAGCTGCAGCTGCCTGCCAACACCACAGCCACAGCCACGTGGGATCCAAGGCAGGTCTGCGGCCGACACCACAGCTCATGGCGACGCTGGATCCTGAACCCACTGATGAGGTCAGGGATCGAATCTGTCATGGATCCTAGTCAGATTCGTTTCCACGGATCCACGACGGGAACACCCTAGACAAGCATATTTTCTGTTTATCAATTCTTTGGGAAAATGTTTTTCTTCTGTAAGAAGTTCCTAGGGATGATACTGGCCCAGGTTGGGTCATGGGCCTATTCCTGAAGCAGTCACTGGATAATGCTCTAATAAGGCCTGGTGGATGTAGCCAGCCTTGTGGCTTGGGGTGGTGGTGGGAGAAGAAAAGCAGGGTTGGAGTTCCCGTCGTGGCGCAGTGGTTAACAAATCCGACTAGGAACCATGAGGTTGCGGGTTCGGTCCCTGCCCTTGCTCAGTGGGTGAACGATCCGGCGTTGCCGTGAGCTGTGGTGTAGGTTGCAGACGCGGCTCGGATCCCGCATGGCTGTGGCTCTGGCGTAGGCCGGTGGCTGCAGCTCCGATTCGACCCCTAGCCTGGGAACCTCCATATGCCGCGGGTGCGGCCCAAGAAATAGCAACAACAGCAACAACAACAACAACAACAACAACAACAAAAAAGAAAAGCAGAGTTATTCCCACTGCAAGTGTAGGGGATCGTTTCCCCATCAAGAATGAGGTGTATAAGGCTTCTGTTGAAATAAGAAGTAGGGACCAGTTAAACCCCATGCTCATTAGACATATAATGATCCACTCTGGGAGAGGCATATGACCTCTCTGCCTATTTTAAGCCAGGAAGAGGTCCAAAGGGTTAGTTTGGGGAGGTTCAGTGCATTTGTTATTTTAATTCTTCATGTATTTATTTATCCATTAAACATGTATTGATTATCAACTATGTGTCAGACGTGAATCATGGCCAGTGATCTGAAAGAACTCACGGAGTGGAGAAATGGACAAGTAAATGATTCCATCACAAGACGAAGTCCTGACAAAGTGCGTTTTATTCTAGGAATGGAAGGATGGTTAGATCTCGGGAAGTCTAACACATAGTGTGATTTACTCTCAATATTCTCCATACGCTTCCTTTAGAGAAAAAGCCCATGATTTTCTTTATGGATGCTAAAAAGTCTGATAAAATTAAATATTTATTCCTGATTTGGGGAATATCCAAAGCCAGCATCATCTTTAATGATGTCACACTAGAAACATTCCCATTAAATCCAGAGCAAGACCAGAACACCCACTGGTGTCACTATGATTCCTCGGGAATTAATAAAAAATGGAAGAAGATGCAAAAAGAAAAAAAAAGAATAAGAAAGGAGGAGGTAGAATTATCACCCTTTGCCAATAATTTCATCTCTTGTTGGCAAACCTAAGATAAGCAATCCCCCCATGAATCTATTACAAACAATAATGGGATTCATTAAAGGTGACTGGTAAGGAAATTACTATGCAAAATCTATAGTTCTCCTATGTGCATAAAGCAAGCATTTTGAAAATGTAATGAGAGAAAATATCCTATTTATAGAACCCACCAAAGAGACAAAGTAACTAGGAATAAATTTAGCAAAAATTGCAAGGCACTTGTAAGAACAAAATTTTAATACTTTCCTGAGGGGCGTCAAAGAAGAAAACGGTACATGGAATGAGAGCTCTTGCTCTAGGAGAGTTTCTTTCTTTTCCTTCCCTACCCCTTTCCCCCTTCCCCTCCCCTCTCCCCCCCCCCATCTGCACCCTTCTTTTTCTTTTTAGGGCCGAACCCTTGGCATGTGGAGGGTCCCAGGCTAGGAGTCTAATCAGAGCTGTAGCTGCCGGCCACAGCCACAGCCACAGCCACGCAGGATCCAAGTCGCATCTGTGACCTACACCACAGCTCCTGGCAACACCCGATCCCCGACCCACTGAGCAAGGCCAGGGATCGAACCCTCATCCTCGAGGATACTCATCGGATTAATGTTCTGCGCCACCGCAGGAACCCCCCTTTTTTATTGGAGATTGTGGCTGCTAAATTGAGGTCAGGTGTATTTGAGGGTGCTCTGAAAATATCACTTATATGAACATGGCCAAAATGTTGTACTTCAAAGATAGGATTCTCTTCCTTTTTATGGTTTTCCTTGGCTGAGGATGGTAAGACAACCATTTCGGCTCGGATTCATAAACAGTGGTAGAATTCCTTATGGACTGACTGCTTTGTGTTCCAAATTGAGGGGCGGCAGGAGTGTGCCAAGGTGTGGATGAACAGCTGAATTAGTGTCAGTTTGCAAATGTAGGTGCCCTCCTGTTGTTCTGGAGCAAAAATATATCAGGGACCAGGGATGGTTATTTTTAGTGCATCGGGGAGAGAAAGATGCAAGATTTGTGCCTGCAAGAATCCCAGGGCTGCTGTGGGAAGGACTGGGGTGGGAACACATACTGTATCTGTAGGTGCCAGGCTTTGCTCTGAGCAGTGGATTCACCTGGTGAGACAGGTGCTGTGACCGCCCCCCATTGTACGCATCTGGGAACTGAGGCACAGAGGGGTCAGGGAACTTGCCCGAAATGTGGAGGTGGGCTTCAGACCCAGGCGTGGGGCCCCAGCCATACAGCAGTTCCTTTCCTGTGTCCCAAAGCTCTTTTCCACCCGAAGGGATGTTTTCCAGCATCCTGGGAGTGTGGAATAAATGCTGCATGTCCCTGCTTGAAGCTTTGGGTGTCACCTGTTCCCACAGAGGGCTAGTTGTGGGGTTTTGTTCCCTCACCCCCCAAACAGACTGTGGGCGTGTCTCCCTTTCTGTTCTGAGATCAAGCTCATTCCTGCTTGAGGGCATTTTATTTTATTTTATTTTGCATTTTAGAGCCATACCTGCAACATATGGAAGTTCCCAGGCGAGGGTTCGAATCGGAGCTACAGCTGCCAGCCCTACACCACAGCCACAGCCACACGGGATCTGAGCCGCATCTGCGACCTACACCACAGCTCATGGCATCGCCAGATCCTTAACCCACTAAGTGAGGCCAGGGACTGAACCTACATTCTCATGGATACTAGTCGGGTTCCTTGCCACTGAGCCACAGTGGGAACTCCCTATGTTTTCTTTTTTCAGAGCGTGTATTACTGCCTCTCGCTCTTCTGAATCGTCCTGATTACTTATCTGTCCTCACCAGCAGACCAGCTCGGTGGGAGCAGGGTCTTGTCTACCCTGTTTCTGCTGGTGCTCAGAACCAAAACAGTACTTGGCATACAGAAGGCACTCAATAATGGTGGCTTGTTCATTGCTGATTGTGAATTAGTGAATTACTGGATGGAAGGGGTACCTTCTGTGTGCTGTTTTCTTGCAAAATTTCAGCCTTCTTTCTTGCTTTCTATTTTTTTGCTTTTTGGGGCCACACGTATAGCATAGGGAGATTCCCAGGCTAGGGGTCAAATCAGAGCTACAGTTGCCAGCCTACGCCACAGCCACAGCAACGTGGGATCTGAGCCGCGTCTGTGACCTACACCACAACTCATGCCAACGCCGGATCCTGAACCCACTGAGCGAGGCCAGGGATCCAACCCATGTCCTCATGGTTCCTCGTCGGATCTGTTTCTGCTGTGCCATGATGGGATCTCCCAAGCTCCAGGCTTCTGAAAAGGAATCACACGCTCACATTTCTGGGGAACTCTGGCTAAGAATTGTTCGCAGCTCGTTCCTGAACTATTTTGGTGAGACTATTTTGGGTACGAGAAAAAGAAACCCACTCAAACAAGCTGTGTGGGCTAGACAATGTCCCCAGAAGGTCCCAGCAGCACACCACACCATCCCATTTATTCTTCACAGCAGCCCCACCGAACAGATACTGTCTTATCTGAGTTTCTCAAATAAAGAAAATGAGACTTCAGAAGGGCAGGTGACAGTCCTGGGGTCACACAGCAGGCTGTCCCAAGCCAGGCATCTTTCCACTGCAACACATAAACTTTTGGTTCTTGGCTTTTGTCACTGTAGTGACAAAAGTTTTAGAAGAGCCTGGATTATTCCTGATAGAGGTTCATGCTCTCAGAGTCGTTTGGCTTATGTTTCTCTACATGTAGTTTCAAAAGGACATAATTGCCATGTAATAATCAGACAGGAGTTCCTGCTATGGCTCAGCTGGTTAAGAACCTGACATGGTATTTGTGAGGATGCAGGTTCGATCCCTGGCCTTGTTCAGTGGGTTAAGAATCCGGTGTGGCTGTGGCTGTGGCTGTGGCTGTGGCGTAGGGTGGCAGCTGCAAGTCTGATGAGACCCCTAGCCGTACATGCAGCCCTAGAAAGCAAAAAAAAAAAAAAAGAGAGAAAATCCGTCACATCAAGGCTGTGTTTGATTTGTAACCCACTCTAGGTATGTCCTTAGAGCTGAGGAAATTTGAGTCAAAGAGAGCCTTTATCGCAGGGCAGTTTGCCTGTTTGGAGCTGTGTGATATTTGGAAAAAGAAGACGGAACGGAAAATCAGAGATTAAAGATTTGAGGCTGAGGCATTCCCCTTAACGATCCGGCGTTGCCGTGAGTGTGGTGTAGGTCGCAGATGCGGCTCGGATCCTGCATTGCTGTGGCTGTGGTGTAGGCCTGCACTATAGCTCCGATTAGACCCCTATCCTGGGAACCTCCGTATGCCTCGGGTACGGCCCTAAAAAGAAAAAAAAAAGAAGATTTGAGGCTGAGTTCTGTGTCTCCCTTGCTTGGTGCGCCGAGAGAGTATTTAGCCTTGGAGCCTTTATTTTCTCATCTCTAAAATGGGAATAACAGTTTCTCATAACTCCACGGTGGTTTTGCAAGGACAGGATAACGGTGATGGGCAAGGATCTGCTTTGTCTACACACTGGAGTTGTTAATCCGCGCACGTTTCCACCACCTCCCCCAGGTAATTGGTTTTCTGGAATGTTGCACTCCAGGGAGTACCTGAAATACAGGACAAGCACTCTTATCATAAAGTTAGATTAAGAAGTTTAATTTACAGAAACTATTATATACTGGGGATATCAAACATTGTGAGGGCAGACTGCATAAAGATCCCGAGAATTCCTGGAGAACTTCTGAGTGCATAATTCTTTTACCTGACTCCTGACCATTGAGGCATCTTTTTTCTTTTTTTGTCTTTTTGCCATTTCTTGGGCCGCTCCCGCGGCATACGGAGGTTCCCAGGCTAGGGGTCGAATCAGAGCTGCAGCCACCAGCCTACGCCAGAGTCACAGCAACGAGGGATCCGAGCCGCATCTGCAACCTACACCACAGCTCACGGCAACGCCGGATCGTTAACCCACTGAGCAAGGGCAGGGATCGAACCCGCAACCTCATGGTCCCTAGTCGGATTCGTTAACCACTGCGCCACGACGGGCACTCCCATTTTTTTTTTTATACTGAAAAAAAAATGGAAAAAGGAATAGGGCCCGTTTCTTCTTAGGATTGCCCTGAAGTTGGTGAGCTTGGGGAGTGACCAGGAGATGCTCTCATTTTTGTTCTCAGTTGACTTATCGTCTCTTTTTCTGGGTACCTTTGCTGCGTTTCCCAGCTTCTGGCTGTCTGATGAGCCTACTTCCTTTTTTTTTTTTTTGTCTTTTTAGGGCGGCACATGGAAGTTCCCAGGCTAGAGGTCAAATCGGAGCTGTAGTCTCGGGCCTACGCCAGAGCCACAGCAGCACCAGATCCGCGCTGCATCTTCGCCCTACACTACAGCTCACGGCAACGCCGGATTGTTGACCCACTGAGTGAGGCCAGGGATCGAACCCGCAACCTCATGGTTCTTAGTCAGATTCGTTTCCACTGAGCCATGATGGGAACTCCGAGCCTACTTTCTAAGCTGTGGAAGGAACCATGTCATCTTTTTTTCCCCTCTCTTTTTTATCCCTCTCTCTTTTTATTTTTTTGGCTGCCCCTGTGCCAGGGATCAGATCTGAGCTGAAGTTGTGACCTCCGCTGCAGCTGTGGCAATGCTGGATCCTTAACCCGATGCACCAGGCCAGGGGTAGAACCTGAGTCCCAGTGCTGCAGAGAGGCTGCCAATCCCCTTGCTCCATAGCGGGAGCTCCCCATGTCCTAATCTTGGAAACCTGGGAATTTGCTACATTATATGGCAAAGAGGAATTAGGGCGGCACGTGGAATTAGGATTGCTAAACAGCTGACCTTAAAATGGGAGATTATCCTGGTTTATCATGTATCATCTATCTTGTTTAATCCCGAGTTCTTTTAAATGGAAGAAGGAAGCAGAAGAGGGAGAATTAGAGAGATGGCAACATTGAAGCGACTCAGCTTTGTTGCTAGCTTTGAAGGTAGAAGGGGTCAGGAGCCAAGGAAATCAGGCAGCTTCTAGAAGCTACAGAAAAGGCCAGTAAAGGAGTTCCTGTTGTGGCTCAGCAGTAACGAACCCAACATAGTATCCATGAGGACAGGGGTTCGATCCCTGGTCTCGCACAGTGGGTTAAGGATCTGGCATTGCCCTGAGCTGTGATGTAGGCTGAAGATGTGGCTCAGATCCAATGTTGCTGTGGCTGCGCTGTAGGCCGGCAGCTATAGCTCTGATTCGACCCCTAGCCTGGGAACTTCCTTATGCCACAGGTGCGGCCCTAAAAAGAAAACAACAATAACAACAGCAGCAAAAAGAAAGAAAGAAAAGAAAAGGCAAGGAAATGGGTTCTTGCTTGGAATTTCCAGAAGGAATGCCTTTGTTGACCCATTTCAGACTTCTGACTTCCAGCGTGTTAAGCCAATTAGTTTGTGGTCATTTGTTACAGCAGCAAAATACTGATTCCAGGGATTTCCAGCAGGATCCTTCTTGTTTCTTTTACTCCCTTTGCTTTTTTTTTTCTCTTTTTTTCTGGAAAAGATCACCTCCAGGGCTCTTTAGGTCTTTTGCCAAACAGCAGCATAGATGTCACCGTCCACTCTTTGCAGAGGTCACTGGACTGGTTAGTGGGGGAAACTGAACTGTAGCAACAAAGAGACCCTGAAATACAGTGGCTTAAATAAGGTAGATGATTCTCCTCTGTAATGAAAATCAAGAGTCAAAGTTTGTGCTGCACGAAGACCAGCCACCCAGAAGGCAAACAAGCTGAGAACAGGGGTTTGAGGTGTGCAGGTGTCTGTGTTTGAATAACAGCCCTGCCTGAGCACTGCAACCAGACTCAGCTGCTGGGGCAGCTGTGCTCAGGGACACCATTGAGAGATCTAAGTTCTAGTCTTTCCATCTTGTTGCTGTCCCATCCCTTGGGGAGCTTGTTAGAAAGGCAGAAGCTCAGATCCCATCTCAGACGTTCTGAAGCTGAATTTACCTGTTAAGAAGATACTTGGAGGAGTTCCCTGGTGGCCTAGTGGGTTAAGGAGCTGGCATTATCACTGCTGTGGCACAGATTCCATCCTTGGCTTGGGAACTTCAGCATACCATGGGCGTGGCCAAAGGAGGGAAAAAAGAGATGATACTTGGGGCATTATTTTGCACAAAGTTTGAGAAACTTTGTGGCTTACATGGGAGGCTTTTCAACATCAGCACTGTGGATATTTTGGGTCAGGAAAGTCTTTGTGGTGAAGGGCTGTTGGGTGCCTTATGGGATGTTTAGCAACCTCTCTGGCCTCCGCCCTCCCCAGATGCCAGGAGTTAACTCCTCACTTCTGTGTGTGTGTGTGTGTGTGTGTGTGTGTGTCTTTTTGCCATTTCTTGGACCGCTTCCACGGCATATAGAGGTTCCCAGGCTAGGGGTTGAATCGGAGCTGTAGCCGCCCAGCCTGCGCCAGATCCACAGCAATGCGGGATCCGAGCCGCGTCTGTGACCTACACCACAGCTCACGGCAACGCCGGATCCTTCACCCACGGAGCAACGGCAGGGATCGAGCCCTCACCCTCATGGTTCCTAGTCCGGATTCGTTAACCACTGAGCCACGGCAGGAACTCCTCCTCACTCCCCTCTTGTGAACAGCCCCAAATGCCTTATGTCCTCCGGGAGCACATGTGCTGTGGTTGAGTGCATCTTTGCCTAGGAGGGTTTTTCTCCTGCGTGATCAGAGCTGAGACCATCCCATGTACCTTACCTGTCAGGCAAAGAGGACAGAGTCCCGGAAGCCGAAGACTTCCTCTGAAGCAGCTGAGGCGGAAGTGACATTCAGGACTTCCGCTCTCGTTCCCCGGGCGGGAGTTCCGTTCCGTGGCCACGTCCATCTGCAGAGGAGTCGGGGGAACCTATGCGTGTCTCTGTACCCAGGAAGGAGGGGAGACTGAGTCTGGGGGACAGTCAGCTGTCTGTTAAAGTAAGTCGCACATGGATGTGGTCCTACTAGACCTCTTAGCATTTTCGTCTGTGGAAAAGGGAATCCAGTTGGAAGGATGGCATAAATTGAGTAGGCATGATGCTTTCTGCAGTTGGAATACACCTCACTAAGAGGTCCCGGGAAATTTTAGAGGAATACATAAAACTTACCTGATTCAAAGAGTTCCCGTCGTGGCGCAGTGGTTAATGAATCCGACTAGGAGCCATGAGGCTGCGGGTTCGATCCCTGCCCTCACTCAGTGGTTAAGGATCCAGCGTTGCCGTGAGCGGTGGTGTAGGTCGCAGACACGGCTCTGATCCCGAGTTGCTGTGGCTGTGGCGTAGGCCAGAAGCTACAGCTCCGATTCGACCCCTAGCCTGGGAACCTCCCTATGCCATAGGTGCGGCCCTAACAAGAAAATAAAAAGTAATTTTCTTCCATATTTGTTAAGATTGTATCATTACTATCAATGTGTTATACATACATATACACATGCCTAAAGGTATGTAGCTGTGTACATAGCTGTCTTGTTTCCATCAGTCTGGCACCATTGCCTTGGTACCACTCTCATCTCTTGCCCAGACTGTTGCAGTAGAATTTCTGTTCTTGTTTCACTAATACTCTTGGCCTCCGTAGTCAGCTCCTCACTCAGTGACTGGAGCAAGCAATCCTTTTAGAACATAAAGCAGACTACATTGCTCTCCTATTTCACATTTTTCATGGCTTTTTGCCAACCTGGGAGGAAACTCTGAGTCCTGATTATGATCTGCAAAGCACCGCAGAATCAGGCCCTTGCCCACCTTTTCAGCCATATTCATTTGCCTTCTTCTCTTTGCTCCTCTGCCTGAGCCACACTAGCCTCCCTGCTGTACTTGGAGAAATGAACAGTGGGCCTGCCTCAGGGCCTTTGCACTTGTTGCCTTCTCCACTTGTAATGCTTTTTTTCCGCAGATAATTGCATGGTTTTCATCTTCCCTTCATTCGAGCTTTTGTCCTATTCTCCCTCTTTTTTTTTTTTTTTTTTTGTACAACCTGCATACTCCTAGTGGTAAGAACTCCACTTCCTGGGGAATGTTGGTTAAAAAAAACAGTGTTACCAGTAATATTTGCCTAATTCCATAGTTATTCTGCTCTTACCCAGGTTTCTGTTTTCTTAATTTCCTAGTTCCATCCTGGAAGGAAGATTTAGTTCTGATCAAAATGACTTTGATGTTGTCGGGAGCCATTTAAACGATGTTTATGTGGAGTTCCCTCTGTGGCTCAGTGGAAACAAACCCAACTAGTATCCATGAGGATGCGGGTTCGATCCCTGATCTTACTCAGCAGGTTAAGGATCTGGTGTTGCTGTGAGTTGTGGTGTAGGTTGCAGCCGCATCTCCAATCCCTCTCATGTTGTTGTGGCTGTGCTGTAGGCCGGCAACTGTAGCTCCAGTTTGACTCCTAGCCTAAGAATGTCCACATGCCTCAGGTGCAGCCCTAAAAAGGAAAAAAAAAAAAAAAGAAAAAGTTTATTAACAGTCAGCTATTCCTGCTATTTAAGTATACTGCCTCTAGGTGGTGGTCATGTGACACAAGCAGATTTCAAAGTAACGCTTTCCCTGAGATAAATGATAGGAGTGGCTTCAGGCTTCTTCTGGCCTGGGTTAATCCTGCATGTTTTGCTCCTGCCAAATCGGAGACTTTATAAAAGAGTCACTTTCAGTAAACAATAAACAGACATCCACACAGATGTTTAGAGCATGTTGAAAACAAACTAACTCAAATACAGTTGGCTATCTTTTTTTTTTTCGTTACCCACTTCTTAGCCAGCTTTGAAAATTTGTGTTCAGATATGGAGCGTGTGTTGCCAGGTGGCATTTTTCCTTCCTTCTTTGCTGTGAATGGCTGAATATGTACAAACAAAATGAACACCCCATGTTTGCATCAATTTATGTTAAGACGTTTAATATTAGAAATGAGTATTGGGAGTTCCCGGCGTGGCGCAGTGGTTAGCGAACCCGACTAGGAACCATGAGGTTGCAGGTTCGATCCCTGGCCTCGCTCGGTGGGTTAAGGATCTGGCGTTGCCGTGGGCTGTGGTGTAGGTTGCAGACACGGCTCGGATCCCGCGTTGCTGTGGCTCTGGCGTAGGCCAGTGGCTACAGCTCCAATTGGACCCCTGGCCTGGGAACCTCCGTATGCCGCGGGAGTGGCCCAAGAAATGGCGAAAGAGACCGAAAAAAAAAAAAAGAGAAAAGAAAAGAAAAGAAATAAGTATTATATATGCCAGATATTAAATAGGTATACTCCCCATTTAGGCTCTGAAAATTCCATGGTGATTTCAACTAACAAACTATCCCATGACCTCACTCAGAACCGCTGATTTTCTTATTTAGGATGAAATAATGAGTTTGTTCTATACTTGGCGTATGAATTACCACGAGGAGTCCCATCTTTTAGTTGACCTGCAACTCTTCCTCCTGGATTTCTTGGGATTCTGTCTCTTTGTGGTCCCTTTACCTCTCCTCCACCAGGAAGAAGAAATTTCCCTAAATCAGGAGTTCCCATCATGGCTCAGTGGTTAATGAACCCCGCTAGCATCTGGGAGGACATGGGCTCGATCCCTGCCCTCGCTCAGTGGGTTAAGGATCCGGCGTTGCCATGAGCTGTGGTGTAGGTCTCAGACTCTGCTCGGATCCTGCCTTACTGTGGCTGTGGTGTAGGCTGGTGGCTACAGCTCCGATTCGACCCCTAGCCTGGGAACCTCCATATGCCACGAGTGCGGCCCTAGAAAGACCCCCAACCCCCCCCAAAAAAAATCCCCAAATTGTCATATGTTAGAGAAGATTAAAAGAAAGTCTCTCCCAGTGGTTTGAAGCTTAGCTGTGGAAGCACTGTTGGCTGCGAGTTTTCTGGTTAATGTAGAAATTTCAGGTCAAATCTGAACCAAAATGGAATGTGATGGCTTATGTATTTGAAAAGGCCAGGGTGGGGATGGCCTCTTTAAGGCTTAAATAATGTCAGTAGCGCTCTCATTTGGGGGTTCTACTGCCTCTGAGGTGGTTGGCTGCTTTCTTATAACCCATCCCCTTGCATTGGGGAGTGGGTGCCAGCCAAGTCTTCCAGCTCCAATGCAGGTGGAAAAGTGTGCCATCTCCGTCCTGGAGGTGTCTGCTGAAGTGGCATTGATGCTTATGGGACCACACACACAACCAGCAACCAGCCCTTGTGGCCAGAGAGGGTGGGGGGCTTTGAGGGACTTGCCCCCCTGGAGCAGAGGTGGGATGCTTCCCCTGGGGGACCCAGAAGGTGAGATGGGGGCATCTTGCCAAAGCAGAACCAGGATGTAGTTTTCAGAGAAGGGAAGTGGATGCTGGTGCCAAAACAACAGATGTCTATTTCGAGACTCTTCTGTTCAGACATAATCTTTCGCTGAAGCACAACAGAATAAAACAGATACACCAAGGGTTCCTCTGACTTAGGTGGGATGGAGGGCTCGGGTCTTCTTCTGTGTCACTCCATCAAGGTGGGCACAGCGTGGCTCAAAACCTTTCCCTCTGGCTTCCTGCTTGAAGATTCTACTTCTCTCTCTCTCTCTTTTTCTTTGGAGGGGGGGCTGCACCCATGGCATATGGAAGTTTCCAGGCTAGGGGCCTAGTTGGAGCTACAGCTGCCAGGCTACGCCACAGCCATCGCAACACCAGATCCAGCTGCATTTGCAACCTACCCCACAGCTCATGGCAATGCCTTATCCTTAACCCACTGAGCAAGGCCAGGGGTCGAACCTACGTCTTCATGGATGCTAGTTAGATTCATTTCCGCTGAGCCACGATGGGAACTCCTGCTTCTCTTCTGTAACACAGATACAAAGGAAGGAAAGGAAGAAGAGAGAGAGGGAGAAGGAACAAAGGCAGGACTCTTGTCCAGAGTCAGTACCTAAGGTGTGTGACCTCCTGAGAAAAAAGTCTAAAGAACCTGCCCTTCAGAAATCACTAATGATTTATTTAGAATATTGTCTATTTCCATCATTTCCTTAGCAACCCCTAGCAGCTGCCTGGGAAAATTTAAAGGGATCGTATATCTTACAAGAAAATTCTTCAAATAGCAAGTGAAATCTTGTCATCACATTAAGTCTTCCTGCCCAGATTCACTTCAAGTCGAGAGGGAGAGATGGTTTGGCATTTGATCAGCCTTAATGTAACAACTAGATAGCCCAGAATTTCTAGAACAGCCCTGATTCTGTGTCATTTTCCTCTTTGCAGTTAAGGTAAGGCTGATGATCTAGAATTAAGTGCAGTTTTCTTTTATGCTTTTGTAAGACTCTTTATGAAAATAAATCCACATTTTGGGGGGAAATTTTTTTTCAGCCAAATCTAGTGTCTTGATGTTTAGTTTAAAAATAGGTGCCATGAGGAGTTACCACTGTGGCACAGCGAGTTAAAAATCTGACTGCAGGGCTCTGGTCACCGTGGAGGTGCAGGTGCCCAGGTTCAATCCCCACCCAAGGCAGTGGATTAAAGGGTCCAGCAGCCTAGGTTGCAGCTGCAGCCGGGATTCAGTCCCTGGCCCAGGAACTTGCATATGCTTCGAGTGTGGTCTTAAAAAAAAAAAAAAAAAAAAAAAAGGAGGTACCATGGGAGTTTCCTGGTGGCTCCATGGGTTAAGGATCTGTCATTGCTATGGCATGGGTTCGATCCCTAGCCAGGCAACTTCCGCATGCCACCATGCCAAAAATAAATAAAAAATAAAAACAAGGAGTTCCCGTTGTGGTGCAGCAGAAACGAATCCAACGAGGAACCATGGGGTTGTGGGTTTGGTCCCTGGGAAGGATCCAGAGTTGCAGTGAGTTGTGGTGTAGGTCTCATACACAGCTTGAATGTGGCATCGCTCTGGCTGTGGTGCAGGCCGGCAGCTGTAGCTCTGATTCAACCCCTAGCTTGAGAACCTCCGTATGCCTCGGGTGCGGCCTTAAAAAGCAAGTTAATTAATTAATTAAAAAATAAAAATAAAAAAATAAAAACAAAAAAATAAAAACAGGTACCTTGTATATTGTCTGGGGGTTTCTCATTAGGACACAGTGATGTTTTTCCCTTTGCCTTAAGGTCCCCCTCCATCCCCTGTGGAATGAGTCTCATTCTTTCCTCATTTCCTCCCCAAACGAAAGCTACAGGACTCTTCCCTTTAAAGATTTGACCGCTGGAGGGTCAAGGCGATGGAGGAACTAGGGAGAATCACAGAAATATTTGGTGGCCATCCATATAGTAGGTCCACATATTTGTTTTGGGGGTTTTTTTGGTCTTTTTTTTTTTTTGGTCTTTTTAGGGCTGCACCCGTGGCATATGGGGGTTCCCAGGCTAGGGGTCGAATCGGAGCTGTAGCTGCCGGCCTACACCACAGCCACAGCAACTCGGGATCCGAGCCGCGTCTGCGACCTACACCACCGCTCATGGCAACGCTGGATCCTTCACCCACTGAGTGAGGGCAGGGATCGAACCCGCAACCTCATGGTTCCTAGTCGGGTTCGTTAACCACTGAGCAAAGATAGGAACTCCCAGTCCATATCTTTGGATGTTTGTTTTCAGAGTTGTTCTTCAGATTTCCTGTGACTTCTTTTGATGAGTCTGAAGACTTCTTCAAAACGCTCTCAGTTCAGAAAAAAAGTCAGGTGGAAAAAGGAACAGATTATGTGGGAGGTGAAATTTGGTGATTTCTCCTTTCTAGCACCCGTGCCTCGGCAGCTTGTGTATTCTCCACCACAACCGCCAACTTCCTCTGACTGCTTATAGGATGCAAAGAAAACCCCAGGGCAGACGTGTCCCTCTTTGATCTTGCTTAATCCTCACAGCCACCCCTGTGGTGCTAGGGTCCCTGATTTTCGGTGAGCCCTGAGGCGCAGAGAGGCGAAGGATGATTCTCAAAGATGCACAGGTCCTTAGCGATGCTACCTGGATTCCAGTGTTGGCACAGAGGGTATGTTCTTTCAGCCACAGTGCGGTGATGCTCAGAGAGTGGTCCTTCCACAGGCCACCTGTCCCTGGGTCCAGAGCTGGGATTCTCTGGAAGCCGCTTCCAGGGCTGAATTCCATATGTCAGCATCTTAGAGCATAGCTCCCATGGTCGCATCTCCAGGCTGTTTGGGAAATAAACCCACAGCGACTAATGCTGTCTATGACTGGAGACAGTGTCTCCCTACTGGACTTTGGCTTAAAGGTCCCAGTACTTTGGGGAAGTTCAGAGAGTGGTATTGATTTTCCCAGCCCTGCTGGGAGCTGGCAGCTTCAGAGACCCAGTGTCTCAGCTACCCCTTCTTGGGGGCAGCTGAGGTTTGAGAATTCCCCTGGGCTGTATATTAAAAAAAAAAAAAAGAGAGAGAGAGAGAGAAAAAAAATCCTTCAGCCTGGGCTGCTTCCAAGCAGTGGGAGGGAGGAAGAGAGCATCTCACCTGTAGTGTCTTGCTTAGGAGGTTTCTCACCTGCTGCCTTGGTTCTGGGATGTCTCTGCAGGGCGGGGCTGGTGGCAGAAGCTGTGTTTTGCTCTGTGACATCCTGGTCACATTCTTCCTCTGGATGAAAAATTCCCCAGCCCCCCTCCTGGGTTCACAGCTGCCTCTGGAAAGGTGGTTCATGAACAGGAATTTAATTTTAGTACTTACGTCACCTCTCAGTCACCGAGCCCTGTGACATGAATACTTCCTGGTCTTGTAGGAAGTGCAAGGTGGCTGTCAGTTTCTGCATCCCGGCTCCTCTGTAAGCCTGGCTTTACGTCTTGTCCCCCTGAGGACAGCTCTTCCTGAGGCTTTGGCCGTTTTTGAAGTCAGAAGGGACATGATGGCACCATGGATTGAATGCATATTATGCCCACCAGTGACTTTTTTTATTATTTTATTTTAATCTCGTATTAAAGTCTAGTTAATTTACAATGTTGGGCCTGTTTCTGGTGTACAGCAAAGTGACCCAGACATATATGTACCTATATATTCTTTTTTTTTTTTTTAAGGCCACAGGTGCTGCATGTGGAGGTTCTCAGGCTAGGGGTCAAATCAGAGCTGCAGCTGCCGGCCTACACCACGGCCACAGCAATAGGATCTGAGCCACATCTGCAACCTACATCCCAGCTCATGGCAACATCAGATCCTTAATCCATGGAGTGAGGCCAGGGATTGAACCCTCAACCTCATGGATCCTAGTCCGGGTCATTTCCACGGAGCCACAGTGGGAACTCCTCCATTCCCTTTCTTATCCATCATTGTCTATCCTGAAAGTAATGTTTGCATCTACCAGCCTCAAACTCCCAGTCTGTTCCACCCCCTTTCCCCTCCTCCTTGGCAGACCACAGGTCTGTTCTGTAGGTCTGTGAGTCTCTTTCCCACCAAGAACCTTTTATTTATTTATTCATCTTTTTTGTCTTTTTTTTTTTTTTTTTTAGGGCTGCACCCGAGGCATGTGGAGGTTCCCAGGCTAGGGGTTGAATTGGAGCTGTAGCCACCGGCCTACACCACAGCTCATGGCAATGCCGGATCCTTAACCCACTGAGCGAGGCCGGGGATTGAACCCACAACCTCATGGTTCCCAGTCGGACCCGCCTCTGCTGTGCCACAATGGGAACACCTCACCAAGAACTTTTGAATGTGCTTTTTTGCCCAAACAACAGACCTCATGGCTGCCTCATGACCGCCTGTTCTTATACCCATTTTATACCTAAGGAAAGTAAGGTAGGGAAGGTCAAATAAATTATCCAAGGTCACCAGTTATTTGACTTTCCCCACCTTAGGCTTGAGTTGGTCTGAATCCCAGAGTCTCGCTGTCAAATTTTATTTTCTCTGGTTGTCACCATGTCCACCCCAAATTCGTGTGTTGAAATCCCAACCCTAAGACCTCGGAATAGGACTGTTTCGGAAACAGCGTCTTTTAAGAGGTCAGTTAAGGCAAAATGCAGTCATCAGGATGAGTCTCAATCCAATGTGACCAGTGTTCTTACAAGGAAAGGAATTCTGGAGCTCCTGCCGTGGCTCAGTGGTTAATGAAGCTGACAAGTATCCGTGAGGATGCGGGTTCCATCCCTGGCCTTGGGCAGTGGGTTAAGGATCTGGGGTTGCCGTGAGCTGTGGTGGAGATCAAAGATGCGGCTCAGATCCCGCGTTGCTTCGGCTGTGGTGTAGGCTGGAGGCTACAGCTCCGATATGCCCCCTAGCCTGGGAACCTCCTTTTGCCACGGATGCAGCCCTAAAAAGACAAAAAAAGAAAAAAAAAATAAAAGGAATTCTGGGAGTTCCTGTTGTGGCTCAGTGGGTTCCGAACCTAACTAGGATCCCTGAGGATGTGGGTTTGATCCCTGACCTCTCTCAGTGAGTTAAGGATGCAGCGTATGTTGCAGATCTGGCCCGGGTCCCGTGTTGCTGCGACTGTGGTGTAGGCTGGCAACTGCAGCTCGGATTTGACCCCTAGTCCCAGAGCTTCCATATGCTGCAGGTGTGGCCCTAAAAAGAAAAAAAAAAAAAGAAAAGAAAAGAAAAGGAAATCTGAGACACTGTAGGATTTCACTTAAATTATTATTTTGGTAAGGAGAATTAGGAAATACTGAGAGCATTACAAAGTCCTATCACTCCTGTTGCTAATAAATTTAGTGTATGTTCTTTCATAAAATTTTCAATACTTGCAAAGTATATAGAAATCACTTTATTCCCCAAACATGTATTTTTAAATATAATTTCCTCTTTTCCCCTAAAAGCATATCATGCATGTTTTCCTGTGTCTAAAATCTACTTCTATAATACAGTTTTAACATTTTTATGAGTATGAAAGTAATATAGACGACGGGCCACCCCAAAGTCAGGGCCTGACCACACCACCAATTACAGAAATAAATTTTAGATAAAGCATGACACCAAAGAAGCACCAGAAGGCAACAAGAGCAAAAGTAACAACGACAAAATTGCTAAGAGTATGAGAAGGTGATATGGAATTATATCTTAATAATATTGGGATGGCGGAGTCCTTTAAAATCAAGATTAAAAAAAACTGACAACCCAGAATCCATACAGGGAAAGATTGATGGATTTGCACATAGAAAATGTAAAATTCATGTATGGAAAATGAATCACTCACATAATGCATTCGTTTGCTAGAGCTGCCCTAGCAAAATACTGCACCCTGAGCAGCTTAAGCCACAGAAGTGTATCTTCTTATGGTTCTGGGGTCTGGAAGGCTAAGATTAAGGTGTTGGCAGAGTTGGTTTCTTCTTGGGCATCTCTCTCTGACTTGTGGGTGGCTGTCTTCTCTGCCCTGTGTCTTCAAATGGTCTTCTCTTTGTGTGTCTGGGTCCAGACTCCCTTTTCTTATAAGGACCACAATCCATCATATTGGATTAGCGCTCATCCTTATGACCCCACATTGCCTCAATTACCTCTTTTTTTGTATTTTTAGCACCGCACCTTTGGCATGTGGAAGTTCCCAGGCCAGGGGTTGAATGGGAGCTGCAGCGGTTCACCTGTGCTGCAGCCGCCAGATCTGAGCCACATCTGCGATCTACACCGCAGTTGCACCGAAACGCCAGAAGCAAGGCCAGGGATCGAACCTGCATCCTCATGGATACTAGTCAGGTTTTTTACTGCTGAGCCACAGTGGGAACTCCTCCGTTACCTCTTGAAAGACCTGAGATGTAACACAGTTCATAACAGAGGCAAAAGCCACGTGGGGGGCCAGAAGGGCACACCTGACAATATAGATTTAAAGGCTCAAATCCCCTCTCCAGTCTGAGCTGCCTGGAAGCCCTGGCACCTCTGCGGTCTCTGTTCTTCCTCAGCTGCTAGGACTTGGTGCCATCCCCACCCCCGGCCCACAGGTAGTCACATACTTTCTTTAGCCGTGTTACTAATTCCAGTTGAGTTACATCAAGTCCTGAGGCTCAGAATCTCCTTCCCAGGACTTTGCATATACTCTGTTCTAATCCATTATGAGATGCAATTAAAATTTAATTCTTAGAGGCCAATCTTTTTTTTTTTTTATCTTTTTAGGGCCGCACTGGTGGCATGTGAAAGTCCCCAGGCTAGGGGTCGAATGGGAGCTGCAAACGCCAGCCTCCCTACACCACGGCCACAGCAATGCAGGATCTGAGGTGCAATGCACAGCAATGCCGGGTCCTTAACCCACTGAGCGAGGCCAGCAGCTGAAGCCAGATCCTTGTGGACCCTAACTATGTTGGGTTCTTAACCGCTGAGCCACAGCAGAAACTCCCTCCGAGGCCAATCTTGAAAAAAAGAAAAAACTTTATAGCAATAAAAGTAACATGAGCTAGAGTTCCCATTGCAGCTCTGCGGGTTAAGAACCCCATAGAGTATCCCTGAGGATTGGAATTCTATTTCTGGTCTTGCTCAGTGGGTAGGTAGGTTGCGCATGTGGCTGGGACCCAGGGTTGCTGTGGCTGTGGCGTAGGCTGGCAGCTGCAGCTCCGATTTGACCCCTAGCCTGGGATCTTCCAGAGGCTGCAGATGAGGCTGCAAAAAGAAAAAAAAAAAGTAACAGGAGCTGGTTTTAGAAGGAAAACAACCCGCTAACGCATAAATGAAAGTGAAGCCAATGACTTGCCCTCTCCCCGAGGTTTCTATCCTGTTTGCACAACTGCCAGCTTCATTCCCAGAAGAGAGCCCCTGTGTGCAGTCGGCTGTGTTTCCTTCCCTTTGAATGATTCACACAGGAGAGTAAGAGGTGGTCACTGCTAGAATCGGATGACACTGATGGGGGATCATCTGATACCACTCAGGCTGCCACGTACCACAGCTAGTCAGCAGTTCCCCCGTGCTGGCTCGCTCCCTACAGGACCCTAGGAGGTTGGTCTGTTATGAACCCATTTTTCAGATGAACAACCTCCGGCTTAGAGATGTTGCGTAATTGACTCATCATCACAGACCTGGGAAACAAGCCAGACTTTGAGGCTTCAGAGCTGCCTTTGCTCTGGCTACTCCCCATGAGATCGTGAACGCTTTTCACGACACCGACACCGTACGGAGGTCAAGGTCACGGTTTGGCGATCTTGACATTGAGTTTCCTTGTCTGGTTGTATTTGTGATGTGCTTAACCTGTCCACTCTTCGTGGACGTAGCTGGGGGTTCCATCCTCTGCTTTTACAAACAAGCCTACAGAGGACCCCCTTGTGCTCTTGAATGCATAGTCTATAGAAAAAAATGGAAGGCGTGTGCATGTTAAAAATTGCGATACCAGAGTTCCCGTTGTGGCGCAATGGTTAGCACATCCGACTAGGAACCATGAGGTTGCAGGTTGGATCCCTGGCCTTGCTCAGGGGGTGAAGGACCCGGTGTGGCTGTGGCTGTGGTGTAGGCTGGCGGCTACAACTCCGATTGGACCCCTAGCCTGGGAACCTCCATATGCTGCGGGAGTGGCCCTAGAAAAGGCAAAAAGACAAAAAAAATTTTTTTTGATACTGTTGGATGTATTTTGATAAGCTCTCAGACGGCAGTCGTCTTTCTAAGTTTTTGGGAAAGACCTCCACAGGATCCCCAAGGAACGTGATCGATTTAGTAAAGCCCAGTCCCCTTTGTGCCCCCAGGCACCTCGTAGTCCTCAATAAAAGCTTTGAATAATTCGGATGGTGATTCCATGTACCTTTTCCATGAGATGAAAGAAAAGAGGTATTTTGTGGTTATCCTTCTCAGATGATCTTATTTAGAGTTTGGTTTCTCTGAGCAGAATAATAATCAGTGTTCGGAAAGGGGCAGGGGGAGGGAAGGTAAATACCTCTGTTCTCTCTTTGAACTGCGGCAGCATCTTTTTTCTTTTTCTTTTTCTATAAGACTTGAGAATTCTCGGGGAGGCCAAAGATTCCTTTTCCTAACTTTTCCCGAGCAAATTTAAATGGAGTGACAGGATTGCTTTCGTGGGAAAGCAAGCCGAGATGTTTGAAGTTTTATTGCAGACTGTCATGTGCCCAACAAAAACGGAGAGCCGAGGGAGTTCCCGATGTGGCTCCGCAGGTTACGATGAGGATGCAGGTTCGATCTCTGGCCTTGCTCAGTGGGTTAAGGATCTGGCATTGCCACAAGCTGCGACATAGGTTCTCGGACGATGGGGAAGCCCTTAGTGTGTCAGGGAAGCAAAGCCAGAGTCCCCCTGTCAGTGACCTGCCCTGAGGGAGATTCTGCAGGCGGAAGGTACCCCCGGTGCTGCCCGGCACCCTGAGCGGTCCAGCTCGGCATCTCTTAGCATCTGGGGTCATTCAGAGAGCACATCCCAAGGCAGGTATAGGTGCGTGATTGTGGATTGAACCTCTGAAGCCTTCTCTCGGGGCAAAACCAGAGCTGAACCCTTTCACTGGACACCTGGGGCCAGGGATTAAGAAGGTCCATACAGGTGGTGCAGCAGAAACGAATCCAACTAGGAACCATGAGGTTGTGGGTTGATCCCTGGCTTCGCTTAGTGGGGTAAGCATCTGGTGTTGCCATGAGCTGTGGTGTAGGTTGCAGATGTGGCTCGGATCTGGTGTTGCTGTGGCTGTGGTGGAGGCTGGCAGCTGCAGCTCCAATTAGGTCTCTAGCCTGGGAACTGCCATACGCTGTGGGTGTGGCCCTCAAAAGCCAAAAAAAAAAAAAAAAAAGCAGGTCCATATAGGGCATGGTAGTGGTGGTTTTCTTTAAAACCCAGCCACAGGAGTTCCTGTCGTGGTGCAGTGGTTAACGAATCCGACTAGGAACCATGAGGTTGAGGGTTCGATTCCTGCCCTTGCTCAGTGGGTTAACGATCCGGTGTTGCTGTGAGCTGTGGTGTAGGTTGCAGATGCGGCTCGGATCCTGCGTTGCTGTGGCTCTGGCGTAGGCTGACAGCTACAGCTCCGATTAGACCCCTAGCCTGGGAACTTCCATATGCTGCGGGAGCGGCCCAAGAAATGGCAAAAAGACAAAAAAAAAATAGTCTATTTAAAACAAACAAACAAACAAAACCCAGCCACAACATTTATGCGCTGGTTACTGTGACAAGATGCATTTCTGCGAAGAGCGCTTCCCCAGACTCAGTGGCCCGTATCATCTTTTATGGAGGCATTCCTTGACATAAAATGCCCAATTTCCATGTAAAAATTTTCCTTTGACCGTCTTGCTGTGAATGAGGCTGTCTTTGGCTCTTGCCTTTTTTTTTTTTTTTTTTTCCTTTAAGGCCTCACCTGTCGCATATGGACGGCCTTAGACTAGGGATCGAATTTGAGCTGCAGCCAGCTCCGAGGCACGTCTGCAACCTCTGTCGCAGCTTGTGGCAATGCCAGATCCTTAACCCACTGAACAAGGCCAGGGATCGAACCTGCATCCGCATCGTTGCCTGTGGAGCCACATCGGGAACTCCCTTGGCTCTCCGTTTTTGTTGGGCACATGACAGTCTGCAATAAAAGAGGACGTTTCTTGGGCTTTCTTCTGCTTGATGTGGCCGACAAGGTTCATCTGGGGCCAGTGGACTCTGGGAGCAGAGGCTGGGTAAGACTTCCGAGCACGGTCCCAACAAGGATGCTCCTTGCTTCTGGCGTGAGTGTGAATATGAGAGTTGAAATTGAACAGTAACCTGGCATCATGTGGAGAGGGCATCATTGTGAGGATAAAGCTGCTGCTCGCAGGACAGAAGGAGCCGGATGGCAACCTCTGGATAAGAGAGAGATCCCTTTCTGCATGGCTTCGGCCATTGTACTTTGGGCTTTAGTTGTTCTTGCATAAACTTACTAATAATGGGGAGTTCCCGTCATGGCGCAGTGGTTAACGAATCCGACTAGGAACCATGAGGTTGCAGGTTCGGTCCCTGCCCTTGCTCAGTGGGTTAACGATCCGGCGTTGCTGTGAGCTGTGGTGGAGGTTGCAGACTCGGCTCGGATCCCGCGTTGCTGTGGCTCTGGCGTAGGCCGGTGGCTACAGCTCCGATTGGACCCCTAGCCTGGGAACCTCCATATGCCGCGGGAGTGGCCCAAGAAATAGCAACAACAACAACAACAACAACAACAACAACAAAAAAGACAAAAACTTACTAATAATGGAAATATCTGCCTCCTGGTTCCTGGCATGGTTCTAAGTGTTTTAGGTAGATCGTCTTAGGATTCTTTTATAATTGTTCCATGTTATGGATGAGGAAATTGAAACATAAAGAAGGGAAATTATAAATGATGCCTTGAACGTGATATACCTTTTAGTTTTATCGGCCCAAGATGTTAACCTGTTTGACTCCACAGCCTGTATTTTTTTTTTTAATGACTTGATGAATCGGATTGCATTTATAGGTGTACAACAATCATCACAACCAAATTTGACGGCATGTCCATCCCAGACCCTCATCCCCCAACCTGTCTCCTTTGGAGACCGTAAGTTTTTCAAAGTCTGCACGTCAGTATCTGTTCTGCAAAGAAGTTCATTCTGTCCTTTTTTCAGATTCCACCTGTCCATGAAAGCATTTGATGTTGGTGTCTCACTATCTGACGGACTTCACTTAGCATGATAATTTCTAGGGCCATCCATGTCGCTAAAAATGCCAGTATTTCGTTCCTTTTGATGGCTGAGTAATACTCCATTGTGTAGATGTACCACATCTTCTTGATCCACTCCTCTGTCGATGGACATTTAGGTTGTTCCCATGTCTTGGCTGTTGCAAATAGTGCTGCAGTGAGCATTGGAATCCATGTGTCTTTTCGAAGCCATGATTTTCTCTGGATAGATGCCCAGGAGTGGAATGGCTGGATCGAATGGGAGCTCTATTTTGAGTTTTCTGAGGCATCTCCATCCTGTTTTCCACAGTGGTTGCACCCATGTACGTTCCCACCAACAGTGTCCGAGGGTTCCTTTTTCGCCACACCCTCTCCAGCACTTATTGCACAACCTGTACTTTTAATCTCTGTCCTTTCCAGAAATGATTCTGATGTTTCTTTTCCCATCTTTATTGATTGCCTCACAATGCCCCAGACTCTGTGCTTGTGTTGAGGGCACGGAAGGTAAGCAGAAACCATTGATTTTTGGCCTTGTGGCGCTTACCTTCCAGTGGAGAAGAAAGGTGGTCCATCGAGGCAAATGCAGTTAAAATTAGGAACAGAATGAGTCCCATGAAGGAACAGTGCCCAGGGCTGTAAGAGGCTATAACAAAGGGTAGAATCAAATGTGTGGTGTGATGTCTAACGTATTGGAGGTTTGAAGACTGTCCTAAAATAAGATTTGAGATGAGATCTGAAGGATGAGTGGGAGGTGATGTGTGTGTGTGTGTCTTTTGGGGAAGGGTAGCAATCGAAGCAAAGGGGAACAGCACATGCAAAGACCTCACGACAGGAAGGCAGAAGGCATGTTGGAAGAACCAAAAGCCCAGAGGGCTGGGACTCGGTGAGAGAGAAAGGCATGGCTTAGGTTGAAGCTGAGGTAGGTTGCCAGGCAGGGGCTTGTAGGACGTGTTAAAGATATGGGGCTTTGATGACGGTAGCTTTGTAGTATAGTCCATAGCCAAGACGTGGAAGTAACCTAAATGTCCATTGACAGAGGAATGGATAAAGATGTGGTACATACACACAATGGAATATTACTCAGCCCCAAAAAAGGATGAAGTAATGGCATTTGCAGCAACATGGATGGACCGAAAGATGCTCATACTAAATGAGGTAAGTCAGACAAAGATAACTATCATATGATATCACTTATATGTGGAATCTAAAAAATGGATGCAAATGAACTTATTTACAAAACAGAAATAGACTTGCAGACATTGGAAACAAACTTACGGTTACTAAAGGGGCAGAAGGTGGTGGTGGGGTGGATTGGGATCTTGGGATTGGCATGTGCACACTATTGTATGTGGAATGGATGGGCAATGGGGACCTGCAGTATAGCACAGAGAAATTTACTCAATATCCTGTGATAACTTGTACGGGAATGGATATGTGTATATGTATAACCGAATCGCTTTGCTATATAGCAGAAATTAACACAATATTATCCATCAGCTGTAGTTCAAGAACATTAAAAAAAGATCGCGGGCTTCATCCTCCGAGAGATGGAGGGCTGGCTAATGGTTTTTGCAGACAGGCGACAGGGTTGAGTTCCTTCTTGGAAATAATCGGCTTGGTTGCTACAGAGGGAATGGACTGAAAAGAAAAGAGTAGGAGGTTCTTAAAATAGTCCACGAGAAAAGTTTCTACTAGCTTAGTCTAAGGTGATGGCAGTGTGGCTGGAAAAAATCGGAATGATGTTGAATGACATTTGGGAGGCAAAATTGAAAGGAGATGGTGGTAGCTTGCCTTTGGGTGATGAGAGAGGGGAGTCATCTGAAACTCCTGGGTTTCTGGCTTGTGTAGCTGGATGAGATAATGATGGCTATACTTACCAAGACAGTGACTGCAAGGGGAAGAGTTGGCTTGGGAGTAGCTGGGAGTCATCCACTCAGTTAACCTGTCTAGCAAACCCTGTGCTCTCTTTCAGTAACCGTAAGTTTGTTTCCAATGTCTGCAAGTCTATTTCTGTTTTGTAAATAAGTTCATTTGCATCCATTTTTTAGATTCCACATATAGGTGATATCATATGATAGCTATCTTTATCTGACTTACTTCATTTAGTATGAGCATCTTTCGGTCCATCCATGTTGCTGCAAATGCCCTTACTTCATCCTTTTTTGGGGCTGAGTAATATTCCATTGTATGTATGTACCAATCATATGATGTGGGCTTTGATTTCCCTTCAGAAAAACCCACCTCCCCCACTGTGGCCAGCACTGGCTTCGTGACCAAGTTTTGCACTGTGAGATTTTTTTTTTTTCTTGTGGGATGTTGGAGGTGAAGGTAAAGGGGACTCGTCTTTGGGGTCTTGGAGCAGGGAGGACAGAGTCCTACAGAAGATTCTATCTACGGAGATGTTTCCTACCTATGGAGCAAGCTGGTTTGCGGTGAGGGAGAAAAGCTTTGGAGAGGAATAGTGATGAGAGAGATGGCGAGAGAGAACTTATTTTGTGGTTTATTTTTTTATTTTTTATTTTTTTGTCTTTTTGCCATTTCTAGGGCTGCTCCCATGGCATGTGGAGGGTCCCAGGCTAGGGGTCGAATCGGAGCTGTCGCCACCGGCCTACACCAGAGTCCCAGCAACTCGGGATCCGAGCTGCATCTGCCACCTACACCACGGCTCACGGCAACGCCGGATCCTTCACCCACTGAGCAAGGCCAGGGATCGAACCCGCAACCTCATGGCTCCTAGTGGGATTCGTTAACCACTGAGCCACAACAGGGACTCTAGAACTTATTTAGTGGTTTAAATTCCTGAATCCAGTCATGTCTCAGACCAGTTCTGTCCAAGAGCTTTCCTTGAGTGTCTTAAGTCAGCTTGAGGTATGGTTCCGATACATTCATCTGGATGTTGATTGGTCCCAGGAGATAATGAGATCCTTTTCAAAATGTTGAATCTCAGATGGTTGTGACACATCTACATACAGATATCAAATAAGTAGTTAGATATTATTTTTTTTGTCTTTTTTTTAGGGCCACAGCCCCAGCGTATGGAGGTTCCCAGGCTAGGGGTCAAATCGGAGCTACAGCTGCCAGTTACAGCCACAGCCATGTGGGATCCAAACTGCATCTGTGACCTACACCACAGCTCACTGCAACGCCGGATCCTTAACCCGCTGAGTGAGGCCAAGGATCGAACCTGCGTCCTCATGGATACTAGTCATATTCATTTCCACTGAGCCATGACAGGAACTCCAGGTAGTTAGATACTATATATATCTGACTCAGAGAAGAGGAAGGGCCAGGAGACTTACATTCGGGAGTGATGCTTGTGCACAGGGTGCAAGGATGTGCTGGCAAAAAAGGGAGGCTTAGATTAGGCTTTGAAATTGGGTGCAGAATATCTAACAATGAGCTCATAAAAGAAATACAAGTGGGAGTCCCTGCTGTAGCACAGTGGGTTAAGAATCTGAATTCAGGAGTTCCCGTCGTGGCTCAGTGGTTAACAAATCCGACTAGGAGCCATGAGGTTGCGGGTTCGATCCCTGGCCTTGCTCAGTGGGTGAAGGATCCAGCGTTGCCATGAGTTGTGGTGTGGATCGCGGACGCGGCTCGGATCCCACGTTGCTGTGGCTGTGGTGTAGGTTGGTGGTCACAGCTCCCATTCGACCCCTAGCCTGGGAACCCCCGTATGCCGCAGGTGCGGCCCCAGAAAAGTCAAAAAGACAAAAAGAATCCGTATTCAGTGGTTTGGGTTCTTGCAGTGGGGTGGGTCTCCACCCCTGCCGCCCGGCACCGTGGGTTAAAGGATCTGACGTTACTGCAGGTGCCATGCAGGTCAGAGCTCCAGCTTGGATTCAGTCACTGACCCAGAAACTTCCATATGCCTTGGGTGTGGCCATTAAAAAAAAAAAGCGTAGTAGGACAATTAGAAAACAAATGCATCCGTGTCTTGGCAATTGTAAATAGTGCTTCTATGAACATTGGGGTGCTGCATGTATCTTTCCCAATTAGTGTTTGTGTTTCTTCTGGCTCTGTACCCAGGAGTGGAATTTTGGGATGCTAGGGTAACTCTATTTTTCGTGTTGGAAGGAACCTCCATACTGTTTTCCATGGTGGCTGCCACCAGTTTCCATTCCAACCAACCGTGTGCAAGATTTCACTTTTCTCCACACCCTCTCCTGCTGTTTGTTATTTGTAGGCTTTTTTGATGATGGCCATGCGGACAGGTGTGAAGTGATTATCACATTGTGGTTTTGATTGGCTTTTCTCTACTAATTAGGAGGGTTGAGCATCTTTTCATGTGCTTGTTAGCCATATGTATGTCTTCTTTGGGAAAAAAAAAAAAACCTGTTCAGCTCTTCTGCTGGTTTTTGGATTGGGTGGTTTCATTGTTTATTTTAATTTTCATTTTATATTAGCGTACAGTTGATTTACAAAGTGGTGTTAGTTTCAAGTGCACCGCAAAGGGATTCAGTTACACGTATATATATAACCATTCTTTTTAAGATTCTTTTCCCATAGAAGTTATTACAGAGTAGCATGTATAGTCCCCTGTGCCCTACAGTTGTTTTTTGTTTTTTGTTTTTGTTTTTGTTTTAAATTGGGTTGTATGAGCTGCTTACGTATTTTGGATACCAACCCCCTGTTGGTCTTATCATGTAAATATTTATTTCTATTCTGTAAATCAGTATTACTCCAATAAAAAGAAAGCAAATGCAGTTTTTTCTTTTCTTTTCTTTTTTTTTTTTTTGTTCTTTTTAGGGCCACACTCGTGGCATGTGGAGGTTCTCAGGCTAGGGGTCCAATCGAAGCTGTAGCTGCCAGCTTATGCCAGAGCCACAGCAATGCCAGATCCAAGCCTCAACTGCGACCTGCACCACAGCTCATGGCAACGCCAGATCCTTAACCCACTGAGAGAGGCCAGGAATAGAACCCAAAGCTTCATGGTTCCTAGTCAGATTCGTTTCCACTGTGCCACGACGGGAATTCCTAAATGGAGTTTTGTGGTGCTAATAAGGGTTTTAACAAGGAAAGAATGACCAACCACATTGAATGTCACTAAGAGATTTTCTAAAATGAAGTCTGAAAAATGTCCATTTGACTTAGATGAATCTTGAGAAATAGCTGACTTTTTAAAATATGTCGTAGCATTCTGAGAGCTGAGGGATGCCAGATCCAACATCAAGAATATCTCTAAAGGCTCAGATAGAAATAGGTCAGTACTGGAATTTCCATTGTGGCTCAGTGGTAACAAATCTGACCAATATCTATGAGGACGTGGGTTCGATCCCTGGCCCCACTCGGTGGGTTAAGAATCCGGCGTTGCCATGGACTGTGGTGTAGGTCGCAGACGTGGCTCAGATCTGGTGTTGCTATGGCTGTGGCCTAGGCTGGCAGCTACAGCTCCGATTCAACCCCTAACCTGGAACCTCCATATACTGCAGGTATGCGCCTAAAAAGCAAAAAAAATAAAAAAAATAAAAAAGAATATTGTTGA